>NC_034603.1:66735228-66757999 GCF_900095145.1 Mus pahari
ATGGAGAGTGACTGAAGAAGACACCCAGCACCCACCTCTGCCCATACACACATGTACACATGTTTATGAATCTACACAAAAGTGCACATACACGCAGTACACACGTACACCAATAAATAGTGTTTAATGGGTTGGGGATGTATTCAGTGGTAGAAAGCTTGCCTAGTGTGTGCAAGGTTCTAGGTTCCACCGCCAGCACCCTGGAGGGCAGGGGAAATGTGACTAGGAGCCACTGGACACAGTGTAAATCTGAAATCTGAGTCCCTTGCTGGGAACACTCCTTGTACACACCAGGAAATGCTATTCACATATTTACGCTTGCATAAAAACAATAGCACCAGACTGGTTCTGAAGGGTTAGTGTTGATATCAGGACCTCTGAAACTCGTGACATCACGTAGGAGGGACCCACAGATGTATTGCCAAGGCAACAGCCACCATATACCCAGAATCCACTTGGCTCATCTCCCACTTTTTTTCTTTTCTTTTTTTTCTTTTTTCGAGACAGAGTTTCTCTGTGTAGCCCTGGCTGTCCTGGAACTAACTCACTCTGTAGACCAGGCTGGCCTTGAACTCAGAAATCCACCTGCCTCTGCCTCTCAAGTGCTGGGATTAATGGCATACGACACCATTGCCCGGCTTTAATTTCCCACCTTTACCTGTGTCACCCATATATAAAGAAAGCCTCCCTTGTTCCCCCCTTCTCTTTCTGCTGCCACCTTGCCCCTCTTTCTTCCAATAAACCTCACGTGGAACTGTTTGGCCTGGTGTAGTCCTTCTGAATCCCTGAGTCGGTCAAGATCATAACAGTGAGTACTTTCACACATGTGCAAGCATGTGACTGAAAAGGTTAACCACTTCAAGATTTCAGATCCTGCCCCTCCCCCTTGTTCTAAAGAAAAAAAAATGTAGCTACTTTTGAAAAAAAAAATCATGCTCTTTATCAAGGAACCAATCACAATAGCTCATCAAATACCATCAGTGGGGTTGGTGGGGTTCATGTGATTCTTGGTGTCTAGCTGTAGGCTTCAGAATCCTATCAGGATAAGTGAGTATGGATGCCATTCTTACAGAGATGATCATCAATTCACTCTCAAAGTGCCTGGCCTTTGTGTTCATTGCTATGGGTGGGAGGGAGGTGGAGTAGAACCTGGGGAGCTGAAGGTCAAAGGGCACAGCGTGTCAGGTAGAGGATGACTAAACCTAGAGATCTATTTTTTTATTTTAATTAATTAGTTAATTAATTTTTAATGAGATAAAGTCTCTCTATGTAGTCCCGGCTGTTCTAGGACTCTCTTTGTAAACCAGGCTGGCCTTGAACTCACAGACATCAGCCTGCTTCTGCCTCTGCCTCCAGACTGCTGGGATTGAAGTTGTGCAGCACCACTCCTGCCAAGCTTAGAGGTCTAATACACAGTTAACAAAATGATATGGTATGTGGGATTTTTATCGAGTAGAGTTTGGTCACCCTTGCCATTAAAACAGTAACTGTGTGAGATGGTGGATGACTTCATTCCCTTCATCACGGAAACCCTTTCCCACCTCTGTGTACACCACAGCGCTATGCTGCAGGCTTTAAATACACACCATAAAATTCTTGTAAAAACCCAAACACCTGAAGAACGTGAGGCATGCCTCCTTTATTCTCAATCAGTACCATTAAGCCTCAGTTTCCCCCCATTAAAATTGTTAATCTGGGCCTGGAGGGATGGCTCAGAGGTTAAGAGCATTGGCTGCTCTTCTAGAGGTCCTGAGTTCAATTCCCAGTAACCACATGGTGGCTCACAGCCATCTGTAATGAGATCTATGCCGCCTTCTGGTGTTCAGGCATGCATGTAGACAGAACACCGTATATATAGTAAATAAGTAAATCTTTAAAAAAATGAATGTAGTCTGTTCTTTGATAATTTAATATGCATACATAAATGCATTCTAATTGCTGTCTTCCCTACTCTTTCCCATACACCAGAAAAGGGAATCAAACCCCATTACAGACAGTTCTGAGCCACCATATGGTTACTGGGAATTGAACTCAGGACCTCTGGAAGAGCATCCAGTGCTCTTAACCACCGAGCCATCTCTCCAGCCACCTTCCTTACTCTTTAAAAAAATAAAAATTTATTTTATTATCTGTGTAGTGGGGTGTTTGCCTGCACATATCTGTGTACCATGTGCACTCAGTGCCTGAAGAGGCCAGAAGAGGGCGTCTGAACCCCTATAACTAGAGGTGAGGACTCTCTTGTATGGTCATCTCATCCTTCTCATTCCTCCCCATCCCCCACACCAGTGCCTATTCCAGATCCATGACCTCAGGCTTTGCCTTGTGCTTATTTTGTTTTACTACAGCCCTCTGTGTCAACATTTGGTCGGAGCTATCTATCGGAGACTGGTAGGATTACCATTGGATACACTACGGAAGGCAATGACTCTCCTCCCTAAATCTGTCAGGAGCAAATAGCTTAGCATGCATGCCTGGTCATGGGTCGGCTCTTGGGCAGACCCGGTGCAGGCGTCTGTAGTTGCTTTGAGTTCACAATTGCAATGGCTTCATCTTGCCCAGAAGGTAGCGTTTTGTATCCTTTCTCCTTATCCGTTACATATTTTCTGCTCCCTCCCTCTTTCTCAATGTTCTGGACCCTTAGATGGAATGTTACACATTTTCTTTAAGACTCAGGTCACTCATCTGTCACTTATTCTCAGCCACCTTCTGCACCCGCAAGACTCCACAGTCACAGTCATCCACTAGGAAGAAGCCTTTAAGATAATTATTAATTTTAAAAAATGGGTTTGAGACAGGGTCCTATGTAGCCCAGACTAGAATTGAATTTTCTGTGTAGCCAAGATGCCCTTGATCTTCCGATGCCCTTAGTGCCGGGGTCACTGCTTCTAATATCATCCTTGGTTTACGTGATGCTGGGGATCATGCAAGGTAAGTACCCCACCAACTGAATTACACCTCCAAGCCAAGCCTCTCGTTTCTCAGCATCTAGACACTCTCTCTTGCATCGTCACACAGGTGAGGGCTTGAAGGTTGGTGGCAAGGAGATAGCAGGCAGGTTGTTTGTTGGCATCTTCTGTCCGTGCTCCACGGGCACCCACAACCTGTTTGGCTCTTGTTCCTTTCCCGGGGCACGGTTTTCCTACATGATCACATCCCCAAACACCCCTGCAGTTTGGTTGGTTTGCAGGCTCTCTGGTGCAGGAACAGGATCTGCAGCCTCAGTCTTAAGGCTCAACCTCTTCCCACTCCCTTGATCTTGTCTTCTTTTCCCTCCGTGTGGGAAGTGTTCTCTCGAGGGTGGGAGGGAAGTGCCTGCTTAGTGCAGGGTGCTCAGCTGCACAGTCTGGCTGATGCAAGCCCCATGCTGTCAGCACTCTCCAGCTCTGGGCCAGGTATAGAGACAGCAGAGAATAAACATGTGAAGGGAATCGCTCTTTCTACTGAACACGTTTCTGGACCTGAGTTCCCTTCACTGAGATGAAGGCCTGGGAGACTGGCTTTTGTTCAAATTTCCCCAAAGAGACTGATCACAGAGTAACAAAGTTACACAGGAAGAGAAAAACTAATCAGAACGTCACTTTAAATCCCCTTTCCATGTGTGAGGAAATGCTTTGCCTTAAAGATCTGCAGTCTTAAGATTGTAACGGATGATAAGGGTGTTCTGAGCATCTGTCTCCTCTGTGATCATATGACTTCAAGTGCGTCAAGCAGATGTAGTTAGCTTCATTGTTTATCTTGTGCTCAGTAATTGCTTGGGCAGGATTTCCCACTTGTAATTGATCTGTATGTTCCACTCATACCTATGTCCTCTTACTCAAGTGGAAACGCCCTTTGTAGAGAAACTAGTTTGCATCTTCTGTATTCCCTGTCTACTTGAGGGAGGCGAAGGCACTGAATTACCAGGAGACAGACTAGTAATTCAACAATGCCCCATTCCTTGTGTTTTTAGTATTCATAAACTCAAGCCCCCAAGATTAGCAGCTATCTTTCATGTTGGGGATTTTTAAAAACTAAACAAAGTGGTAGGAATTTGGGATTGGGTTTTATTTATTTGTTTGTTTATTTGTTTATTTCTTAAGATTTATTTATTATTACATCTAAGTATACTGTAGCTGTCTTCAGATGCACCAGAAGAGGACGTCAGATTTCATTACAGATGGTTGTGAACCACCTTGTGGTTGCTGGGAATTGAACTCAGGACCTTCGGAAGAGCAGTCAGTGCTCTTAACCACTGAGCTATCTCTCCAGCCCCGGCATTAGGTTTTAGAGTAAATGACATCTCTTTCAGCCTATGCTTATGGAAGCCTGTGACAATCATGAAAGGGATAGTAATAGATCAATTTATTTTTATATGATGCATTGCTATATACAAGGATGATAAATCTTTTTTTGAAACTCATGAATTTTTTTCATTTTTGAAATTTATTTATTTATTTATTTATTTATTTTTGGTTTTTCGAGACAGGGTTTCTCTGTATAGCCCTGGCTATCTTGGAACTCACTCTGTAGACCAGACTGGTCTCGAACTCAGAAATCCGCCTGCCTCTGCCTCCTGAGTGCTGGGATTAAAGGCGTGTGCCACCACTACCTGGCTTGAAATTTATTTATTTATCTAATGTATATGAGTCCATGGTAGCTGTCTTCAGACACGCCAGAAGAGGGCATCAGATCCCATTACAAATGGTTGGGAGCTACCATGTGGTTGCTGGGAATTTAACTCAGAACCTCTGGAAAAGCAGTCAGAGCTCTTAACCGCTGAGCCAAAGGATGATAAAACTTATTCTACTTAATATTCTTATCTGTCATACATACAAATCTATCTCCATCATTCTATCTATCTATCTATCTATCTATCTATCTATCTATCTATCTATCTATCTACTTCATCATCATCTACCTCTGTACCATCAACATCATCATCTACCACCTGTCATCTATATCTTTTATCTATCTCTATATTTAACATCTATGTATCTGTCTCTATATCTACTGTCATCTATCTCTATATCTAGCTAATCTATTATTCATCTCTATATTTATCTATCTTTATATTTATCTATATCATCTATGTATCTGTCTCTACATTTATTTATCATCTATCTATCTATCTATCTATCTATTATCTATCTACCATCATATCTACCTATCTATCTATCTCATCATCACCATCATCATCATTACTATCTATCTGTGCATATATAGTTAAACACTTATCTATTGGGTGTGAATACATGTACCATGGTGCATGTGTGGAGGTC
Organism: Mus pahari; assembly: GCF_900095145.1. Classification (NCBI taxonomy): domain Eukaryota; kingdom Metazoa; phylum Chordata; class Mammalia; order Rodentia; family Muridae; genus Mus; species Mus pahari. The sequence goes on from NC_034603.1 coordinate 66,740,487, forward strand.
AGATAATAATTTGCTGGAGTTGGTTCTCTCTTTCCATGCAGTGGGTCCTGGGAATCAAACTCAAGTCATAAGACTTGGCAGCACGTAGCACCTTTCCCTGCTGAGGCATCCTCTGGCTTTGTAGTGTTTTTATTCTATAAAGCAGCACAGATAGATGAACAGTTATACAAGTTCATACTTGTTGGCTTTTTCCTCCAGGCAGTTTTGTGCTTTAGCCTTTCTTTAGATAGACAGTTCCACCCACTATCTTTTAATTTTGGGCAATAATCTCTCAGGGCTTGGGTATTACTTGGTTCACAAAGTATAATTTCATTAGCGGCTTAAGATACTTCTCAATCAAGCCTGTATTTTAATAGGATTAAAGATACACAATTAGCCAGCAAATACAGGATTTTTTTTTCTTTTAAACTTTCAAAATAATTGGTATGGATGAGAGCCTTTACCGGCTAGTCCCCTTTTTTTGAGATATAGTTGAGTTCTGCTCACACGACAGAGCGTGTCTCCACAGGGTGTTGTTGAGCTTGTTCTGTGTGTTAGTTACGAAGACACATGCTTTGATGAAGAGTTTTGCAATGAACATGCTTGCTTGTCAGCATTTTCCAGCAGGCTTTTGTGTGTATGAGAAATGCTTCCATGCATGCCCATCTGTCCCGTACATTTCCCATGGAGTGATAAAGCAGGGACTTTGTCACACACTGGGCTCATCTCTTGTCCCTGTAGTTCAATGGTAAAAAAGCAGGACAAAGTCTCATCTTCCATGGTGCTTCCGCTTCCTGTCGTGTTTCTTGCTATTGAGCACAGGCAAATACTTTATTACAGGATGAGGTTATGTTATGACCTTAATCACACATTGTTACAGTGTAGCACAATTATATTCTATTGTTAGTTTTACAGACTATAAATTCAGAGTCTGGTTCCTCTTCTCCACCCTGTTTTTCTCAGTGGCCACAGTGAGAAATGTGGTTTGCATTTGCTCTTGTTAAAGGGTAACTGGACAAGGATTTAGGTTTCCTAACTTTCCCCATCCTCTTTGTGACAATTAGCCAATCACATCAGATGGTGGAGTCCAGCACTTAGGAATGGGGTTGAAACACAGTATCACTTGCTGGGTGGAGGATGGCATGGTCAAGCATCTCTGGTCTTTATGTGATGTAAAAATTGTTTTCCATCACCTGTGGTTGGTTAATAAAAGAGAGAGCAGCCGTGAGCATATACACGGACCAGAGCAAGCCAAGACTAGACACAGATGCAGTTAAAAGACCGTTTGACTAGGTGGTAGTAGCCTAACCCTAGTAGGGCTAGTACAGATCAGAATCTGTCGAGCTATTAGTGCTTGCAGCTTATTAATAAAAAGGTTTCTGTTCCTTTATTTGAGAGCTAAAATGGGTTACAGCAGGTGTAAAAACACCCTGAAGTTATTTGGGAGCAAGGGGGCATAGAAACCCCCCAAGAATTACATTTACAAAATTCTGCTCACAGTACAAAGCTTGCCTTAGTCCCATTGTTTAACCTTTGTGACCTGTGGGTTCACATTATATGATTTTGTTTTTCTCTAAAGCACCCCAGGATTCACCCTATGTGCCATTTACCAAAGGCAGGTGTACTGGCTAGTTTTGTGTCAACTTGACACAGCTGGAGTTATCACAGAGAAAGGAGCTTTAGTTGAGGAAATGCCTACATGAGATCCAGCTGTAAAGTATTTTCTCAATTAGTGATCAAGGGGGAAAGGCCCCTTGTGGGTGGGACCATCCCTGGGCTGGTAGTCTTGGGTTCTATAAGAGAGCAGGCTGAGCAAGCCAGAGGAAGCAAGCCAGTAAAGAACATCCCTCCATGGCTTCTGCATCAGCTCCTGCTTTCTGACCTGCTTGAGTTCCAGTCCTGCATCCTTTGGTGATCAACAGCATGGAAATATAAACCGAATAAACCCTTTCCTCCCCAACTTGCTTCTTGGTCATGATGTTTGTGCAGGAATAGAAACCCTGACTAAGACAGCAGGGTTCTTAGCAACCGTCTGAGATAGAACTAGAGAGAACCCTGAGTCCTGGGAGTGGCTACTGATAAAAAAATTTTCAGTGTTATTCTTGTTTTGAAAGTCTGTGCCTGTGCTTGGATATGTGCAGTTCTCTCCTGAGTGCCTCTCTTTTAATAGCCACCTACTTAAATCTATGTTAAAAATATCGTTTTTGGAGCTGGAAAGATGGCTTAGCTGTTAAGAGCACTGACTAGTCTTCCAGAGGTCCTGAGTTCAGTTCCCAACAACCACATGGTGGCTCACAACCATCTGTAATGGGATCTGTTGCCCTCTTCTGGTGTGCAGACACACATGCAGGCAAAACACTGTATACATAATAAATCAACATTAAAAAAATATCCTTTTTGCTGGGCATGGTGGCACACGCCTTTAATCCCAGCACTCAGAAGGCAGAGGCAGGCGGATTTCTGAGTTCGAGGCCAGCCTGGTCTACAGAGTGAGTTCCAGGGCAGCCAGGGCTACACAGAGAAACCCTGTCTCGAAAAACCAAAAAAAAAAAAAAAAAAAATCCTTTCTGTGTGCTGTGTATTTGTATCTGTCCATGTGTATCTATCAGTCCATTCTGTCCGTGTGCATGTGTGCGTGTGTGTGTGTGTGTGTGTGTGTGTGTGTGTGTGTTTTAGAATGTGTGCCTGTGCATGTGGAGGTCAAATGTTAATGCTGGGTGTCTTCCCCAAATGCACCCTCTCTCTTAGTTTTTGAGACGGGATCACGCACACAATGAGAAGCTCATGAATCCGAGCTCATGGATTGGCCCAGGCTGGCTGCCCAGTGAGCCTCAGGGATCCTCCGGTCTTTCCTTCCCCAGGGTTGAGTTATAAGCTACAGGAGTATGTGACCACTTTCAGCCTTTTCTGAGGGGGCTGTGGATCCACCCTCAGGCCCTCGAGCTTTACCAACTGATTCCAACACTGTAGAAACTGCTCTGATTTAAAGGAGGAGGTGGGAAGTGTCACAAGAAACAGTCTTTAGGGGCAATCATTTATTGTTTTGTTCTGGAAATCGAAGCTAGGACCTTATGCATGTCGAGTGTATGCATCTGTCATGAAAATACATCTTCACTATATAGGTCTATCTATCTCTCTTTGTATCGTGTATCATCTATGATTCTATCGTTTATTATCTCTCAACTGATCTATCATCTATCTACTTACATTTTGTTATAAGAATAAGAAAAGACTAAAAAGGGTAAAAAAGAATTAAAATAAGAGTAGCTTTTCTTTCTGTTAAAAACAAGGGAAAAGTAGTTCCCCTAACTGCCAGAACAACTGCACACGCACACGTATGTGCACACACATGCACACACATGTGCACACATGCAAACACACACATGCACACACATGTACACACATGCAGACACAAGCCCACAATGTACACACATGTACACACATGCACACACAGTACACACATGCACACACGCAAATGCACACACGCACATCATAAACAACAGTAACAAGGGAAGAAGTGGGCAGGGGTACATGGCTGTAATCCCAGTAGTACTTGAGAGGCTGAGGCAGGGGGCTCTAGTTTGAAGGTTATCAAAGACTACACAGCCAGACCTCTCACAACAAACAAGATCAGGGCGCCAGCCTCCCCTTTATCTCCTCTAAGTTGAGCTCTTTCTTTTTTTTTTTTTTTTTAAGATTTATTTATTATATGTAAGTGCACTGTAGCTGTCTTCAGAAACCCCAGAAGAGGGCATCAGATCTCAATATGGATGGTTGTGAGCCACCATGTGATTGCTGGGATTTGAACTCACGACCTTCAGAAGAGCAGTCAGCACTCTTAACGGCTGAGCCATCTCTCCAGCCCTAAGTTTAGCTCTGAAGCATGCTTTTGTAAATTCTTCCTTTAGCTTTTTGAAATGTTTAGTCTTTCGGAAAGTCAAACACAGGCTGAGGAGATGACTCAGTTGGCAAAGTGCTTGCTGTGCAAGCATGAGGATAGGGGTGTGGCTGAATCCCCAGTCCACCTGTCTGCAGCCAAACGGGACACTCTAGGTTAAGGAAGAGACCCTGTTTGGAAGAAAAAAATATGGCAGAGAGTGATAGAGGAAGACCCTGGCAGGAAGCTCTGCGATTAACCTCTGCCTAGGTGTCTCCATAGAAACCACAACCCACACCAGAGCAAGTGAACACACCAACAAAGGGGCCGGGGAGGACATTTTGGCAGACAGTGTGTGTGTGTGTGTGTGTGTGTGTGTGTGTGTGTGTGTGTATGTGTGTAGCCCTGGCTGTCCTGGAACTCACTCTGTAGACCAGGCTGGCCTCGAACTCACAGAGGTCTGCCTGCCTCTGCCTCCCGAGTACTGGGATTAGAAGCATGCACCACCGTTCCTCGCTTGGAAATGTCTTCTTTAAGGACCTAGAAACTATCTCTTTGGGATGTAAATATCCAAAAGATACTAAGTAGGTGGAAAAAAAAAAAAAGCCTAATGTCTGTGGATTCCTTGTTCCCAAACTACCTCCTGTTATAAAGGTAGGAGAAGTTTGTTTTTCCTGTGTTTAAAGCCTACTAAATAAGACAGACATCATGCTAGTTACCCAGGATAAGTGTGTGTGACAAATGGTTCACCAACTCATACTAGAGAATTAGTCATTGCTTATTTTGAGAACACAACCTTGTAGGTTGTATCTGATCGACTGTCTAACATGTTAACTTTTGCTCCATGCTTGTGAATGCTTAGTGAATCATTTGCCACACACATCACACCCTGGCTTAATGTTTATTGGATAATAAAATGTGTTTTCTCTTTTATGGAAAATCTTACTTCCCCAATGGGTTCATGGGGGATTATCATTCTATGCTATAAGTGATTTATTTGAAATATCTAACACTTCCTATTTGTTGTTTAACTTCCAGACAGGACACTTTAAGATTTACTTATTTTCAAAATATGCTTATGTGTGTTTGAGTGTGGGTTTGTGCACATGAGTGTAGATGCCCACAGAAGCCAGAAGAGGGCGCTAGTCCCCCTGGAGCTGGAGGCAGTTATGCGCTCTCCACTCAATGCATGGATTTTTAAAGATGAGCCATTGCTCCAGCTCATAAAGTATTAGTATAAACAGGAGGAAGAGAGTTTACTTTCAAATTAAAAAAATTAATAAAGCTAAAGTTCAGATAAAATGAACAGAAATTAGCATTTAATCCTCTCACGAAGTTCTGTCACACTAACCTCCCTCTCGTTCTAAACCATTTTATTTCTCTTATTTCTTTGAAACCTGCCTCTTAATGTTAGCATTTAGTTAATGTTGTTGCAAATAAATATCAGAGTAGATAATCTTATTCTAATGTTTATTTTTGTGTTTTTACTTTGTGTGCATGTGGGGTTGTTGCTGGTCTTTGCTACTTTGTGGGTTCTTTTTCCCACCCTTACCCCCTGCCCCCAGATTCACCCTCTATCACTAGATGAGAGGGGGTGGGAAGGGGGGAAGGGAGATCCCTGAATCTATTTTTTTTCTTTTGTTTCTTTTTGAGCATGCCTATTAACAAACCACCAATCCCCCTGAATGACCAGCAACCACCCAGTGTGCCTCTCAGGGCCTTAGCATTTGTATACCCTCTGAAAAGTTCCCAGAATGTCTACAGCTGACAAAACCACACTTCTGCTAGAGCATGAGGCAAATCATAGTCAGCTGCTATGTTCAGTCTGAAGCAGCCCCAAATCCCCACACCTGGGATTAAAATGAAAGCACTTTCTGACAATATTTCTGGTTTTTGTTTGTTTGGTTTGGTTTTTCAAGATAGGGTTTCTCTGTGTAGACCTGGCTGTCCTGGAACTCACTCTGTAGATGAGGCCGGCCTCGAACTCATGTATCCACCTGCCTCTGCCTCCCACAGGTGTGGACCACCATGTCCAGCTTATTTCTGTGCTTTTTAAAGAAACCAAAATTCCAGAACTGTCACTATGGGGGGTGGGGTGCATGTACCACCGTGTGTGGGGAGTGGGTGGGTCAGAGGATAACTTGAAGAAATCTGTTTTCTTCCTCCCCATCCTCCTCCTCTTCTTCCTCCTCCTTCTCCTCCTCCTCCTCTTCTTCCTCAGATTTACTTATTTAACATATATGAGTACACTGTAGCTGTCTTCAGACATCAGAAGAGGGCATCGGATCCCATTACAGAGGTTGTGAACCACCATGTGGTTGCTGGGACTTGAACTCAGGACCTCTGGAAGAGCAGTCAGTGCTCTTAACCACTGAGCCACCTCTCCAGCACTGAGTCTGTTCTCTTCTACCATGTGGGGGCCAGAAAATAAACTCAGGTCATCAGGCTCCTGTGCTTTTACACAATGACTCATTTTGCTGGCCTAACAATCCTTTTTTATAGTGATAATTTTTACTGCAAATTAATTTTGCAAATGGAAAGACATACTAATCAATCCATGCATCATTCATTCATCCATGCACCCATCCATCCATTCACCCATGCATCCATTCATCTGTGTGCATGGATGTATCCATCCATCCATATGTGTATTATACCTTGGTCATAGCCATCCTTCCTTTGCCCTCTTCCCTAATAGTTCTTCTATTTTGGAGTTAGAATAGAGAATCTTCTTCTTTTTTTTTTTTTTTTTTTAAAAAAGAAAAGTACCTTACATATCGCCGGCTGGTGTCGAACTTGGCTGTGTTATGGAAGATGATCTTGAATTTCTGATCTTCCTTCCTCTTCTCCCCCACAACCCTTGTGCTGCGATCACAGGGATGTGTCCAAAACCTGGCTCTAGAACAGTTAGTCTTTTATTTTATTGGATTTCCTTTATATCTTGTCATAGTGGAATTGATTAATGCCGAACCCAATGCACACTTTTTTTGCTCAGGAAATATTCACTGCAAGGTCCACACACACTTCCTATCATGTGTGTGTGTGTGTGTGTGTGTGTGTGTGTGTAGGGAAGATTGCTCACTTAGGCATTGCTCTTGTATAATTAGGATGGAATGATAATCTTTCCCTCTTGGGCGTGAGACCAGATTAAAGACATGAATCCATCATCGCACCAGCAATTATCCAGTCTGTAGCAGCTTAATTGTGTCAACAGACCATCTCATTTTGCACAAGTAGAATACTTGTGTTCCTGTAAGGAACTTTGAACATTTGGAGAGAATGCTGTGGTGTATAACTTTTGAACTCTCAAAAGACATGGTCTCTGGGACCTCCCTAAACAGCCATTGGACAAGCATCTCTGTGTGGATGAGGGCACTGGGGCCAGCGTTGTGGGGATCAGCGTTGTGGGGATCAGCGGAAGCACCTCCCCCACCTCGCTCTGTCAAGTCTTCAGTATGAAAGTGTGAACATAGCAGGTCTGGTCCTTTAACATACCTGTGAGAGTTAAGCTCTCTGAGGTGATGGTGGCATTTTGATTAGTACTCCGTGGGCTTTGAACTCTCTGTGGAGTGATAACCTAGCAGTAAAATGAGGGCATGCACACTCCACTCCCCAGGTGGTGAGCTGATCAACCTAGCCACTTTGCCTAAGCATAACCCACTTTCAGACTGAGTGCTTGGTGCGACTGCTGGTTTCCTGGACACTGTAGTGTGAAACACTCCTGCACCTGGTGACACAAAGAGATCTCAGATTCTTGAGTAACTTGTATATCCTTGTAATCAGCTGAACTTTTCTTTTTCTTTTCTCATTTTGTTTATTTAGGTTCTCAGTCCTAGCAAATGCATTATTATTTCTTCTTCTTCTTCTTCTTCTTCTTCTTCTTCTTCTTCTTCTTCTTCTTCTTCTTCTTCTTCTTCTTCTTCTTCTTCTTCTTCTCCTTCTTCATTTACTCTGTGCATATTTGTGTGTGAGATAGAGAGGTGGGGAGGGAGAGAGAGAGAGAGAGAATGGAGGTCAGAGAAGGACTGATGCCAATCAGTTTTTTTTTCCACATACCATGTGGGTCCTGAGATGGAACTCAGGTCACAAAGCTTGGTGGCTGTCACCTTTTCTGCCATGCCAGCTGCCAGCCCTGACTTTTATTTTTCTCTGTTTTGATGTTATTGGTTCATTCAGACACACAAAAAAGTATAATGCCTTTTCAAATGCCCTTTGTGTTCCATCGCAAGCTTTTCCATCTTGGAAACTGCACACATCACACCAGCCTTGCTAAAGTGCAGTTCAGCGGATAGGAAAGCAAAGCCCTTGGTGGGACAAGCTGAGTGGATGAGAGCCCACACTCAGCCACACCCTTCTTAGGTAGTTTTCACATTGCTGCCAGGAGAAAAGTCCATTATGTGGATCCACCAAGCTTCAGCGAATCCTTAATTGTTTTTTCTTCACATTTCGTAACTTGCTTGTGGCTCTGGGGCATCTGTCACCACTGAGTCCATACATGGGACTAAGGATTTGTTGGCCTACAGGTGCCACAAGCTCGGTCACCTTCAAAAACAATTATCTCTGAGATGTCTGTGTGTTACCACCGTGCACTGCTAATGTCTCCACTGAATGAGATTGTCACCGAGGTCTCTGCTTCTTTCAGAAATTGGGAATGGTTCTTTTAGGAAAGCAAGAACTAGCATTAAGAGCATGGGCTCTGTGGTCATACTGCATAGGCTAGGAGCTTGAAGAGGTCACTGGGCAGCTGCTTCATCAAGTTGTTTAGTTATAGCTTTCTCACAGAGAAAGAAAACACTCCAGCTCCCAGGACCAGAGAAAAGATAGACTCAGCCTATGCTTATGAACTGCTTGGAGCAGAGTCAAGTGCTATAGCTCAAGTAGAAAGGAAGGAGGGTAGTAAGTATGGAGTAGAAGGAAGGTCAGGATGTGAGCGGAAGTTAGAGCTCTCCTTCAGCTCGGAGAGAAGAATAGAATTGATCAGGTTGGTGCCAGCAGGGTGAGGTGGGTCATGCCCAGGAAGCTCAAGGGGGTGGGAAGAAGAGAAGGATGAGCTCTGACCTTAGGGGTTGTGGCAGCACTGTGGATGGTGGCCGGATGGGAGCACAGACATATTGTAAGAAAAACCCCCGTCACGGGTTTTCACTGTAGTCTACCGGAACACATGCATTTTACACTGTGACATCAGCACATCGCATGCACTCACACACTGAGTCAGTTCCTTTTCTATTGCTGTGATAAAACACCATGATCAAGGTACCTTCTAGAAGGAAGGGTTTTCTAGGGCTCCCCATTCCAGAGGTCTTAGAGGGCATCATGGTAGCAGATGGCGGCATCCGGCAGCTGACATGGTAATCCGGAAGGCGGAGAACTCACATCTCAAACTGCAAGTAGGAAGCAGAGAGTGTATGAGGCTTCTGAGTCCCCAAGCCCGCCCGCAGGGGCATTCTTCCACCAAGGCCACAGCCCTTAACCTACCCAAACATTGCTGTCATCTGGACAAAGTATAGGAACATCTGAGCCTTTGAGAACATTCTCGTTCAAACCATCACACAGATATGGAAGTAAAGCAAAACCTTTGCAAAATAGTATTTGTGGACAAGGTCTCCTGATGTGGCTCAGGGTGGGCTTGAACTATCCAACCTCCCACTTTATCCTCTGGGATTCTAGGTAGCAGGAATGGAACACTATTCCCAGCTAATGTCTGTGTTGTTATCTCTATATGAAGTAATATCTGTATTAATTATTGAAGTATAAGGTTTACATTTATTTAACTATTTACTTATGCATTTGTGTGTGTGAGTATGTGTGTGTGTGTGTGTGTGTGTGTGTGTGTGTGTGTAAATGCATCATACAGCATGCATATGGAAACCAGAAGACAACTCACTGGAATCAGTTCTTTCCATTTACCAAGCATGTCCCAGGTACTGAGTTCAGGTCATTAGGCTTGGCTGCAAGCACCTTTACTCCCCACGCCATCTTGCTGACCTTACCATGGACTTAAATTTAAAATACTGCCTACTATCCCTGTTTAATGTGTTTTGGCATGTTCTGTTCCATTCCACTTAAACATGCTGATTGTGTCCCAATATTTTAAACTAAGAGGTCATAAGCAGCAGCTGGAAAAACAACATTTCAACTCATCCAGAGATGTAGACCTTACCCAAGTTTTTGTTTTCAGTTAAACATCATGTTTTTAAAAAGTTGATGCGTTTCTTTTCCTTCTCTCTGCCCTTTGACCTTTCCCAGTAAATGCAGCTGAAAGTGTCTGCCTGTATTCTGAATCAAATGCTGTCTGAACGAAGCAACTGGAATATGACACAGTAACAGCATCTAAGAAGTTTATTATCTATTATTTTACGTATGCATTTGGAAGAAAAGCATAGCTGTGCTTGGATCCACAGATTACAGAAACGGTCCCATGGATGACTTCTGATTTTAAGTGATAGTGACTTGTTAATTACATTATTAATTACAATATTTAACTCTTGTACAAACTATCCTTTCAGGAGGTGGCATATATTGTAACTCTGAAGAATATGAAGTCAAATAATGAAAAGATTTCTTATAATGCTTACCCTTGGGCTGGGGAGGTAGCTCAGCTGGGAGAGCACTTGCCTGGTATGCAGGATGCACCAGGTTAGACCCTTAGTACTGCAGAAAACTCGGTGGTGCATGCAGAAGTTCAAGGTCATCCTCAGCTTCCAGTTGAGCTCAAATAGGCCACAGCCAGGGCTACAAGAGGCCTGGTGGAAAAATAACTAAGTTAAAAAAAAAAATCAAAAACCTTACCTCTTGATTTTACTTACTTTTAAAGACAGTTTGAAAGCATACAAATAAAATGTAAGTAGTCTTGTTTTGATTGTTTTAGGTATTTATAAAAACTGTAATATCTGGAATACTTCTTAAAACTCTAAGTTGCCTGGAGCTAGGGAGAGGATGGCTTAGTGGTGAAGACATACTGTAAGAACTGGAGTTCAGTTGCCAGGACCCACATCAGGCAACTCACAATTGTGACTCTAGCTGTCCTCTTCTGGCCTCTGCACCTGTACTCTCAGATGTGAGCGTGTGTGCGCAGCTACATGTACACACACACACACACACACACACACACACACACACACACACACACAGGCACACAGGCACACACACACATACTTGAAAACTACATAAAAATAAATCTTTAAATTGGAATCACAGGGCTTTGGCATTTTTATATATCTCTTTTATTCATTTTGCTTTTGAACTAAACCACCTCTAGTGACTACTGAGTTTACAGGCACTGGGCACAAGGACTTGTTTTTAGTGTAGGGCTCCCAGTTTCATTCTGTTGCTGAGACAGACACTGTTACCAAAAGTGACCTAGAAGAGGAACAGGCTTATTTCGGTGTAGAGGTTAACAACCCATCACCGAGGGAAGTCAGGGAGGGAAGTTGAAGCGCAAGTCCTGGAAGGATGTTGCTGGCTGCTTCTCCGGCTGACCCATCCTTATCTTAGCTTTCTTGTAGGGCCCAGCAACACCTGCCCAGGGAATGGAATGGGCTGGGCTCTCTTACATCAATTAACAGGCAAGGCAGTCTCCACAGACATGCCCAGGGGTCAATCTGATGTGGGCAATCCCTCAATGGAGACTCCCTTCTCAGGTGACTCTGGGATGTGTCAAGTTGACACTTTAAGCTAACTAGGACAGAAGAGAAGACAAAAGAGTAGTGATGGCCTAGATCTGGGTGAACAGTAGAGGACTCTCTTGTCCCTGGAGCCATGGATGAAACTAGGGTCTGGTTCCTAAACCAAGAGGTAGACACTGCCTTCACATAGCCAGGATGGGGTCTTGAAGCCATACTTGATAGATGGGAAGTCTGTTCAGCCTTGATAGTATGGTATAGTATTGTTGCAATTTAATCAAAAAACACAAGTAAGAGTTATGGATGCTATATTTGCCCCCATCCCCTTCCTCCTCTTTCTCACCAATTGATCAGTTTCTTTACCAGCCCTGTAACTTCGTGCAGGGCGTAGCAGGTCCCAGCTTCATTCTTCAAGTGTGTTTGGAAGTCCAGGAGCTGCACAGAGTCTGCTTTTCTGTCTTTTGTTCTCTCTGGGGTACTGAGCCTCCAGTGTGCTGACTTGCAATTTGGGTCCCCGAAATTGAGTTTGGGAGTTGGCTTTAACTTTTCAAGGAATGTTTTCTGGGAGTGCGAGTGGTGGTTGTCCAGGAGCGCCACGATGAGGAGGGTTGTCTGGGTAGGTGAGCAACAACAAGTATTTCACAAGAAGAGAGCACAGGCTGTGCGGGTGTCTCCTTTCCATTCCAATCTCCATCTTCCCAAGTATAATCTTTTCCCAGCAGGGCTCACATCTTGGGAAGGCTGAGTCAGGATTTCACAGGAAGAGGCCATCTCAGGCTTCTGCCATATTTCATAACGAGCTGTATTCATGGACAAATGTTGTCGCTGGAGTAGAGTAGGCACATCCTAGTTTTCAGAGACTAAGAAGTAATTGTGAACAGTTTAGCCCGTTTTCTACTTGGTGACATTTGGAGATAGTTTCGACTGTCACAACAGAGGAGGGAAATACCTATGACTGGCTTCCTACAACGCATAAGACAGCTACCCCGCTCCAAGAACTTGTCAGTCCATGACATTTCGGAGGCCAAGATTGAGACACTGTTTAGAACTCTAATCTTCCTGGGTTATATATTACACAGGTTCTAGGACACTGCTCTAGTTGGGGTGTATTCTCTTAGATGTCAAAGCTAGAAGGTTCCATATTTATTTACTTATTGTCTCAGGGGATCAAACCCGGGATCTTACATATGCTCAGCCTCTGAACCGTCTTCAGTTTGCTTGACTTGGTTTCAGAGGTTCCAGGTCACCCTCTGGTGCACCCATCACTTTGCATCTTTGGTGAGGACGGTGCTGGATGGTGATGGCGACAGTGTAGGGTGAAAGAAGAGGAGAAGAGAAAGAGGCTGCGGGCCTACCACCTCCTTTAAAGAATGCCACCAATGTCCCAGTGATCTCCCTCTTGGTTCCAAGTCCTGATAGTGCCACCTTGGGGACCAAACCTTTGACACATGGGCCTTTGAGGGGAGCTGATTTAAGATCTAGGACATAGCATCTCATTAGGCATCACTAAGCATTGCCAGGGAGCTAGCTCAGCCATTGAGCACTGGGCATCGCCAGCTCTTAGGTAGTATAGGGATTGCAGCCTAGGGAAGGACTCCTGTGGGAGGTCAATTTCCCTAAGATGGTACAGAAAACTTACATACAGCCCAGGAGTGAGGTCCATGTGGGGAACACGACTACTTTATACGGCATGGCCAGTTGATAAGCCTATTGTGGTGGCTACCTGGACTTCTCAGAAGAAGAAGTTGCTGCTGTTTTGGATCCTTCCTTACAGCTGTTGAGACATGGGATGCTGAGTGAATGAGCAAGTGGGTGGGTGCCCATCATGTGGGTGTATGGGTGCTCCCCGTGAATGACCTCACGTCTTTATAAATGGACCAGCGGGGTGGCTCAGTGGGTAGGTAGTAAAAGGCGCTTGCCACCAAATGTGATGACCCAAGTTCAATCCCGGGGACCCACACGATGGACAGAGAGAAACAACAGCAGCATGTTGTCCTCTGATCTCTACATGTATACTGTGTCACGTGTGTAACAAACATAAAACCAAATACAATGTAAGTGAAAGCAGATTCATAAAGTGGAATAAACGTGGATAAAAAGTGGCTGGAGAGATAGCACATTGGCTAGGAGCATCGGCTGCTTTTCCAGAGGACCCAGGTTCGATTCTCACCACCCACATGGTAACTAACAACCCTGTGTAACTTCAGTTCCAGAGGATACAGTACCCTCTTCTGGTCTCCTTGGATGCCAGGCATTATTTGTGATGCATAGACATCCATGCAGGTAAAACACATATGCATATAAGTTATATAATATTTTTAAAAGGTAGGACCTTATTCAGGTCGAAGTGTGCTGTGTTCTAATTAAAAAGGGGTGCATTTGTTTGCCGGTGCTGAATAGAAACTCAAATGACCTACATGCAGGCTCTGTGTTTAGACTATGTTTCTTAAGCTTTCAGACAGGAGCCTGCCTTGCCACCTGCCTGGAGAGAGGAGCATGATCTCATTCTGAAGCAGAGCCAGAGATTTCCCGAGGGCACCTCCCCCTGACATTCTCAGTAGCTCAACTCAGTCTGTGGCTGGGTTATTTTCAAAGCAGGGGCTGCTGTGTGCAGTTGTTGTAGGTGCCAGATTTTTAATTTTTTACAAATTATTTTTAGACATTAGGTAGAAAAATTCTTGTCCAAGTTACTAACTGAATTATTCCAAGATCTTGAAGATGCTCCACTCTGCCCCTCTGTCTCTCTTTCTCTTTCTACCCCCTAACTCCCTCTCAGTTTTTTGAGATGGCGTCTCATATGGTTCAAGTTTGCCTCAAACTTGCTATGTAGGTGAAGATGTCCTTGAACTCCTTCCTGATCTTCCTGCTTCCTTCTCCCAAGTACTATGATTAAAGGTGTGTGTGCACCCTGCACGGATTTTCCTTGAATCTTAATAAAAATCAAAACACCTTAATTAGGTGATACAATATTTTCGAAAACACACTTCAGGAGCTGTCTGTGAGTGTCCTTGGTGTACCGCGTGTTCATCCTGGGGGAGATTGTTCAGGAGCAGGGCCACTGTTGATTGTCGATCTGTCTCCGGGCCCTGAAAAGCCCTTTTCGCTCATTCTTCTGAGTCTGACTGGAATTGCTGCCGCAGCAGGAGCGTCAGCGTCTGAGGCAGCAGTTTGCCGCGGTAGCACTTTGCTAAAACAGACCATAAATATCATTCTTAAAGCAGAGTCATGGAAGGAAATTCATCCTAGGTTTCCTGACCTTGGCTGTGGTTTTTTTTTGGGGGGGGGGAGGATCCTGTTGTGTAGCCCAGGCTACACCGATCCCCCATCATTTCTTCTACTTCAGACTTCCAAGCGCTGGGATTAAAGGCATGTTCCATCACATTGCTTCCAGCTGTGGCTTTAGCATACCTCATTTCAGCCTCTTGCTGATGTTTTGTTGGGGTTGATTTCTCCCATCATTGAAATCCTGGTTTTTATGGAGATGGCTGGTTTTTGATTTCCTGGGCTAGAAATGACTAAAGGGACTTAACCGTTATGGCAAGAGTTGTTTCCTTCAGTATCACCTCCCTGTAAGAGCTGAACAGACCACGAGGACTAAGTAAGTTAGAAGAGGATGTTCCCCGGGCACCTGCGCTGCGGGGCTTCCTCTGAGGTAAGCTGACTCCTGCTCCGGGGTCTCCATTGGTCGTAGGCAAGGTCAGGTCACCCAGGACATGGTACAGACTATGACTGCGGGGGCCAGCTTGGGTTGCCACCAGGAAAAACGTTTCCAACACTTTCAATGGTCATTATCTATTATATTGATCTATTTAGGACATTTTGTGGAAGAAATACTAGAGAAATGCTAACCTCTAGTTTAATATTGGTTAATGTAATTGGCTGGGGTATTTTTTTTTTGGCGTGTGCTATTATTATTATTATTATTATTATTAATTTTATTATTATTATTTTTTGAGACAGGGTTTCTCTGTGTAGCCCTGGCTGTCCTGGAATTCGCTCTGTAGAACAGGCTGGCAGTGCTCACAGAGATCCACTTGCCTCTGCCTCCCAAGTGCTGGGATTAAAGGTGTGTGGCACCACCACACCTGGCTGTAATTGACTGCTAATGGTTCCTTGTCCCATGCAAGATGCTGGAAATTCAGTTCTCAGCATTTAGTGTTCTAGGACACTGAGGTCACACTGTGTCAGCCTCTGGGGCTTGAGGACTTCCTGCGTGTGCAAAGGAGAGTGAGAGACTGCTTAGGAACACACCATGGTTTGTTTGTTTTAAAACAGGAACCTCACTTGAAACCCACCTAATTCAAAGCCCCAGGGCTGGTGATGAAGCTCAATAGGAGAACACTTATCACCACACTTGAGGCCTTAAAATATAGATACATTTATATTCAGTTTCTTTAGTGGCAGATACATTAAAACGTTGTTTAACTCCTTCTTTTAAAAACTCATTTATTTTATTAACGATGTGGATGTGTGCATGTGTGTGCCTGTGTGGAGGGTAAGTGCACGTTGTGTGCAGGTGCCCACAGAGACAAGAAGAGTGGAGCAAATGCTCCTGGAGCCGGAGTTACAGGTAGTTGTGAGCCCTTTAAGTGTTCTCTGTAAGAGCAGTATGTGCTGTTAACTGCTGTGCCAACTCTCCAGCTCCTAACTCTTCCTTCCTTCCTTCCTTCCTTCCTTCCTTCCTTCCTTCCTTCCTTCCTTCCTTCCTTCCTTCCTTCCTTTGATTTTTAAATTTATTTTATTTGTATGAGTACACTGCAGCTGTCTTCAGACACACCAGAAGAGGGCATTAGATCCCATTACAGATGACTGTGAGCCACCATGTGGTTGCTAGGACTTGAACTCAGGGCCTTTGGAAGAGCAGTCAGTGCTCCTAACCACTGAGCCATCTCTCCAGTCCCTCCTAATTATTTCCTTATAGAATTTATCTTTGCCTCTGAGAATGAAATGTAAGACTCTGACAAGCCTCAATTTAACAGAGACCCCCTGAGTGAACAACTTGGGGAGAGATGCAAAAGCAAGAGGAATTTTATTGTTCCAGCATGCTGGGGTCACCCTGCACAGGATGGAGAGAGAGAGAGAGAGAGAGAGAGAGAGAGAGAGAGAGAGAGAGAGAGAGAATGACCCCGTGCAGCCTGTTCGGCGAGTTTTTATACAGTTTTCAGAGCAGCATCCACATTAGGCATAAGGTGATTGGCAGAATAGTGTGCCTTTTAAAGGGATTGGTCTTTAGGGAATGGGGTGCCAAGGATTCCCCTTGTCTGTAGATGGCCAATGGTTGGTCCCCCCCAACTCCTGTGGCCTGAGAAACATAATTAGCCCCTCCCTTCAGGAGGGGAGGGGTGCCTAAGTGCCCCATGACCTTTCTCTTCCAGGAGGGGAGGGATCTGGTGGAATTTTCCAAATCTCCTGAACTGACCTCTTCAGAAATAAGTGCAAGCAATGGACAGATAACATCTCTGTAAATGAACTTATACTTTCCCATGTACAATTCGTGCCGCCATCATAGATTTTTCATGTTTTTCAAGGCTATGCCTATAAAATGTACATTCCTTTGGGATTATGTAATAAATCTCTGGGTGTGGTAGAAGGTTCTCAGGGCATGCATACAGCATGCACATGTCTTGGAAATATTTAATTATAAAATCTAGGGAGGAAAAAAAATAGAGTCATCTTACTGGTCCTGCTTTTAAAATAGTTTTGTCAGTTAAAAGGAAGCTTAGAAATCTGTCTCAAAACTTGCCTTGGCATTTTGAACTGACTAGGGATGTCCTGCCATTCTGTCTTGTTTCATGACAGTGTAGCTCTTTCTGAGGAGGGTAAAGTGCAGGGAACACGTGGTGTGAACAGCAAATGTGGGTTCTTTCCGGGTTCTTGAAACCTCTCCGGTGGTGCCGGAGAGATGGCTCAGTGGTTAACAGCACTGTCTGTTTTTCCAGAGGACCTGGGTTCAGTTCCCAGCACCCACATGGCAGCTCACAAGCGTCTGCAGCTCCAGTTCCAGGGACCTTGCACCTTCACAGACATACATGCAG
>NC_034603.1:66758299-66767319 GCF_900095145.1 Mus pahari
TCTCTCTCTCTCTCTCTCTCTCTCTCTCTCTCTCTCTCTCTCTCTCTGACAGAAGTTGTCACACAATGAAGTCTGACGTTGCTGATGCTTGTGTGACTCATTGCACTTCTGCTTTAAGGTAGTCTGGATTCGTCCCGTGTCTCCAAGGGCAATATCCAGTAGTTAAACAGGACTTAAACTTCTGTTAACATTGACATAATTCTGCACTTATAGCAAAATACCCACATTATATATTTAGGAAACAAACATATCAACCTGGACCTACCGTCGTAGGTAAGCTTGGGGATATTGTGATAGCATTAGTTGTATTTTAGGCTTAGCTTTAAAAACATCTTTTTGAGGTTTATTTCTTTTTATTTTATACGTTTGGGAATTTTACCTGCATATGTGTCTGTGTACCACATGTGTGCTTGATGCCCACAGAAGGCAGAGAGGGCACCAGATCCCCTGGAACTAGAGTTACAGATGGCTGTGAGTTGCCATGTTGGGACTGGGAATGGAACCTGGAAGAGCAGTCAGTGGTTTTTAAACACCTCTCCAGCCCTTAGGTTTTTGTTGTGTCTTTTAAGAATGAAACCCAATATATTTGCTGAGTAACAGAATGAGTAACAGAACTGAGAGGGTTTATTGAAGAACCTTTCATGCTGAAATGCTAACCCCTAAATTATCACGACTCTATAGAAACAAGCCGTGAAACGGAGCCGATGTCAGATGTAGGGTAAAGTCTCTGCGGAAATACCAGGTGACAGGGTAGGGAGTGTGATGTGGCTGCTGGTGTTAAATAAACAGCGTGGCTCACTGGACAGAGGCTGGCCTCCCACAGCCTGCAATCTCTGTGCTTAATTCTGGATGCCATATTTCAGAAGGAATACATATGTGTGTGTGTACATATGCATAGGTGTGTTTATACGTGTGTATGTATGTTTGGTTGGTTGGTTTTGTTTTGTGTTTTGAGGTGAGGGCTTATGTGACCCAGGCTGGTTCTTCAACCCCCCGTGTAGCTAAAGATGACATTAAGCTGACTCTCCTGCCTCTGCCTCCCTGCACTGGGACCATAGCCATGTCCCACTATAAACTTAGAGAAGGAAATTTAAATGTGAAAATGATAAATGGATCTAATTTTTCAGGCCTTGATAATGAAGACTATAGTTCAGGTGAGACACAACTAAAGAAATTGAGTCCTTTGTCAAGAACAGAGATGAGCCAGTGGCTGTTTCTAAATAGCTTCAAAAGCCAGGACCAGGATCAAAGAGCTAAAAGTTCATGGGGATATAGATTTGGCCCTACAGGAGGAAAACATTTCCAATACAGTACTTGTTTTAACCTGATTGGACTGATTTGCAAAGTGAGGAACTTTCCGAGCTCTGGGCACCTTGGCCCTCCAGAATAATTTAGATTAGAATAATCTTCCAGGAGAGACTTCCGTTTGAATGGGAGGCTAGGGTAAGAGGCGCTATCCAACTCGTTAAAATTCTTTGATTCTTAGATTGTCATGATTGTGAGTTGAACTTAAAGGCATTGATATCAGAACTTCACGGAAAGTTTTAGGTGTGAAGTACCCATTGGGGAAAGAAAAAAAAAAATTACCTCATCTTGACAAGGTGCAACAAAAACCCTCATTTGCATTAAGACCAACAGCAAGATTTTTAAAAACCCCAAACAAAAATCCCAAGCTTTCTTCACTGCCCCCACTCTTGTTCTCTTCTCTCCCTCCCTCCCTCCCTCCCTCAGTCCCTCCCTCTCTCCTTTTCTACCTTTTCCCCTTCTTTCCTTCCTTCCTTCCTTCCTTCCTTCCTTCCTTCCTTCCTTCCTTCCTTCCTTCCTCCCTTCCTCCCTTCTTTCCTTTAATAGTTGTGTATCTCAGGATGGCCTACAGATCACCATGTCCAGTTCTTTTTGGTGCTAAGGATAAACTGAGGATTGAATACGTGTTGTATAATTATTAAGCTTACACTCCCAAATCCTAGATTTTTCTTTTTTCCTTATTCTCAGGCCAAGTAATGAAAAATCATCCAAAACACTTATTTACAGATAGGTATAAGCAATGAGAAAAGCTAAAATCAGTCTATGTTCCTGTTTCTAAAGCTGAGGGTGTTAAGAATTCACAGATGGTAAGGTGCTGTCAGCTTGGAGGTGATGCACCTCTGCCTCCCCTGTGTGCTTTGACACCTGTGGAACTTGGGAGAAGCTGGCCCTGCCCCTCACTGGTTACAGCACTCAGGATAACAGGCCCTGCAGCTCACCTGGGCAGCACAGTAGAGTTGACACTGGTGGCAGGGGCTCAGGTGAGTCAACCCCGAGTGAGTGTATGGGAGAGCTGGCTCCAGCACTCTCCTGCTGTGAGGTGGCATGGGTGCTGGGGGTTGCCACTGGAGGCTGGCTCTGAGGTCATGAGACCTGGAGAGAGAGCTGTCCCTGTCCTTCACTGGCTGCAGCATTCAGGATAGCAGGCCCTGCACCTTTCCAGGGCAACACAGAGCTGGCCCTGACGGTGAAGGCATGGGTGAGCCAGCTTCGAGGGTGGGAGAGCAGGAGAGCTGGCCCTGCCGCTTGCTAGCTCCAGCACTTGGGAGAGTGGGCCACACACTCCTCCTGGGCAGTACAGTAGAGCTGACTCTGGTGGTGTGGGTGAGCTGTGGGCTCCCAGGGCAGGAGAGCAGGAGAGCTGGCCCTGTTCTTGTCTGGCTGAAGTGTTGGGTGACCTAGCTGGGGCAGTGCTGGAGAGCCTCCCCTGCAGTGTGGGTGTGGGAGGTTGTCCAACTCAGATACCTCGCAGGCCCAGCTCTAGGGCTTTGAGTTGGCCCATCCTAACAGCTACCTCATCTATGAGCTGCTGGAGCATGGGAAGGGTCCAGTCCTGTAGATTCCAAACTGCAGGATCTCCATGACACAGGGCAACAACAGGCTATCTGAGAGGAGTCCCAGTGAGGATCCAGTATTGGTGGTGTAACAGAAGCCCCAGGCCTCAGACTGGACCGATGACTCATTGCAATGAACATGCGCAAGTAAAGATGTGTGGGCAAAAGGGTAGACTGGGGGACACGCCGTGACACGCTGCAGCTTCCAGGATGAGCTGCTTTCTATGTTTTGATTTATTTATTTATTTAATTTTAATTTTTTAATTTTTTTGGGGGGGGGTGAGGTTGCAAGAGCTGAGGGCTGATATCCAGGGGCAGGGAGATGAGGAGATTGAAGTGCATGATGTGAAACTCATGAAGAATCAATAAAAAGTTTAAAAAAGAATTCACCGACTGGGTATGATAGCTATGAAAATGTGCCTTTTCCATAAGGCCCAGGAATCCCTGCTTTTAATGACTAGTTCAGTTGTTCATTATGCTAGGAGAGGCTTTCCAAGGATGGGTGAGGACGCGTGGAAACTCTATTTCTCAAGCCAGGAATAGATTTATTTTGTGTGTGCATGTGTGTTTTGCCTGCATGTATGTCTGTGCACCATGTGTATATGTGGTTCCCACTGAGAACAGGTCATGTCTAATGGAACTGGAGTCATAGATGTTTGTGAGTAGCCATGTGGGTGCTGGAAATAGAAGAGCCAATGGTCTTAACTGATGAACAATCTCTCCAGCCCACGAATAAAATGAATGAAAAAACAAACAAACAATCTTTCCCAGGGTCTCCTTTCATTTATCGCTTATCCACAATGAGGATAGAATCAAGTCTCTTATAGCACCCCATAGTCACTGCCACTGTGAGATTATGAAGATGCTGTGGTCCCCTTGCTGGGATACACCTTCTGGTTTTTCCATTGACTGGGAATACAGCTTCTGATTCTCTGTAATGGGAACAGAATTCACATCACCGGGTGTGTGTGTTAGGTGGAACAGAACACACAGACACAAAGTTTATATTTTCTATCTTACCGGGTGTAAATGTCTTTTCCACATCCTCCCCTCTTCTTTATTTGCTCAAGAGACGTGCTTAAAATCATTTCTTATAATACCACATTAGACTAATTACAGACACTGACTTCGAAATGGTTTAAAAGGACATTTATTTATTTTTACTGTGTGCATGTATGCATTTGTTCTTACGTGTATATGTACACTCACATATACATGTGTCCAAGCATGTGGAGGCCAGAGCACAGGTGTGACAGGTGTGGGTATCCCTCACGTCATAGCATGGCTACATTACCACATCAATACTCACAGGGTTTTTATTTTGCTTTGTTTTTAATGGCTACATTAATCCCAGAGTCTGGATGAGCATATTCAACCACTGTTGATAGATGTTCATACTGCTTATATGTATTTGTTTTGGAAAGTTCTATAATGAATATTCATGTGTGTGTGTGTGTGTGTATGTGTGTGCGTGTGTGTGCACATGCGTGCACCTATGTATATGTGTGTGTGTATGTGTGTGTGCACATGTGTGCGCCTGTGTGTGTGTATATGTGTGTGTGCACATGCATGTGCCTATGTATATGTGTGTATGTGCACATGTATGTGTCTGTGTATATGTGTGTGTGTATATGCATGTGCCTGTGTATATGTGTCTGCATGGAGGCCACAGGTTGACATTAGATGTCCTTTGTTGTTGTTGTTTGTATTGATTTTTTTGAGAAAGCATCTGTCTTCAGATGTCAGGTTGTCCCTCCCAGCCAACAGCCAGCTATATTTCTGGCCTGAGTTTTGCCTCTTTCTTACTCTGTAACCTTTGGGAAGTCCCTGAATTCATTTCGAGAAGGACAACAAAGGTCCTAGGAGTTGTGGATGACCTCCTGATGAACCAATCTGGAAGTCAAGATTATTTTAAACTTATATTTAATAGATAGGTATTTATGGGTTTCTATAGCTGCACTTTCTGCAATGCTTTTCACTTTGCTATGGTGGCTATGCAACATGACTTCTATACTTGCCTGTTTTAACCGTTTTTGCACGGTCATAACAAAATACCTGTAATGGGTTAACTTTATAACGAAAAGAGGACAGAAGGTGAGATTGTGGTGTAATGTCAGGCAACACAGGAAGACCAGGGGTTCAAGTTCATCTTTGACTATACAGTGTATTTGTGGTTGTCCTAAACTGCATAAGACATGGTCTAAATAAAGAAACAGACCGACAGAAAGACAGAAAAGAGGTTTATTTAGCTTAACGTTTAGGTAGCTGAAAGTCCAGACAGCATGGTGGGTGTAATGTTTGCTGAGGGTTGACCTTGACCACATCAGTTCTTAGCCAGAAGGTCATACTGGGAGTGAGCATGGAGGACAGACAGTGCCCAAACACCAGAAGCCAGCTTGTACGAGCCTGGGATCCCATAGGACCGTCTAAGAGGACGACTGCCTTCACCTAGCCTAAGGACCTCCCGTTAGACACCGCCTCCCAACATCATTATTTTTGAGGATCAAGATTCCAACACATGACCTTTGGGGGTACACTTAAACCTTAGGACTGCTCAACTCCACTCCGCCACTAAGAAGCAAGCAGGTGCCGAGTGACACATGCCCTGTGGCCATTCCGCTAAGAGCAGAGTGTTTCCATGTTCCTTGAGAGCCTGCTGGAAAAATAACACTAGAGTGCACCCTCTGTCTCTCTGCCCCGGCTTGGAATATGTAGCAGTTCTAAGGTGCCCTGTCCTATGCTATCCAAGAGCACACACACACACACACACACACACACACACACACACAAAGGTCTGGAGATGACTCAGTTGGGAATGCTTGCTGCTCTGGAGGAGGACACAGTTTGTACCCACCTGGTGGCTCTAATTCCAGGGGACTGAGGCTCTTTTACCTCTGAGCACCTTCACTCACACCTGTATATGGAGACAGACACACACATACTTTTTAATAAAACTTTAAACAATTTAAAAGGGTGGCTGACATGTGAACTGCTGCTTCAGCATTTTCTCTCCTCGGCGCTGTGATTCCAGATAAGGGTCGATGCACAGATGAGTAAATTCCTTTCGAAAAGTTTTGACGCCCCTCTCCCCCCCCCCGCCTCCCGCCATTATCCAAGTGTCACATTTGACTTAGAAATATTAATTTAAAGAGATTCCTTGGGGCTAGAAGTGTGGCCCAGTGGTTAAGAACACTCACTGCTCTTTCAAAGGTGCCATGTTCAATTCCCAGCGCCCACATGGCAGCTCACAGCGGTCTGATGTCATCTTCTGGTGTGCAGATGTACATTCAGACAAAGAACACACACACACACACACACACACACATGTCCTTAAAAGAGAGAGAGACAGAGAGACAGAGAGAGACAGAGACACAGAGAGAGAGAGAGAGAGAGAGAGAGACAGACAGACAGACACACATACACACACACACACACACACACACACACACACACACACACACACACACACAGATTTCTTATTTGTGGCACTTGGTTACTCCCAGAGGTGGTGTGGGCAACATGGCTTGAGCCACATTTCAGATGACTGCGCCCTTCCCTTTGTCTCCTCTTGTTTGAACTGTCTTCTAACACCATGATGTCACCAGGCAAGTTCGGCCTTGTTCCTTAGCGCCTGGAGCCCTTTAGCACTCTCCGCTGCTGGCTGCCATGCACCTGGCCAGTAAGCTCTGTGAAGACAGACGACACTCCAAGCATCCTTATCCCTTGTGTGCATCGCCCCTTAAGTTCACAAAGATGAGAACAGCTCCGTGAGTCTCTGCCTCAGAAGTTGCCCTTGGCCGAAAGCCCGTTTGCCATTGAGGCTCTTCCTCTGGGCAGGTCCACCCAGAGAAAGTTCTGCTCCTTTAAAAGCCGCCAGAGAGCTGGACCTCTGAGTTTTTACACAAACACTTTCTGTTGTGAATGCACGAATGTAACTTTTGGATAGGGAATAATGTGCAAACATTCTGTTCTTAACAGCGAATTCAGGCCCGTAAAGAAATGTCATGATCCAATGTGATCCAGTAGCTCATTATAAGGATGGGGCACACACTCCTAGCATCAGGTTCTGTTGCAATGCTGCAACTTGGTGCATACAAGTTGGAGTTTTCCTTGTGTAAACAACCCTTTCATACGGACCCATTGTGTTAATTCTGGCTAAGGGAACAGGGCTCTCAACTCCAGAGAGTTTTCTAAGTAGATCTCCAGTTTACTTTTATACAAGGGTCAAAGGGTGCTGGAAAACCTACAAGGGCTACATCAGCCTTCAACAGAGGTTCAGGTAGTTGAGACCCACAGCTAGAAAAACTGGCTCTGGGAAGACCCCTGGCCCATGGCTGACTCAGGATGGCTGGACGATTCCTGAGAAATGGGCTAGCCTCTTACCACTCTGGACTTTCCTTTGAGGCTAGCCTCTTCCCCTTCAGCCTATTCACGTTACCCGGGTGTTTTGGGTTCTGAACAGAGAACAGATTCACTGATACATGAGGAAGAACTCCCAAGAGTAGGAGGGGTGCCGAAGGAGGGCATTCATTTTCTTTTTTAAAAAATATTTATTTATTTATAATAAATAATATTTATTTATTTATTCATTTCTTTTTTTTAAAGATTTATTTATTTATTATATGTAAGTACACTGTAGCTGTCCTCAGACACTCCAGAAGAAGGCGTCATATCTTGTTATGGATGGTTGTGAGCTACCATGTGGTTGCTGGGATTTGAACTCCAGACCTTCAGAAGAGCAGTCCGGTGCTCTTACCCACTGAGCCATCTCACCAGCCCTCATTTTCTTTCTTCTTTTTTTTTTTTTAATATTTATTTATTCTTATTTATATGAGTACACTGTAGCTGTCTTCAGACACACACCAGAAGAGTGAGTGCATCCCCATTACAGATGGTTGTGAGCCACCATGTGGGTGCTGGGAATTGAACTCAGGATCTCTGGAAGAGCAGACAGTGCTCTTAACCACTGAGCCATCTTTCTAGCCTCCGACATTCATTTTCAAACATTCGTTTTTATTATATTTTCATTATGTACTGTGTGCATATGCGCATGAGGTGCCTTTGGAGGGCAAAAGCATCAGATTCCCTGGAGTTGGGGTTATAGTGTTTGGAAGCAACGCTAAGTGGGAGGTAGAAAATGAACTCAGGTTCTCTATATGAATAGTTGCTCTTAGACCCTGAGCCATCTCTCCAGTCATGACGTTCATTTTTAATGTTCCCTTCAACATGCTTAGATTATGAAATCCTACATTTTTTGGTTGTTTTTGATGATTAAGGTTTGATGTTATATATTTTTCATTAGTTTTATAGTCAAATGCACAGGTTTTATGAATTATGTTCGTGTGTGTGTGTGTGTGTGTGTGTGTGTATGTATGTGAGTGTGTACACACATGAGTATGCGTGTGCAGGGTTTCTTCATTGGTCTGGAGATTGTTGATTAGTCTAGATTGGCTGGTTAGGGAGCATCGTCCTTCTGCCTGTTTCTGCCTCCATAGTACTGGAATTACAGGTGCACACACCATGCCAGGCTTTTAAAAATGTGAGTTCTAGAGACTGTATTCAGATCCCTTTACCAGCTGAATTGTGGCTCTATACTAGGCTCATTGTTTTACAATTTTAAGTTTGGTTCTCTATGTCATGTTTTGTGAGTTTTTTTATTTTTCCCTTGAGGACTGGCTTACAGAGCTGTTTCTCCAACTTATGATAGGGTCAATATAAAATTGTGTGATGTACAATTGCTCAGCCTGCCTAGATCTTCAGCCTCACTCTTCCCAGGGTCCAAGCCACCTCCAATCAGAACATTTTGGTTTTTATCACTGACTGAGACAGAGTTTTGAGTGACTAGAGATACTGTGTAAACGAAGAAATGGGCCTGTGACCACCCATGAGGTAAAAGGTCTCCAATATGGAGAGTGGGGAAGAGAAATCCCAGATCTGACAACTGAACATTTTTGGTTGGAGATGTGGATCTAACTGGCAAAGGAACAAGTTCCCCAAACCATTCCTTCTCTTGAGGACTTTTAAAGTGTTAAGAAATTGGATCCCACATCACATGTACAATGTTCTTTCCCTTTGATTTTTAGTTGGTCAACTCTTAATGTCCCTATTTTGTAGTGTGGTTGGCAATTCCTGTGTAATCAAGTCCTTCATGTTTTTTTGTTT
>NC_034603.1:66767509-66768922 GCF_900095145.1 Mus pahari
TTTTTTTTTTTTTTTTTTTTTTTTTTTTTTTTTTTTGAGATAGGCTCTTATGTAGCTCAGGCTAGCCTCAAGCTTGTGGATGACAGTGAGTTCTCGATCCTCTTGCCTCTGCTTCCCAAGCGCTGGGATTCTAGGTGTATGCCACCATGCCCAGCTGATGTGGTTTTCCATAAGGGCTCATTAGCCTCTGCTTTCTTCACGTTTAGTTTTCCTTCTCACTGACAAAGTAAACTTTATTGTCGTCGAGACACTCTGTAGCCTCTGCTAGTCTGGAATTTACTGCGGAACCCAGGTTCGCCTGGAACTTGTGGCAATTCCCCAAGTGCTGAGATGACAGCTGTGAAGAGCCACAACCAGCTGTGAACTTGTTGAAGTATGAGGCATAGCTTGTGTTTCTTTTTCTAAGCTTATGAAACACCTGTTCAGTGGCCGACATAAAGAAATAGGTATTGATGAATTATAAGTTGGTCATTCAAATAAGTTTATCCTTGTCTGAGGAGCTAGACTGTTGGTTACAGTGTTAGGGACACTAAAGTCTGCCTTCAACTATGGTGCCATTCTGTTCTTGTGTGATGCTGAAACCCACATGCAAAAATGGCTGGAATCTTCACTTACTAAGGAAGTCATCAAATTAAATAAAGAATTACTGGGAGTGACACTGTCAATCCAGGCCCATGTAGTAAAATAATAAATTTTTAGGAAAGAAACATCCACGTGAACAGCTTTGCTAGCTTGCAAAAGTACATTTATTGAAGTACAGAAACAGTCAGAGCCAGTTTCTCCTTTCTACTTTAAAGAGAACCTTCTAATAAGAAAAATAAGAGGAAGCAGAAAATGGGCAGGTCAGCTAATTTTGGGTAGCAGGTTTCCCGAGAGTGAGCCGGCACAATGGTCAGTCTGGTGTGGGTGTTTCACTGGCTCTCCGTTCATCTTTTTTTTTTTTTTTTTTTGACAGACGACCTGCTGATCTGGCAGCTGCTTATTTTATTTTCACTTCAGAAATGTTGCTGACTTGAGACGAGACAACTCTACCATCCACCACCTCCTCTATGATGGTCTTCGTCACCCTTGTCTTGCTGGGATCTGAAAATCATGAGATCACAAGGTCAGTCTGCAAAGCAGGAGAAAGTTGACACGTGTGTCGATGGATACACACGCATGTATGTATGTATGTATGTATGTATGTATACACATGTGTAGGTGGGTATACACACATGTGGAAGTCAGAGGAAAACCTCAGCTATGGTTATGCATGCAACATCCGCCCTTCCTTCCTTCCTTCCTTCCTTCCTTCCTTCCTTCCTTCCTTCCTTCCTTCCTTCCTTCCTTCCTCCCTTCCCCCTTTTCTTTTCTTTTCTTTCTTTCTTTCTTTCTTTCTTTCTTTCTTTCTTTCTTTCTTTCTTTCTTTCTTTC
>NC_034603.1:66768933-66770103 GCF_900095145.1 Mus pahari
TTCTTTCTTTCTTTCTTTCTTTCTTTCTTTCTTTCTTTCTTTCTTTCTTTCTTTCTTTCTTTCTTTCTTTCTTTCTTTCTTTCTGTCAAGGTCTTGCTCTAGCCTAGAAGTTGTCAAATGGGTCAGTCAGAAAGCTCCAGCAATCTACCTGTCTTAGTCTCTACCAGCCTTGGAATTACAAGTCCATAAGTCTGTGCCACCATGCCTGGCTGTTTTGTTTGTTTGTTTGTTTGTTTGTTGTTTTGTTTTGCCCATGGTTTCTAGGGATGGAACTCAGGTCTTTCTGCTTACAAGGGAAGCACTTCTGCCTGCACGGTTTCCTCAGCCCAACAGTAAACATATACAAGTGAAACATGCCTTTCAGTGTAAAATTCTCTTCAGTGACTATCCATAGAGAGGTATTTTTAGATGGTAACACTGTCGACAGCATTCAGAAAATGCCTACCTTTTCCTTGGCCAGCACAGCTTCCGGAGTCACTCAATACCACATTCCTGGATACTAAGTTTCTATAGTCACATCCACTGTGGGTAAGAAGAAAAAGAACATTTGCAATTGCCAAGGTGGGAGTAGCCCAGGGAGGCCCCAGGGTGCAGGTGCAGGTGCAGGTGTCTTCTGGTTGGGTGGTGTCTGTTACCCTATTACTTTATGGGTACATGTCTGCTCCCCCCTTCCCTCTTTGGTTACCTAAGGCCACCTCAAGCATCTCAGCGGCTTTTGCTCACCCCCCATCTCCGTTGAGCAGGCGGCGGTAGGTCTCAATCTCCTGCTCCAGGCGGGTCTTGATGTTCAGCAGGCATTCATACTCAGCACTCTGGCACTGGGTCTCGCCCCGGATCTGGCTGAGCTGCTCCTCCAGGCTGCTAATCTGTGCCTGGATTCCAGACAGCTGAGCTACATAGCCAGCTTCTGTGTCAGCCAGGGTTCCCTCCAGAGAGCATTTCTGAGACAGAGAGACAATGAAAATTCATGTTGAAGAGAAGTCAGAGGATGATGTGGAAACCCCTCCCGTCTTACATGAGAAGGTGTGGAGGTGTATGCTTTCATCTACAATGAGCATAACCTATGTTGTCTTGCTTTGGCTTCTTTTACTTTTACTGGCTTGACTCAAATGAAATCAGGGAGAGAGAGAGAGAGAGAGAGAGAGAGAGAGAGAGAGAGAGAGAGAGAGA
>NC_034603.1:66770114-66780394 GCF_900095145.1 Mus pahari
TGTGGAGGTGTATGCTTTCATCTACAATGAGCATAACCTATGTTGTCTTGCTTTGGCTTCTTTTACTTTTACTGGCTTGACTCAAATGAAATCAGAGAGAGAGAGAGAGAGAGAGAGAGAGAGAGAGAGAGAGAGAGAGAGAGAGAACATGTGCACTTATGTATGTGGAGGCCAGAAGTTCAAGACCAAGACAGGGTCTCTCATCGCAACTGGAGCTCATAGACTTGGCTAGATTAATCCTAGCTCCATCTTGTTTCCATGCATCCCCTCCCCCAAGCTTTCCCAGAGTTGGGGATCTGAACTCTGGTCCTCATGCCTGCCTAGTAAGTGTTCCCAAGGAGCCATGTCCCAGGCCCAGTGAGCAAAATCATTTTCCTTTCTCTGCCTTTGTGTCCTTTGGTGAGCGGCTTGGAGACGAAGGGCAACTCATTTGCTTAATTCTGCTGGACTGAAAACAAAGTAACAAACTTCGTACACACCAGGGCCAGCTGAGACTGGAGCTCGATTTCCAGGGTCTGCACTGTGCGCTTCAATTCCATTACTTCACTCCTGGCACAATTGGCTGCCCCTGCATCTGTAGAGATTTGGGCTTGCAGGGATGCGCTCTAAATGGAAATAGAGCACAGTTGTCATAGGCTGCAGGAGCAGAGGTGGTGGCTTAAGCTTGACTGCAGGGTTAGGTGCAGCACCCTACCCGCTCATTGAACTGTTTCTCGGCTTCCTGGCGGTTCTGCTCGGCCATCGCCTCATACTGAGCCCTCATGTCATTCAGTAGTTTGGTCAGGTCGACTCCTGGGGCAGCATTCATTTCTACTGTCACATCCCCTCCAGAGCTTCCTTGCATGCACTTCATTTCCTAGCATAAAGGAACAAAAAAGGTATGGTAGTGATAGGAACAGGAAAGGCACAACCTTCAAATGCTCGAGTCGCTATAAACACTTAAAACTGTGACACCAGGAGGAGAACTCGTAATCATTGGATGTGGTGGAAAATGCCTACAGTGGATGTGGAGCCGTTCCTACCTCCTCGTGGTTCTTCCTCAGGAAGACCAGCTCCTCAGTCAGACCCTCGATCTGCATCTCCAAGTCACAGCGAGTCATGGTCATTTCATCCAGCACTTTGCGCAGGCCATTGATGTCAGCTTCCAGGCACTCTCGAAGGCAAAGTTCATGCTCATACCTAGAGTGGGTCGCAGGAAGGCAGGTGAGGGACAGGTCTCAGAGCACCTCTCTTCCACAACCCCGGGACAAGTTTTCACCTTGGAGCAATGTTCCTCATTTTTTCTTTCTGTGTCGAACCCAGGGCCCTTGGCCTTTGTTAGCAAGTGCTCTTATTGTTGGAGCTGCATCCCCTGTCCACCTCTAACTATTTTGATAAATAAAAATGGCTGGTGTTTCTCTAATTTTTTTTTAAATCTCATGAAGAAAAATAATTTCTAATATTAGCTCTAGTCATGTACGATATTTTAATAATACTTATCAACCCCCACCCCATCCTTCCTCCCTCTCACCCTTTCTTGCTTTCTTTTTCCCTTCCCTTCTCTCCCAAGAACAGTCTCTAATGTTTACTCCTGGGAGCCAGACATCCAAGTGCACTCTTGTGACATAGCACTCTGCAGCTAGAGGCACAAAGATGAAGAGTTCAAAGCCAGCCTCAGTTACATAGTGAGTTTGACTCCTGTTTAGGCTACACAGTATCCAAACGAAAGTGCTGGAAACACTCCAAACCAAAGCAGTAAACTAGAAGACCGCCTACCAAGCTCACTCCTGCTTCATTTAGGTCGCCATCCCCCAGAGGGGTTCCCCCCTCAGCAATTGAACCGTGTCTTATTCCCTGTGATTCTTGCTTTCAGGTACTTCCTGGGCCTTACTTCATTCTGAAGTCATCAGCAGCCAGCCTAGCATTGTCAATCTGCAGAGTCATTCTGGCGTTCTCACAAGTGGCTGAAATGATCTAGGAAAGAAGGAAGACTGAAGCCCAAGGTGCTCTCTCTTTGGCTTCTGACACCCACCTGCTGAGGGTACACATCTAGGACATTAAACTCTTAAAGGTGGATCAACCCCAGCAGACTCCCTTAGCAGCGACCCTTGGACACTTAGCAAAACAGCTCTCTGCATCAGGAAGCAGCTTCCATAATTGTTGGGGTAGACACAGGACAATACTGTATAAAAAGTGTATATTGTATAAACACTTTTTATACAATACTGTCCTCTGCTCCTATCTGCTGATCAGAAGATGGGCCATTTCCTCACCTAGTCAAGGTTTCAATGTGAACACAGAATTTCACTTAAAAATATACATCTCTATACACCTGTGGCTGAAAAAAAAATTTTTTTTTGGTTCGATGACATTAGGCAACATGTCACCAGAGTCTCTAGGAAGAAAAAAAAAATGTCCTAATGAATCCAGAAAGACACAAAAAATGTTCTAACCTGTCAGAATGAGTCATGAATAATTAGGTCGCCCTAATTATCCCCTTGGTACCATGGCTCTTATGTATGCCTGCCAGTTGGCCATCTGGCATTGTACAAATGCTGTACTCACATTGAGATTCAGACAGAACACTATTATTGTACATCGTATGAGGGACTGTCATAATCCAGATACAGCAGGACCCATTTCGCACACATGAATAATTCATTAACTTCAAATTTCATTGCAGAGCCCTGGAGATGCCTTAGCACGTATAGTATAGACACTTGGTATGTCTAATGCCCTGACTTTGATTCCAGGGACTAACTCGGTAGAAGGAGAGAACCAGCTCCCATATAAGATGTCCTCTGACTTCCACTCTTGTGCCATGCTGTGCCTGTCCCTTCTCTATACACACATGCAGACACACACTCACACACAAGTAAATAAATAAATAAGTAAATAAATAAATAAATAAATAAATAAATAAATAAATGTAAGAACAATCCCCTCGGGGTGTATGATCCGAATAAAGCCATACAGGTCATAGGAGCAGAGCTACGGAGGCCCACCTGGTTCTTCAGATCTTCGATGACTGAGTAGTATTGGCTGTAGTCTCTTCCACACCCATCTTTTACAGACCCATGCTTGCCATACCAGTCCTTGATTTTAGTCTCCAGATCAGTGTTGGCTTCCTCCAGGGCTCGGACCTTGTCTAGGTAGTTGGCCAGCCGGTCATTGAGGTCTTGCATGGTTTGCTTTTCACTTCCAGAGAGAAGGCCCCCATCATAGCCACTGATGCCACCAAGACCACCCCCCACACTACCTCCATAGTTAGAGAAGCCTCCACTAGATCCCCCACCAAAGCCAGAGCCCCCACCAAAGCCAGAGCCCCCACCAAAGCCAGAGCCCCCACCAAAGCCAGACCCTCCACCGTAGCTAGAGGCTGCTCCGAATCCACCCCTTACTGAGCAGCTACCGAAGCCCCCTCCCACGCTACCCTTAGATCCCCCACTCAGGCCCCAGCTGCTGCTGCTCCCCTGAAAGCCCCAGGCAGAGCCTCCTCCCAGCCCACAGCTGCTCCCACTGCCAAAGGAGCTTCCCCCAGTGCACCCCCTGCTGCCCACAGCCCCAGAGGAGGAGGAGGAGACTCGGGAGGAACAGGACCCTTTCTGAGCTGAGCAGAACATGATGCCTGCGAATACTGAGCTTCTGCAGTGGTAGGAAAGGTGGAGTGAGCGGCCTGTTCCAGTCTGCCTTTTTGGCCCTTATATACACACCGGTAGGGTGTTCCTTTTCTCTGGGCATTTCCTAATCCCTGTTACAGTTTTGTTAATCCCTAATTGGATAATTTATTTTCCACGAACCTACTCTACTGGCTCTTTTTTTATGAGGCTAGGTCAGACATAGAAAAAAAAATAAGGTGGAGCCAATTTTTTTTTTTTCTTTCAGAATTACTGTTGTTGACCTTGAGAGGTTTTGATGACTGGCAATTCCTAGTATTCAGAAAGTATAATTCCATTCCATTTGCTCCATGGTTTCCCGATGGCACAGCATATCCTCAGATTATCAAGTGTAATTAAAACCCTCAGTGTGATGAGAGGGACCACTTCCCACCGGGTATCTTTTGGTCTGTGTTGTTATCAACAGTAAAAGCAGGGTTAGCATCAGCCGGGGATTTTGCACTGAATGAAGCTCTCTCTTTGATTTGGTTATTGCTTCCTTTGAAATTTAGGATGAACTGAGGTGTGAACCTCATACTTAGAATTGAGGACTGTTGGGTCTCAGGGGACACGCTCGTTCAGGTCAGGCAGACACTGACTGAGAACGATCGGACAAGGTTTCAGATTGTTCCAGCTTGGAACGAGGGAGAGGCTGCAAATGCTTTTCTTCCTGATTGAACTCAGCTCCTCCTTGCTCTCCCCCCCCCCCCCCCACTTCGAGATAAGGTCTTGGGTAGTCTAGGCTGGCAGGAAACCTTTGCATTTCTCATCCTCTTGCCTCTAATTCCCGAGGGCTATAATTACAGGCCCGCACCGCACCACCACAGTCAGGGTTGTAGTGGCCTGGGGACTGAACCGGGGGCTTTGTGCTCTCTAGGCAAGCACACCACCAGCTAAGTTACAGTTCCAGCCCCGTGTTCTTCTCTTACAGCCACGGTAGCTTCATTCTTCGGAGTCAAGTCTTAAGAAACGGAGAGGAACCGATGCTTGCTGCTCCTGCCTGTTTTGGAGGCAACTGGCAAAGAGAAACTTGAAACGACCGTTAATATACAAAGAAGCCATTTTACAGGAGTTTGTTCATTTTGCACACAGAGAAATGGAGTTTGCTTGAGTCTGTCCAGTCTACCTGCTTAGGTTCTCCTGTTTTTGTCTAACGGATATTTAGAAGCGAGGACCTTTAATTCTGATAACTTACGCTATGGTTAGGATTATCTTATCTTAGGATCTTCAGTTCCGGAACTTTCCCTGTTCGTTGTCTGCCTTGTAGTGTTCTCATTTGTGGTATAGACAGCTCCTTTTGTGTTGGCTACTAGGTCCTCTGGTTTGAAAGTGCTGTTTAAGAAGACTAGCAACAGGGCTGCTGCGTAGGTATGGGTGCTTGCTGTCAAGTCTGACCACCCTAATTTGATACTTGGACCCACGTGGAAGGAGAGGATTGAGTCCTGCAAGCTGTCACCTGATCGTCACATTTTGCCACAGCCAACACACAGACACACTCAGACACACACAGACACACACAGACACACAGACACACAGACACACACACACACACACACACACACACACTAAACGAATGGTTTTATTTTTAAACTAAAAAAAATGTGAAAGCATGTTTGACCCTGCTTGTATTAAGTGCCCAGAGGAGTCAAATTCATAGCCATATAGAGTAGGAGGTTGCAGCAGGGGCCGGGCAGGCTTGGGGGTGGGACCGCTGCTGTGTTGTTGGTAGAGATTGAACCTCTCAGTGTGACAAAGCTTCAGGAGATCAGTCGTTCAGACAATGTGAGTGCGCTTGACCCTGCTGAACTGTACCCATCAAGTGACTACTACGGGAAGCTTTATATGTTTATTTTATCACAGTTTTAAAAAGGTGACATTTTCCACAGGTGTACTTAGCTTTATACTCAAGTAACTGGGTTTTCATATTTGAAACTTTCTCCCTTGCCTTGGCGGTCTTTTAAATCATGTGCGTGCTTTAATCTGTATCCAACCTTTTTCCTTAAGCTGATTTTATTGTGTATTTATTATTAACTAGGTGATAATTACTTTTACTCTGTGTGTGTGTGTATGTATGTGTATGTGTGTATATAGTGTGTGTATATGTGTGTGTATGTGTATGTGTGTGTATAGTGTGTATATATGTGTGTGTATGTGCATGTGTGTATATGTGTGCATGTGNGTGTACATGTGTATGTGTGTGTATGTGTATGTGTATGTACGTGTGTGTATGTGCATGTGTGTGTACGTGTGTATATGTATGTATGTGTGTACATGTGTGTATGCATGTGTGTATGCATGTGTGTGTACATGTGTGTATGTGCGCACATGCACACGCACGTGTGCATACATGTTATACCATCTGGCTAGCAAGCCTCGGGGATCTCCCCTTGTCTCTACCTCCCCATGCTCAGCTTCAAATATGGATTCTGGGGATCAATGCGGGCTCTGGCAAGTGAGGCAGTTTTTCTCCCTCTGTAGATTAGGAGTCTTTCCACTCAGATGAATTGGGTGGAGGAAGCTTTAACGGGAATGAAAGGGAAATGAAAAGGAAATGAAAGGGACCTAATGGAACTTAGGAGGCAAAGAGCCTGGGCAGAGGGCTTCCTGTGAAAGGCCAGGAGGACAGCATTCAAAAAACTGATTTTCACTTGGACTTTGTGGCTTTTTCTGTAGCTGTCCTCTGGGCTGGAGGGTTTTAATGCCTTCAGTTATGTTGTTTCTTGGGATATCAGAACATTTGGGTCTTAACTGAGGAAGTACGGGGTGGTGGAAGTGTTCATTTTACTTGATGTTAGTTTTCTTTATGTTTTATACTGCTTGTTTCCCTTTTCCCCTCTCTTCTTCCCTCCCTCCCCCCTCCCCCTCCCTCTCTCCCTCCCTCCCTCCCTCCCTCCCTTATTTGCTTTCTTCTTTCCAATGCTAAGATTCTAACCCAGGCACCCCGGGACTTACACATGTTGCGCAGTGTTCTGCCTCTGATCAACCTTTCTAAATTTTTCTTATTTATCCTTTAAATTGACTTGGCACCATGAAGAGAGCCTATGAGAGGCTATTGGTGAAGCCTAGTTAGAGTAGAACACCCCAGTGTATTGGAGATGTCAGTACCATGGGATGATCACCAAGAACAGCAGCAGCAGTGGAGTGGATCAACCTGAGCTTAGAGTGCTACAGAGGGCAGAGCTGGAGAAGTGATGCTAGCCCTTAGGAGGAGCTGAAAAGATCAAGTGGAATCCCAGACACTGAAACAAGAAGCTGTAAGATTGAAATTGCCTTGGAGACTCAACGATGTTAAAGATGCCAGAGCCATGGGATACATGCTGAGGAAAGCTGCTAACAGGGAGTGGAGTCAGCCCAGGAGAAAGCAGTTTGTTGCAGTCAACAAAGATGAAAAAGGAGTGGAGATCTGAAGACTGCTTTGACATCAGCCATGGAGATGCAGAGTTTGGAGTTTGCCCAGCTGGTTTCCTGTGTTTCTTTGGTGATTACAGTTAAGTGATTGGATGGATCTCAGAAGAGACCTTGAACTTTGGACTTTTAACATTGATGATAATGGACTATAGACTATGAGGACTTTGAAAGTTAGACTAAATGCATTTTGCATTATACATTTAAGTATGCCCCCCCCCCAGACTCATGTGTTTGAACAAGTCTATGGGGGCCAGGGAGTGGAATGTCATGGTTTGTATATCCTTGGACCAGGAAGTGGCACCATTTGGAGGTCTGGCCTTGTTGGAATAGGTGTGACCTGGTTGGAATAAGTGTGTCACTGTGGGTGTGGGCTTAAGACCCTCACCCTAGTCCCCTGGGAAGTCAGTCTTCCACTAACAGCCTTTGGATGAAGACGTAGAACTCTCAGCTCTGCCTGTACCATGCCTGCCTGGATACTGCCATGCTCCCACCTTGATGATAATGGACTGAACCTCTGAACCTGTAAGCCAGCCCCAATTAAATGTTGTTTTTTATAAGACTTGCCTTGGTCATGGTGTCTGTTCACAGCAGTAAAACCCTATCTAAGACAGAAGTTGGTTTGTGTGTGTGTGTGTGTGTGTGTGTGTGTGTGTGTGTATGCTCACACAATTCTCTGTGCAGAAGTGTGTCATGGTCAGAAGGTCTTGTCTTTCATTTATTTACATTATTATTATTATTACTATTATTATTATGAGTAGAGTCTCTCATTGATCCTGGAGCTCACCGCTTCAGCTACCCTGGCTGCCCGTGAGCCCTTGGGTTCCTCCTGCCTCTGTCCCCCAGAGCGGGGTTACAAGTGTGCACAGGTAAGCTGGCTTTTATGTGGGTTTAGGGGGATCTGAACTCAGCTCCTCATGTTTGTGTAGCAAGCTCTTTATCCACGGAACCATATCCCCAATCTGTCAGATTAAGTTCTCAGGAGATACTTTTCCGGGTCTTCTCAGAATGGACCAACGGGACAGGCATTTAATGGCTAAAACAGCCATCGCTACCTCCCATGCTTCGGGTAATGAGACCGGGTGGAAATTAACGCACAGACGGTCTGCGGAGTTTCCTTCTCTTCCTTAGTCTCCCTTAAAAGCACCTTCACACTCTCCAGTGCATCTGTCTTGCTTCTCTTCTAATGAACGAATCTATGCAGGAGGTTAATCTGGATTCTGTGATCTGCAAACTGTCTGGTGTGTTTATTGGATTAAATTAAAGGCTTGCCTTCATGTGTTTCAATACAATTCTGTTCTGTACTGAGGCTTCGGGATTTGTTAGTAAACCTTACTCCCCAGTGTTTCCAGACATCCTCAGATGTGACACTCCACTGTCTTTGTCAAAGATAACAAATGAGTTCTTGGCATTTCCTTCCACTGTAAGTAGAAGAAGCCTCAAGAACATAGTGAGTTTTCAGTGGACTAGAACATCTGGATGTGACATTCTGGGTGTCTGGCAGTTAGCCAGGGGATGTCTAGTAACCAGGATCTTAAAAGAAATGACCAGACCCACAAATGCCAGGGGTGTCAGCCCCATGCTCTGCCCATAATTATATGACATTTTGACCAGTAAAGAATTCTATAAATGACAATTCTTGTACATATGGTTGTATTGCTGAATGACTTGAGATAGGGTCTCATGTAGCCCAGGCTGCCCCTTACCTTCTAATGTAGCCCAGGCTGTCCCGAACTTATGACTCTCCTGCTTATACCTCCCAAGTGCTGGGACGATAGGCAGGCCCAGTCCCAGTTTGATGCAGCTCTGAGCTCTAAGCTGTGGCTTTGTGCATGTTTGACAAGCACCATGCTACCCGAGCCACATCCCAGTGCTTGCTGATCGCTTCTGTGGTTTCCTAGTTTCTGTTTCGTCTTTGATCTTCATTTTTTGCTTTCTTCTTAGCTCTTATCTTAAGCTGTGATTGATTTTAGGTTCCTTATTTGATTTTTTTCCTTTTTTTAAAATTAAACAATTACTGAGTGCATGCATAGGTAGGTGCATGTATGTGTGCACATCCATTTGCCACAGTGTGTTTGTGTGTATGCATGTGTGTGTGTGTGTGTGTGTGTGTGTGTGTGTGTGTGTGTGTGTGTGTNTGTGTGTGTGTGTGTGTGTGTGTGTGTGTGTGTGTGTGTGTGTGTGTATGTGTGTGTGAGGCGAGATGACAACTTGTAGAAGTTTTAGGCATAGAACTCAGGTTGTCAGTCAAGGTGACAAGTGCCTTACCTACTAAGCAATTTCAATGGATATTCTGAGTCAAATCTCATAGGGTAGTTCAGGTTGGCTTAGGGCTTCTTACATAGCCCAGGCTGGCCTTAGATTTGACATGCCCAACTATATTTCTTCTTATGTAGGTACTTGTTTTTGTAGACTTTTCTCTTACTTTTACCAGATTTCTAAGATTCTAAAGTATTGTTGTTTCCATTTTTTTGTTTGTCCTAAGAAATGTTCAATTTCCCTTTTTAAATTTGTTGCCCATTCACTGGTTGTTTAGAACATGTGATTTAATTTTCACACATTTGTAAATTTCCCAATGATCCCCCTGTTGTTGATTTATAGTTTTATTCCACAGAGATTGGAAAAGTTCTTGATGCGGTTTCAGTCTTCCTGAATATGTTGACCTGGTGACCGAGCTCTCCTGGAGCTATCCCCTGTGCAGTTGAGAAGACGTGTCGTCCCTTAATCTGATAGAAGCTGTTATGTGTCTGTTATAATGTCTTGTTATTGATTTTCTGTTTGAAGGATCCCTCAAAGCAAAGTGCTGCACACCTTCACATTATAATTGATCTCTCTTCTCTTATCTCTCCACATTTACTTTATATATTGCTCTCTGGTGTTGGGTGCATGTAGATTTATAATTTCTGTATCTTTTTGCTGAGTGGGTTTATCTTTATATAGTGATCCTCTCCTCCCCCACTTCTCTTGCTTTCTCCTCAACCCCCTTTTATCTTTTACAGTCTTTTGACTTGAAGTTGGTTTTATCTATATGTGCTTATTCTATCTTTTGGTTTTCACTTGCCTGGTATATTTCCCCCATCCCTTCACCTTGCCTTCATGTGTGCTCTTACTGCTACAGCGCATCTTGGCGATGGAGAGATGCTGCCTCAGGGTTAAGAGTACAGGATGCTCTTTCAGAGGACGCAAGTGTACTGGCTAGTTTTGTGTCAACTTGACATAGCTGGAGTTATCACAGAGAAA
>NC_034603.1:66780944-66782259 GCF_900095145.1 Mus pahari
AGTGTGTTACAATGTAGATTCCTTGTTCCTTTCTCCTCCCTCTGTCTTCCTTTGCGATTAAGAGAGAGATTTTCCCTGGTGATGCATTTTGACTCTTTTTTTTTTTTTTTTTTTTTTTTTTTTTGGTCTTTCAGATATAGATTTCTACATGGTAGTTATGAGGCTTATGAGAAACATATTCTAGCTTAGCCTCGACAAAGGAAGGAAAACAAAAACTCTCAGAGCTGTAACTCTGCTTATTGCTACCCTTCGGGTTGGGGATGCCACCTTCACAGCTTTTATATTTCTCACCACCTGACAAATCATTTGCTTATTATTTTTCAGCCATTCGTCTTTTCTTCTCATCCTGAAGGTGCAACTGACATCCCCCCATTCCACCCTCCTACTTTCCCCCCACGTTATTAGAGCCCTCATCATTTGACTGATTTTTGTTACCCACCAGTGCCCCATTCCTTCAGACTGCAGAGCTCCCTTGAGCATTTCGGTGGATACAGACAACCTCGTCTTTGGTTTTTTAGGAGCACGCCCACCTCTCCTTTGCTCTGTCACCCTGGGGGACATCTTTGCTGGGCACAGTATTCTTGCTCAGCAGTTTCCCCCCCTCAGTCCTCTGAATACAGCATCCCACTTTCCTGTGGTCTGTGAGGCTTCTGCAGAGATGTCTGCTGTGTGTGTGTGTGTGTGTGTGCGCGCACGCACATGCGTGCGCCCTGGAGCACCCTTACCTGTGATTTACCTTGTTTCTCTTGCTGCTTCCAAGATCCTTCTGTGTCTTTGAACTTTGGCAACTTAACTGCAATGCCCTAACAGTAATCTTACTAGTACTGAACCTAGCTGGAGACCTTTGACTTTAATTTGATTTTTCTGCTTTTATTATTATTGTTATTATTATTACAAAGATTTATTTATATATGCATTTTTATGTATATACATGCTCTGCTTGCATGTATGCCTGCATGACAGAAGAAAGCATCAGATTCCATTACAGATGGTTGTGAGCCACCATGTGGTTGCTGGGAACTGAACTCAGGACCTCTGGAAAAGCAGTCGGTGCTTTTGACTCCCAGGCCATCTCTGCAGCCCCGTTTTATCTATTCTTTTCATGTAAGTTTTCCACTCCTTCAGGACTCTTTTCTCCCATTTGAATGCC
Organism: Mus pahari; assembly: GCF_900095145.1. Lineage (NCBI taxonomy): Eukaryota > Metazoa > Chordata > Mammalia > Rodentia > Muridae > Mus > Mus pahari. The sequence goes on from NC_034603.1 coordinate 66,782,095, forward strand.
ATCTTGAATAACTCAGAAATTTGCTTTTTTGTGTTATCGCACGAATCCTTTCAATCCCTTCTCCATCTCTCCCTCTCTGCCTTCCTCTCTCCTTCCTTCCTTATTGATTTCTTCTATGCAAGCGTGTGTGTGTGTGTGTGTGTGTGTGTGTATGTGTGTGTGTGT
>NC_034603.1:66783095-66788447 GCF_900095145.1 Mus pahari
CTCTCCTCTCCTCTCCTCTCCTCTCCTCTCCTCTTTTGTTTCTCTCTCTCTCTCTCTCTCTCTCTCTCTCTCTCTCTCTCTCTCTCTCCCTCCCTCCCCCCACCCTCCTGGATTTGACCATGTAGCCTGGTGTGGTGTGGAACTCACTATGTAGATCAGGCTATCCCAGGACTTGCGTGAACCTCACCTGCTCCCTGTCACTGAGATCACAGGTGTGCACCACCACACCTGCTAAGCTCTGTGCACATTTTTTCATTCCTTTTCATTCTCTTTTTCCTTCCAACCATATATTGTCAAATGACCCCCCATCCTCACCCCTTGAAGCTCATGGATTCTTCTACTTAATCAGTTCTGCAGTCAGTGCTGGATACTGGCTATTTTTTTTTTTTTTTTCATTCATTTCGCCTAGCGCTTTGTTCAGTTCCCTGCTTTTTTTCTGTTTGATTTTTTTGAAATCAATCTACTGTTACTTGTTTCATTATAGTTATTTATTGTTCATTTCATTTATTGCTTTTCCGATGTGCACTGAGTTCCCTGACTTTCAATACTTTGCCGGTATTCTTGTCTCATTAGGTCTCTGGCGCCTTCTTTTGTCTCTCTGGTGACGCCTGCATCCTGGTGGCCACGAGGTGACTCTGCATTTGAAGATGTGTTTATTGGAGTCTGTGCAGCCTTGGCTTACCTCAGAAAAACCCTTTAAGCCAGCTGTTTTCAACCTGTGGCTTGTAACCTCAGGGAGGGGGTGGTGGTGTCTAACGACTCTTTCACAGGGTCGAATATCAGCTATCCTGCATATCAGCTCTTTACATTACAATTCCTGACAGTAGCAAAATTATAGTTATGAAGTAATAACAAAAATAATTTTATGGTTGGGTCACTACAACCTGAGGAACTGTATTCAAGGTCACAGCATTAAGAAGGCTGAGAGTCACTGGTTTAAACCAAGACAAGCAAACTATCCAGGGTTCCTGGGCAGGCCATTTGGCATGGTCCCATGCAGGGACCACTGTGGCCTTTGCAGTACTAGGGGAGCGTCCTGAACTCGGACATTGTTGTCCAGCTTGGTGATAAGCTGGGAACTCGTGGATCTTAAGCCTAGAACAATGCTAGGATATGCTACAAGCCTTACGTGATGTGGTGTAGGTAACGCAGGTAACTAACACAGGTGATACTGCATGCACAGGGGGTGTACGACATGTGCCATGGCAACAGATGCAGGAGGGTTGTTGTTGCCTAGGAATGACATTGTCACTGGGTTCAGAAACTGTCTGTAAACAGCTTCTGGCTGTCTGTGGACGGTTCTGTTGCTACACCATTGCTCACTGGAAGCCATCAGCTGTGAAGAGGTACACATCAGTACCTTCATCACAGCTTTAAGGGACTCTCTTCAAGAGCTTCCTGTCTGGACTTTCTTTTTCGCTTTTTCCTTTCTTTTTCTTTTCTTTTCTTTTCTTTTCTTTTCTTTTCTTTTCTTTTCTTTTCTTTTCTTTTCTTTTTTGAGGCGGGGAATTAGGGGAGTTTGCTACACAGCAGCCTTCATTGACTCTCATTCTCAGTTATGAGTCTGGAGTCATAGATACCAGACCCAAAGGAGTTTTCTTGCCCATAACAGCCAGCGGTAGCACGGATCATGGACTGCCACATGATTTCTGGTGACACTGGACTGTGGACTCCATGGTTTCTGGGGGACAGAATGGGCCACTGAAGTCTTCTGAGGAGACTTAATGCAGAAGACGAACCATTCTTTATCTCGGATGTCTTGTTGTTGCTGAATCAGGGTAATAGTGTGGACGGGCAGTGTGTCATGTTGGGGGCAGGAGCTGTGTGAGCCCCACACCTCTGTATACCACCCTGCTCTTACCTGTCATCAGAGAGGATTCCTCCAGCAGCAGATGGGAACAAAATCCCAAATGTTTGATTTACCAAATGGAGAGTCAGGAGCCAGACGCTGTGGTGAAAGTCTGCTAGCTCAGAGAACAGAGGAAGCGCCAGCTGACCTTCCTACTCCACCCACGTCCCAGAAGGAAAAATCTCTTTCTCCTTTCCCACACTGTCTTCAATACCCTTTAACTCAAGGACCCTCCTTCTTCTTTCTTGGGCTTTCTTATGTCCACTCCCTGTCAACTGGTTGCTTGCTCTGCCTCTTGACCCATTTAGCTCTTGTTGACAGAAAGCTCTTGGGGTTACAGGTGTGTGCTAGGGCTGAGCCACACCACCACCAGAAACAGATTTCTCTTCCAGGTTCACAATTTTGGGGGTTCCCAGTGTGACCAAATATCCTGCAGCAGTGCCGAGACTCACAGCTAGACATTATGAAGAGAGAGAGTCTAAATGGGAGGTCTCCTTCAAATCTCTCCATTCACAGCTCGGAGAGTCCTGAGGAAGAGGAGGTGGAAATACTGTAGAAGCCAGAAAGGCTGGATGACACCAGGAGAACAAGGACCTCTGGATCAGCTAAGCAAGCTACACATGAGCTTACAGAGACGGAAGCAGCAAGCACAGGGCCTGCATGTGTCTATTATAGCTATTAGGATAGTATTTTTCATGGGATTCCTTTCCGTGAGAAAGAGTGCGTCTCTGGTGCCTGCTCTTGGGACTCTCTTCCGTCTGTTGGCTTGCTGTGTCCAAATTTGACACGATAGCTTTTGCCTCATCTTATATTTTATTTTGTCATGTTTGGTTGTTATCTCTTCCAAGCCTGTTATTTTCTAATGAGAGATTTGGAGGGGAGAGGGGGTGAAGAGAAACTGGGAGGAGTAGTGGGGAGGGGAAACTATAATCAGGATCATATTATATGAGAAAAGAGTAATGGGCTGGAGAGATGGTCCAGCGATTAAGAGCAATGGCTGCTCTTCCAGAGGTCCTGAGTTCAATTCCCAGCAGCTACATGGTGGCTCACAACCATCTATAATGGGATCTAATGCCCTCTTCTGGTGTGTCTGAAGACAGCAACGACATATTAAAAAAATGTATATAAAAAAATCTTTAAAATTAAAAAGATTAACAAAAGAGACTTGTTTAGTGTGTGTATCCTGGGGAATCAAACAGCAGGTGCTGTCAAGCTTATTGGCAGGCACCTTACTTGCTGAGCAATCTTTTTTTTTTTTAGAGCTGTGGACCTAACCCAGGACCTTGTGCTTGCTAGGCAAGCGCTCTACCACTGAGCTAAATCCCCAACCCCTTTTGCTGAGTAATCTTGTCCCTTGTATTTTTACTACCTCAAAATAGCCACCCTTAGAGGAAGATGTTGATCCATATTTTTTTTTTTATTTTCACGAGCATGTGTATATTATATACATGCAACTGTTTTCTTATAAAGCTGGGTCACACTGGATCTCTGCTTTTGGCTTCTCAATGAATGACTAGTGTCTTTTCAGGCCAATGAATAAACTTGCACATCCTTAAGGGCTGCAGTACGGTCCCTAATAGAGTTGGGCTGGTGCTTTCTGACTGCACTTATTCACTCTGGTCAATGGATATCTTACTGAGGCTGAGGTTTCACTACGATAAGCAGATGGGAAGACTAGACAGCTATTAATAATTGATTATGCAAAGATAGATTCCTAGAATGAGGACTCATTGGCTCCAAGGAAATATTATCCAGAGTCTGATGATGTAGAACTCTCAGCTCCTCCTGCACCATCCCTGCCTGGATGCTGCCATGTTCCTACCTTGATGATACTAGACTGAAACTCTGAACCTGTAAGCCAGCCCTAATTAACTTATATGAGTTGCCTTGGTCATGGTGTCTGTGCACGGCAGTAAAACTCTTAACTGTTGGCATTCCTTCTAAGCTCTGCCCAACAGTTACCTGGCTGTCACCAGGTAGACCTGGCTTGATGTAAAAGGGGCTGTTTGGCCCCTCCTTACTCTCTTACTCTCTCTGCCTTTTTTTTCTCTCTCTCTCTCCCCTATCTCTCCCTCCCTCTCTCCCTCTGTCCCTCCCCGCTCTGTGATAGGTCTGCCTTTATATGTTACTTGACTTTTTCCCTTAATGCTTTTAATATTCTTTCTTTGTTTTGTGCATTTGGTGTTTTGACTATTATGTGGTAGGAGGAATTTCTTTTCTGGTCCAATCTTCTGTAGGCTTCTTGCATGTTTATGGACATCTCTTTCTTTAGGTTAGGGAAGTTTTCTTCTATAATTTTGTTGAATATATTTATTGGACCTTTAAGTTGGGAATCTCCACTCTCTTCTATAACTATTTCCTACTTAGGTTGGTCTTCTCATTGTGTTCTGGATTTCCTGGATGTTTTGGGTTAGGAGCTTTTTGCATTTTGCATTTTCTTTCACTGTTGTGTCAATGTTTTCCATGTTATCTTCAGTATCTGAGATTCTCTCTTCTATCTCTTGTATTCTGTTGGTGATGCTTGCATCTATGACTCCTGATCTCTTTCCTAGGTTTTCTATCTCCAGAGTGGTCTCCCTTTGTGATTTCTTTATTGTTTCTATTTCCATTTTTAGATCCTGCATGGTTTTGTTCAATTTCTTCACCTGTTTGGTTGTACTTTCCTGTAATTCTTTAAGGGATTTTTGTGTTTCCTCTTTAAGGGCTTCTACCTGTTTAATTGTTCTCCTGCATTTCTTTAAGGGAGTTATTTATGTCCTTTTTAAAGTCCTCTATCTTCATCATGAGATATGATTTTAAATCCGAATCTTGTTTTTCTGATGTGTTAGGGTGTTCGGGACTTGCTATGGTGGGAGAACTGGGTTCTGATGATGCCAAGTAGCCTTGGTTTCTGTTGGTAAGGTTCTTGTGCTTGCCTCTCGCCATCTGGTTATCTCTGGTGTTAGTTGGTCTTGCTGTCTGACTGGAGCTTGTCCCTCCTGTGGGCCTGTGAGCCTGTGATCTTAGGTGTGTCAGCCAGCACCCCTGGGGATACCAGCTCTCTCCCGAGTGGAGTTTGTGTGGAACAGCCTTAGCTCCTGGGTGCAGGCGGAGACCAGAAGTGAGGTTTGAACTTTCATTCTCACACTTGTGTGGCAGGCGTTTTATCTACACTGAGCCATCTCTTCAGCCTGGCCCCCCCTATTTTTTGATTCCCCTCATGAGAGAAAACACTGGTTACTTGTCTTTACTGAGTCTGGCTCTCTTTGCATGGTATGTTGATGTCTGATTCCATCAATTTTCCTGCAAAGGCATGATAAAAATCTTTGTGGGCAAGTAATGTTCTATTGTATGTAGATGTCATATTTTCATCGTCCATTCATCCACTGTTGGGCATCCAGGCTGATTCCACTGAGAGACTAGGAGTTAGACAGACCCCCTGATAGGCAGACAGAGAGGGGAAGGGGCCACAATAAAGGAGATAAACTCTCTCTCTCTCTCTCTCTCTCTCTCTCTCTCTCTCT
>NC_034603.1:66788462-66793974 GCF_900095145.1 Mus pahari
TTTTCTAGACAGGGTTTCTCTGTATAGCCCTGGTCCTGCTCACTTTGTAGACCAGGCTGGCCTTGAACTCAGAAATCTGCCTGCCTCTGCCTGGGATTAAAGTGCTGGGATTAAAGGCATGTACGCCCTACGTTGTCGTCATCACCGCCCACTGTCGCCGCCCACTGTCGCTCGGACCAACCACTAACGTCGTCTCTGCCCACTCGCTCGAACCCGCCTTCCAGATACACATCTCCGCTCATGATCGGACCGGACCGCTTGGAGAGACAGAGAGAGAGTTTCTCAAGGGGACACAAGGGCGGGTTTAGAATCCTTCCTTGTCCGATTAATAAAAATCATGCTCTGATCAGCGCAAACCGACAGGGCATTCATTTTCCTTTGCAGCCTATCCNCTTTTAGGATGTTAAGCTCTTCAGTACGAACCCAGTCCAAAGTGTTTTCTGCCCACGCAGAAACACACAGCCCGGCTTCTTTCTTCTGTTCTTTCTCTTTCTTTCTTTCTTTCTTTCTTTCTTTCTTTCTTTCTTTCTTTCTTTCTTTCTTTCTTTCTTTCTTTCTTTCTTTCTTTCTTGATATCTAAACAAAGAACCCATGTTTTATTTATCTACTAAATATTTCATGGAAGAACAAAAAGTTTACAAGTCCTTGACAAAGCATCTAGTTAAACTATCCTGACAGAGGCCACTCAAAACTGCCAAGTTACCTTTCTGATTCCACAAGTCCCTGTTTCCATGGTCCATCTGACTGTTCCCTGTGGGCCTGAGTACCAAGGCTTTCCACAGAGACCTCTGGCCAGGCCTGGTGCGAGAGTTCTGGCGAAGGGAAGAGAGCGTGGACAGGGAGGGGAAATCACTTCCCCACTTCCACTGTGGCGGTTGGCTCCACCTCCATCTCTGCACTGAGTCGGTCCGGCTGGGCCGGGTCGAGCAGAGGCCAACTAGCCAGTGAGGAGTGCGGCAGAGCCTCAGGTGACACTTTGGGAGAGCAGATCTCTTTCCAAGTATGACAGCTCTTAGGAGAAAAGGTTTGAATGACGAAGTAGTTCTCACACACCTTTTATGCCCTGGATATTTTGGGGGTGATTCAGGGTTTGACAGCGGTACTTCTCATTGACTTGGACTGAGAGCTTGGGGAAACTTTATTTGCATGTGGGAGAGCTTGGATCAGCTGCTACTTGATTGATGCTGCAAACCTCTCTTCAGGGGGACTGTGGGAGGCTGTAGCTACTTGACAGGAGACAGGTGCCCAGGAGGCATGGCCGAACTCCTTCCGTCCCATGCAGGTAGAAATCACCACCCACCGGAGTTCTGGGGAAGACCAGGCTGTCTGTGTGCAACCCGCCACCCTACAACTCCCCCTTTTTCTTTTGATAAGAGAGAGACGTCACCAGAATAATGGTCTCCTATGCTGGGAACAGTTTGATACTAGACCATGACCTGATTGGTAGTGATTTTTTGCGATGCTGCTTTAGAAACGGAACGAGACAGGGTGCCAAGAGAAGCAAGGTTCCAATGCCTAGTATGGGGCCAAGGAGAGGAAGAACCCAGGCTACCAAGGGGTTAGAGTACCAAGGGGTAGGGGTGTTGGGAGTAGAGTGTCCCTGCCAGAGGTTCCCCCGGAGTTCTTTGAGCATCTGTATATCTTGTTCTACCAACCCGGATTCATTGACATAAAAGCAACATTTCTCCCCCAGCAAAACACAAGCCCCTCTCTGTCCAGGGCTCTCTGGTTTTGGAGAGCAACTCCTGCTAAGGAGGTTATCTGGAGTTGGAGAGACTCAAGGCTATTTGTAGTGGAGGCCATTGCCTGATCAAGCTTGTCTTGGAAGTCACTGGCCAGATGTTGTGTTCGGACGAGGGCTGCTCCAGCGGTTCCTGTTGCACCCACTGAGAGAGCAAGGCCTAGTCCAACGAGCAGAGGGATGAAGGTCTCTCTCTCTTCCTTCGGCTTTCTCCCATCTGCAAGGCGAGTTCTTCAGGTTCATAGAGATAAACCTGGGGGACAATTATCATGGGGGGTGGAGGAGCCTTGAAAAGGGGGGGTTAATGCAGGCACCTGTAGTGCCTTTGCACCAGAGAAGGGCAGGAGGGTTAACACATACTGATTTGGTGATGGTGATATCATGGGCACATGTAAGATGGGGTTTTGAGGAGGGCCCTATAAGGCAAAGAGGGGCGGGGAAGGTCAAATAGAGGAATGTCCTGTGCTTTCCTCATGGGGAGGGTTCCATGGAGGTCATGAAGGGAAATGTTAATGGGAACAGCTGCTAATAATGGTCGGGAGAGAGAAGCACAGAAAAAGCATTGGGAAGAGTTGGGGTGGGTTGTTAAGGGAAGGAGGTCAGCTGCGTATTGGATGTATTGTAGCCAGGAGAGGGTAGCTCATAGCTCCTTCTGAGACTGATATTCCTGTCGGATAATGTTAGCTTGGGTAAAGGCCGATTTGGGGGCAGGAACAAGCTCATGGTAGATGTGCAGGTCAGCTACTGGGTATCTGGCATAGCCATTGGAGTCAAGTTTATCCATGACTCTGATCCGTCAGCGATCATCCCATGGACCGTTGATGGAGAGCTGAAAATGAGTGTTAAGGTTAAGGTTAAGTGTTAAGTTAAGGTTGGTGGATTCCAATTCTGCAGCTCCAGTATCTGTAACCTCCATTTGTGGAGACTTCCTGGAGACATTCACCTGTGTTTCGGTAAGGAAAGCAGAGAAAAGGGCTGGTCACAGTGGAGATGGAATCTGGGTGTAGAGGGATCTCAATCCTGCTTTGACATCCTCTGAGTGGAGAGTCCTGGGTCCCTACAACTTTGTTGTGTCTCCAATGGTATATGTTGGGAAGCAATCCGCATCCCCCCCTCCCCCACACGAGGGAAGGTGACTCACTAAGTGCTGACCTGGATGTGGTCTCTTGACTGCAGAGATTTGTTGTCCCCTGCAGTTGACCAACAGCTGACCTCCTTAGAGACCCTGTTTCCATGGGGTTGTCCCTAGGGCTTCATCTTGCCACCCTGTTGCTTCCTAATTCCATGTTGGCTGTCACACACCCGGATCCCCTGGCGAAGCAGGGAGTCACAGATCCCCACTGCTGGGCTTTCCTGCTGGTTTTTTTTTTTTTTTTTTTTGCTACTGCCAAACCCAAGACCCCTTTTGTCACTTGCTGTGAGTGATTCAGACTGCTTATATTCCATTCCATTGAGACCAGAGTGGGAAAAGGTGACCAGGGGGATATGTAGATTCATGTCTGTGTACCTGTGTGCTCCAAAATCCTAAGTGGGGAGGCTGAAGGGAGATGCCACAGGATGAATTTAGGCTTCTCAGCAGTGGTGTGTGTGTGTGTGTGTGTGTGTGTGTGTGTGTGTGTGTGTGTGTGCTTTTCAAGGACTGAATCCTGCCCTGCAGAGCCTCTATTGTTACACAAAGACACTTTTAGCAAATCAATGTCTGCATGCTAAAACCTTATCGGATCTAAGAGTTGTCTGAAGTTTGCAGTTCTCAGCCACAGAATTTCCTGGTGTGCCACATAGAGCTAGAGTTATGCAAAGGCTCTGTTTCGCCTTGGGAAGAAGAGCAAGCCTTCCTCAGATAACAGTCACTATTTACAGAGGGCTACTTCAAAGCCAAGGTTCCATTACTCAGGAATTCACCCAGATACAATGGCATTGCTAAAATTCTGCAACAGATGCCATCTTCTGGCCTCTGTGGGTAGTGCATGCATGTGGTGCACGAACAGACACGTAGGCCTAACACCAATACATACGAAATAAAAATAAATTTTAAAATATAAGAGAGCAGGGCTGGTAAGATGGCTCAGTGGGTAAGAGCACCCGACTGCTCTTCCGAAGGTCTGGAGTTCAAATCCCAGCAACCACATGGTGGCTCACAACCATCAGTAACAAGATCTGATGCCCTCTTCTGGAGTGTTTGAGGACAGCTACAGTGTACTTACGTGTAATAAATAAATAAATGTTTAAAAAAAAAAAATGTAAGAGAGCAGACCTTCCACTTTGTGACTTTTTCTTCTTCACTTCTTTGCTTTCTTATAATCTCTATTCTTCCTTTTTTCTTTTCTTCTTGAGTCTTCTTTAATTTTTTAAAATTTAGCTAAAGTTTTTTTGTAAACTTTAACCTTTAAAAATAAAACTATTAATTTCATTAATGTTTTAAAAAAATAATTAATTGAGCAATTAACTTTCTCGAGACAGGGTTTCATGTAGCCCAAGCTGCCCTTGAACTTCTAATGTAGCCCAGGCTGTCCCTGAATTTCTGACTTTCCCTCTTTTACTCCCCACCTCCCCCATGCTGGGATGACAGGCCCAGTCCCAGTTTGATGCAGCTTTGAGCTCTAAGCCATGGCTTTGTGCATGTTTGACCAGCACCATGCTACCTGAGCCACATCCCAGAGCTTGCTGATCGCGTCTGTGGTTTCCTAGCCTCTGTTTCATCTTTGATCTTCGTTATTTGCTTTCTTCTGCTAACTTTGAACTTTGTTCTTCCTTCACTAAAATCTTAAGGTGTGATTTCAGGTTCTACAGTAGGACTTGCTTAGGCCCCACAGTGTATAAATAATGACACAGAGGCGTCTGTTAGAGTTTAAAGCTTAGGCCTTTTGCTGGGCAGTTTCCCACCTAGCTCATCTAACGTAATCCAACCATCTTGCCCAGGACCTGCCATGTGGCTCGCTCTACATCTTTCTCTGCTCTGGTCCCTCTGTCCCCTCTGCGTCTGCTCTTGAATTTTCTGCTCCCACTTCTGCTTTCTTCTCCTAGAATCTCTCTCTCTCTCTCTGAAGTTCTGCCCCCTACTTCCTGCTTAGCTATTGGCAGTCAGTTCTTTATTACAACCGTTCAGCAGTAAGACAATCCCTGATACAATTCTAGATTGCCTCTAGGCATAGAGGGCTGTCTGACCTTCAAGTGTTTGAGCAAGTACCGATGGATAAGTATTTACAAATATAAGGCTGCTGGTAGGCCACAGAAACGATAATACTAATATCCTGCCAGCATTTAGGTTCTGCCTATACAGAATTAATGATTGAAAACTATGGAGGACACCCTCACACAATGTATACCCCAACAAGGTTTCTTTCTTTCTTTTTAAAGAATTATTTATTTTATGGATATGAGTACACTTTTGCTGTCTTCAGACACACCAGAAGAAGGCATCAAAATTCATTACAGATGGTTGGGAGCCACCATGTAGTTGCTGGGAATTGAACTCAGGACTTCTGGAAGAACAGTTGGTGCTCTTAACCTCTGAGCCATGTCCCCAGCCCCCAACAAAGTTTTATTTATTTATTTATTTATTTATTTATTTATATTTTTATATTTTTATTTTTTTTAAAGATTTATTTACTTATTTATTTATTATTATATCTAAGTACACTGTAGCTGTCTTCAGATGCACCAGAAGAGGGCGTCAGATCTCATTACGGATGGTTGTGAGCCACCATGTGGTTGCTGGGATTTGAACTCAGGACCTTCGGAAGAGCAGTCGGTGCTCTTAACCACTGAGCC
>NC_034603.1:66798149-66816497 GCF_900095145.1 Mus pahari
ATAGGTTTGGTCTTCTCATTGTGTCCTGGATTTCCTGGATGTTTTGAGTTAGGATCTTTTTGCATTTTGCATTTTCTTTGATTGTTGTGTCCATGTTCCCTATGGAATCTTCTGCACCTGAGATTCTCTTTTCTATCTCTTGTATTTTGTTGCTGATGCTCGCATCTATACTTCCTGATTTCTTTCCTAGGGTTTCTATCTCCAGAGTTGGCTCCCTTTGGGTTTTCTTTATCGTTTCTACTTCAATTTTTAGATTCTGGATGGTTTTGTTCAATTCCATCACCTGTTTGGTAGTGGTTTCCTGAAACTCTCTAAGGGATTTTCGTGTTTCCACTTTAATGGCTTCTAGCTGTTTACCTGTGTTTTCCTGTATTTCCTTCTTAAAGTCCTCCATCATCATCATCAGAAGTGACTTTAGATCCATGTCTTACTTTTCTGGTGTGATGGTGTATCCAGGACTTGCTATGTGGCAGAGTTTGGTTCTGATGATGCCAAGTAACCTTGGTTTCTGTTGCTTCTGTTCTTTCGATTGCCCCCTGCCATCTGATTATCTCAAGTGCTTGCTGCCCTCAATATATCTGACTGGAGCCTGTCCTTCCTATAATCCCAGTTGATTCAGGACTCCTCAGAGTTCTCTGTGATCCTTCAGTTGTAGGCTCCTGTGAACCTGATATTCTGGGTGTGTCAGAGTTCTTGGCAGTCAAGCTCCTCTGAGACCCTCAAATACTGGTGTGACTCAGCTCCTGTTATCCTGGGATCCTGCTGTCCTAAGATACTGGGTGTGTTACAGTGCCTGGAAGTGGTGTCTCCTTTGAGGACTGTGGAGTTGTCTGGTCTGTTTGAAACCAAGGCAAACCAGCACTGATCAAAAGGAACCTGAGCCTCTGGTCAGGANGGGCTCTGGTGTCCTTGTTCCTGCTGTCACAGGCCCTTCACAATTGGATTGGAGCAGATGTTGTGTTTCACTCACCTGTGATCCTAATATTGCATGGGCAGTCCTCTAGGGACCATGGGGGTGTCCGCCGACTCTGCACCCTAGGTGACCCGGTGCTGGCGCCAACCAGAAGGGACTTGTGCCCTGGTCAGGCCAGTTCTCTGCTTCCTTAGTGCTGTTTCAGGTCCTGCGCACGATTGGATTGGAACAGATGTTGTGTTCCACTCACCAGTGATCTTAAGATCACGTGGGCTGTCCTCTAGGGACCGTGGGGGTGTCCACTGACTCTGCGCCCTAGGTGACCCGGTGCTGGCACCAACCGGAAGGGATTTGTGCCCCTGGTCAGGCCGGTTCTCTGCTTCCCTCAAGGTTTCTTATTGGAAGTATTTAAAAAAAATTTTTTAAAAAATTAATTATATAATTGATGCATGTGTGTGTGTACGCATTCACGTACTGTGTGTGTGTGTGTGTGTGTGTGTGTGTAGGTAAGAAAACAACTTGTGAGAGTTATGGGCATGGACTCAGGTCATCAGGCTTGGCCAGGCTTGGTGGTGAGAGCCCTTACCTTATGAGCATCTCAATCTTTTGAGTCAAAGTCTCATAGAATAGCTCAGTTTCTTCTTACCCACGTCATTTTCATTTTTATTGTTCTTAAAGCTGTCTTTTTAAAAGATTTATTTATTTATTTTATGAATGTGAGTACGCTGTAGCTGTCTTCAGACACACCAGAAGAGGGCATCGGATCCCATTACAGATGACTGTAAGCCACCATGTGGTTGCTGGGAATTGAACTCAGGATCTCTGAAAGAGCAGTCAGTGCTCTTAACCACTGAACCATCTTTCCAACCCTCTTATAGCTACTTTTAACTGCATTAATTATCTCTTGTTCTTGTATTTTTCTCTGAAAAAAAAAAAAGTTTGCTTATTTATCTAATGTGTGTGCGTGTGTGTGTGTGTGTGTGTGTGTGTGTTTTCTTCCTACCATATGGCTCCTGGGAATCGAACCTAGCTTGTCAAGCTTGCTAGCAGGAGCCTTTGTTTGCTGGCCCATTCTGTTCCTTGTGTTTCCACTCCCTCAAAATACCCAACACTGGGAAGATGTCAGTGTGTATTGTTTTCGCTTTTTTTTTGCACATGTGTGTAACATATATGCAATTGTTTTCTTATAAAGCTGGGTCATACTGAGTGTCTGTTTTTCATTTCCCAGTGAATGACTAATATTGTTTCAGGTCAATGAATGAACTTTCAGTTAGTTAGTTAGTTAGTTAGTTTGTTTTCAGACAGGGTTTCTTGTGTAACAGCCCTGGCTGTCCTGGAACTCACTCTGTAGACCAGGCTAGCCTTGAATTCAGAGATCCACCTAGCTTTGCCTCCTGAGTTCTGGGATTAAAGGCGTGCGCCACCACTGCCTGGCAAGCTTGGGCATTTTCAATGGCTGTGTTATGGTCCCCAATGGAGTCTGGCTGGTGCTTTCTGACTGCACTTACTTACTCTGATGGATGTTTTAAGCAGCTGGCATGAATAGACAGGTATTAATAATTGATTATTGTAAAGACAGATTCCTAGAAGGGGACTCTATGGCCTCATGGAAACACTATCTGGTGCCTGATGCTGTATTATTCTTTGAATGATTTTGCCAGCTTACCCTCCATCTGGCAAGGCATTGGTGTCTTTTCTCTACACTCTTGATAAACAAATAAACAAATAGGGCTTGTCTGATATTGAAAACGCCACTTCTTACTTAAACTTGCTTGCTTTGATAAGATTCATCTGGGTGTGAGGCAGTGTGCAAAGCTGTCTGGCCATTCTCAGTCCATGAATTGTTCCTGTGCAGCCCGGACTCATCTTTTAGGGATCTGTTATGGCTTGCTCATAGATCTGCTGATAGTTCACACACTGAGGAGTTCAGCATGTCCATTGGCCACACAGGACAAGAGTAATGAAACCCCTTCATGCCTTAGGGCACTGCAGGGTATTAGACCCACAGCAACAGTTTCTGGGCTTCCATTCTTCACCTAGCCCTTGAGCTGTGGGCTAATGTAATTATACTTTTTGGACAGCAGGTGGCACCAAACTGTAGCTAAGACAATTTCTTTTTTTTTTTTTTTAAAGATTTATTTATGATGTATACAGCATTTGCCTGTGTGTATGCTTGCAGGCCACAAGAAGGCACAAGAGCTCACTATAGATGGTTATGAGCCACCAGGTGGTTGCTGGGAATTGAACTCAGGACCTCTGGAAGAGCAGCCAGTGCTCTTAACCTCTAGGCCATCTCTCCAGCTCCTAGGCCAACAAAACAATTTTAATTAGTGTTAATTAATCATTTAAAATAGTGCATTTCAAAATGGCATTTCCATGCCCCCTTCTCATCTATCTCATTTTCCTGCATTCTCTCTTCTATCTCAAGTCTCAACTCTTATTCTTTCTCCCTTTCCTTTCCTGGTAGTTTCCTTCTACTTTCAAATCTTGAAGACTTACCTTTGTTAGTGAGTGTGTGTGTGTGTGTGTGTGTGTGTGTGTGTGTGTGTGTGTGAGTGATTAGTATTGTGCAGTGACATGTGTGAGTTCCAATGCTCACAGTGCATATGGAGATCAACGGACAACCTTGGGTGTTGGTTTTCACCTTCTGTAGCGAGCCAAAGAAGTCCTTGTGCACACAGACAAGCACTGGAGAAGCCAGGAAAAGTTCAGCACCAGGCTTATCTCTTCAGAGGAAGAATCCGTTTACCTGCTCTCCCAGGATCCCAGGTCGCTGGGAAAGAGTGTACTTTACAGCCTGCTGATCCTTTCCTATCTGTTGAGCCGGGATCTATTCGTATCCCCCAGAATTTACATTTTGCTTTTCTCAGACTCTTTTATCCCAACTCCTGGGCATTGATTCTAGGCCTTAAAACCCATCCATATGAGAGATGCCACTTGTCCTTTACAACAGTGCAAGTGACTTCCATGTTATCTTAGGACCAGGCCAATCCTGACATCCAGAGGCTCTGTGTTTACCTGAGTCATTGTCTTAGTCAGGGTTTCTATTTCTGCACAAACATTGTGACCAAGAAGCAAGTTGGGGAGGAAAGGGTTTATTCAGCTTACACTTTCCACACTGCTGTTTATCACCAAAGGAAGTCAGGACTGGAACTCAAGCAGGTCAGGAAGCAGGAGCTGATGCAGAGGCCATGGAGGGATGTTCTTTACTGGCTTGCTTCCCCTGGCTTGCTCAGCCTGCTCTCTTATAGATCCCAAGACTACCAGCTCAGAGATGGCACCACCCACAAGGGGCCCTCCCCACTTGATCTCTAATTGAGAAGATGCCTTACAGCTGGATCTCATGGAGGCATTTCCTCAAGGGAGGCTCCTTCCTCTGTGATAACTCCAGCTTGTGTCAAGTTGACACACAAAACTAGCCAGTTCAGTCATTTTTCCTAGACCCAACATCTGGTCACTCTCTCTGAGTCAACAGTACCCATGCTTGTGAAAGAAGCCAGATGGACTTTGTCAGGAATTTCAATGTAAACACGTCTTAAGCCCTGCTGTACTCCCAGACGTGAGTTAGTTGTTATCAGGAACTCCCCACCCCCCCCAAATTGTGCTGTTTTTAAATGTGGCTAAAATAAATGACCTGGTGTCAGACTCTCGAGTTTGAACCATGGGCAGCTGACTAAGTTGATCTGAACCAAGTTTTATCCTAACCTCACTTGGATTGTTTCAATTGGGACTGTAAAGCCTGCAGGGGCACTCACCTTTCCCACCCCCCTCACAACCTTCCAGTTTGCTTTCTTTGAGCCAGAGTCTCTTGTGTTTTCTGCTTTCTATGCTAGGCTAGTTAATATGTAACCTCCCATCTCCTTCCAGGACTACCAAGACTGCAAATGGTGCCTCCACCTCCAGCTTCTGGAGATTTGAACTTATGTCCTCACACTTGTGAGTATTTTACCTCACTGAGCCATCTTGTCAGCCCCTTCTCCTATTTTTTAAAAATTCTACCCATTAGAGGAAATATCTGCTACTTGTCTTTAATGTCTGGCTCCCTTTGCTTGGGGTCTGATTCCATTCACTTTCCTGCAAAGGACACAGTAACAATCTTTATGGCTAAGTTGTTAGGGTTTTGCTGCAGAGCGCCTCGGTAAATCTGGGGTCAAGGTGTGCCTCAGAGATCACACCACACAACAGAGATTTATTGGCCGGGGTGTGGGAACAAAAGGCTGTCTTGGAGTTGGGGACATGGGGGGCAGAGGGACAGGGATGTAAACAGAGAGACAGAGGGAGACAGAGAGACAGTGAGGGGGAGGGGGAGAAGGAGGGAGGGAGGGAGAGAGAAAGAGAGAGAGATTTGTGATGGCTGTGCCTTTTAAAGGGTTGGTATCTGGCGATGATATCACATAGCTACTGTTGTTGAATCTGTGAGCAGGCTTGGGGAGCGCCTGACTTCTAACATTCCTTCCTTTTGTTTATTATAAAAAGTGAGGACTAGGAAGGAGTGATCTCGAGCTGGAATTCAGGCACCATGATCTTTAGACTGCTTCCTGATGTCAGGAGGGGGTGGGGTGGGGCATCGATGTCTTTGTGGACCCAAGAAAGCCGGGATGTTTTGGCCAAATCCTGAAAGAGCAGGATGTTTCACGTTTAAGTCTGCTTAGAAGACAACCAAAGGACATTTAAAATTGTGAGCTTGTGACCATGATAATCGTAGTCAGGGTTTCTAGTTTTTTTTTAGAAGTCCACTGATTAATGTTAGAACGTTTGAAGTCCTAATCTAGCAATAGTTGAGTGAGGGAAAGAAATCTGAAGCATCTTTCATTTTATATTCCTTAAGTCACTTGTGCCCCTCCCCGTCTTTGTGCCTTGCTTTTGTCTTCACATGCAGTTTGGAAGCATCAGAGCACCTCCCCGTCCTTTACAGCCCTTGAGTGCTTTAAAGGCCACAGCGCATGCGCATTGGACACACGCACGTGCGGCTGTCCTTCAAAAAGCTGGGTGTATAAAGTACAGTGACATACCTGGGCTTTCACAAGGAGAAAACTTGCCAGAACAACTTAGTGGCAAACACGCACAATTTTTAGTTATATTCCTCACAGACTTCATGGCGGAGTAACGCTCCCTCCACGTTGCCTGGCACACAACGTGGTCTATTTACGCGTGACGGTAGATCGGGTTGTTTTCAACTCTTGGTTATTGTGACTAGTCCTGGCCGCCATAGAGACCAAAAGCAAACTTCAGCCTTCCAGGGCTGAGGTGTGTGTTAGGGACTAAGATGTGAGCTGATTAGTGGCAGAGGTTTTCCTTCAAGGTGAAGAGGGTGATTTGGAACTAGGTCACGAAGTTTTCATACAATGCTGAGTATATTCTGTGACAATGAAGTGAAGCTTCACTTTGCTTTTAAATTTTAATTTTGGAAAGTCGTATCATTTTATGTGTACGGATGTTTTGCCTGCATGCATGGTGTCCTCAGAGGTCAGAAGAAGGAGTTGGGTTTCCTTGGACTGGAATTATAGGCAGTTGTGAGTCACCAAGTAGGAACTGGGAACTCCAGTCCTTTGGAAGAGCAACCTGTGTTCTTAACCACTGAGCCGTCTTTCCAGCCCCCATGAAATATTTTTTTGAGGTGGGATTTTCTGTGAGACTGCAGTGTTTTTTTGATTCACATAACCTGGTATTCTGGCTTTAGTGCCCTGTAGCTAAGATTGCATCAGATAATTCCCATGTTCTTAAATGACATCACCATCTTTTCTCTTTGATGTTGTCACACGGAGCCCCAAAGGAAACATTCCCAAATGGGTTAAAATGTAGATAAGTCAGCCACAGAGAGACAAGGCTCAGCTAATGGGATACCTTTGATCTAAGAAGGTCAAGTTTATAGTTTATCTAACAGGCATGGCCAACCTGTGGCATGTGTCATGAGGACAGCCCAACACACTGGTAGATGACAGCAGCGTGTTGTAACATGCCTGACTAACATATTCTCTTTATTGGGGGTGAAGAGTTATAAATATTTGGTATGATATAACCTTAAAGGCAAATGGATGAGGGCTCTCATCTGTTCCTGAGGATTTTGAGAAACTTTAATGATGAAACTCACTGAAACATATTCTCCCCTTCTCACATACAAGTTGTTAGCATGTTAGCATTCCTTCTAGGCTCCATCCAACAGTTACCTAAAAACAGGCAGGTAGGTCTGACTTGATATAAAGACTCTTTGACCTCTCTTTGCTCTCTCTGACCCCTTCCTCCCTCTCTCTCCTCCCCCCCTCTCTTTCCCCTCCCCTTTCTCTCATCTGCCTCCTCTCTCTCCCCATGTGTTTACTGCTGGCCTCTTCTTTCTCTCTCCTCTGTCTGTCCTTCTCTGTCCTCTTTCCCTCTCTGCCTCTATTCCCTTCTCAACCCTCATTCCCAGGCCCCCAAATCAACTCTTGTACCTCAGCGGGAGGGATTCCTCAGCATGGGCCCACTGAGGCATCCGATCCCATCCCACCCCATCCCACCGCACCATACCATGCTCTACAAAACATATCACAAGTACATGTACACACACATATGTACATATGTATGTACATATATGCACACACACACCTACCCATGCATGTACACACACGCACACATACATGGCATGAAAATTGGAGGACTCATTGTGAGGAGGAATAGGAGCTGTGGGCCAGGAGTGACCTGGGAATGCATATACTCCTAATACATCCTATGCAGGCATGAAGACATCATAATGAAATGCATTATTGTGTATTATTAATTTATGCTAATAAGGAACAACGACAAAACCACACGTCTCTATTAAAATGATTTGGATTCTAGGCCCACTTTTGCTCTAATCTCTCCTATATTTGGAATATTGCTGTAACATTATATTCCTAAGGGACAGTGATTATGAAAATTAAATCACTGTAAGTTTTAAAATTGAAGTAAAGTTAGTATTTCATTACTCTATTACTATTATTGGATGTCTACCTCACTTCAATACAAATGCTTTCTTTATTCCCACTTGCAGATGAAGAATGCGTCAGGCACACATTTATGAATGGTGACAGGAAATAGGTTTCTCCTGTCAAAGTGTCAGTTGGAAGTACTTTTATTCTCCCTGACCTTGTCTAGAAATCCTTGTGAAAACCCGAGGGGGAAGACCTCCTAATTAGTGTGTAAACTTCACACCAATCCAAAGTTGCTACGCGTCCACAGTCTGCAGCACAGCCACGGACCTTCCAAAGACAAGACCGTGGCAGTCACTAGAGATAAGTTGCTCAAGGAAGGTTTATTGACTGCAAAGAAATGCTGACAGATGGCTGTAGGGTAATCAGGTGAGCCCTCACGTTTGCAAGTGACATCCCTCCAGACGGATGGGGAGTTCTGCTGCTGCTGGCTCAGAAGGAGAAAGGAACAGAAGACAACAGGACAGACATTTTTTTCCCACAGGCTTGCTCATTTCCCAGACACATTTCACGCCTTGTCTTCTCTGAAGCTCTTCTTCTTCTTTCGCTTCTGATCTTTGCTAATTGCTTTGAGATTTCTCTTCCAGGGAGTGGAGCCTAGTGGTAAGTATCTTGCTGCGCTGATCCACCTCCTCTAGAACTTTCTTAACCACGATGGCTTTGGCTGAATCTGAAAATCGAGAGTTAAAAGATTTTCATTGAGGGAGAAGGAAATGAATAAGAAGGAACATAAAGGAATAATAAGATGTTGTTTTCCGAGCGTAGGTTAGAGTATGTAGAAAGCACAAATATGGTTCATCTTTGGTGAATTTTGATTACCTGGTTGGGCCAAATCATGGTGACTTTTGACTTTATTGAAAATAAGCATTCATGTCTAAAGTTAGAAATCTAGCATACAATGGCATCTACCCTAAGTCTTACTATAGTGTAAAAACAATGTCCCGTGTACTGGAATTAACGAGGGCCGACAGAATAATGGAATTTCTCTTTTATTACCTTTGATTTGGGTTCCGGCGTTTCCAGATCCATAATCTTTAGACTTGTAACTCGAAGACTTACAGGCCCTGCGAAGACACCACAAAAGAGTAAATGTGGAGGGAAGTCCTTCTGTTGTAGATCCACTACTAGGATTTCTCTTGCTCTGTGGAGAACAGGATCAGTGGGTTGCAGCTGAAAGCGCTCTAACATTAAGAAGTGACAGTCTTAAATGTCCATTCCTTGCTGTGTTGGATTTTGCTAAACGCTGCTGATGCGTTTCCTGGCAATGGAGTGCAGATGCTTAACACTTAACATCCATGGTAACAGAGACAGCCGAATTTGTTCCTGGTCACTGGTCACGGATCTAATAGTTCAGTACATCCCTCAGCGTCAGTGGGGAAAGGTTCTGTGATTGCAATGGATTCAGAGGCAAAGAATGTTCAAATATCATTGTCAGGGTTGCATGGTGTTTACATAAAACCTACACGCATTCTCCTATACCTTGAATCTCTGGGTCACTTACAACACTGTGGTGTGCAGGTAGCTGCTGTTCTTTTAGAGGAAGATCAAGAGGAAGCCTGTGTGTGTCCAGCACCAATGCACTGTTTCCTTTTCGATAGTTTCCTGCGGTGGGTGCTGGGATCCACTGATGTGGAAGAGGTGGACATGGAGGATGGAGGACAGACAGCATTTTCCACATAAACCCCTTCACCTACCCTTCATCTCCTCCTATGAGGAGGCAGTAGGTCTCGATCTCCTTCTCCAGGTGGGCCTTGACGTTCAGCAGCTGCTCATATTCCAGCTTCTGGCCCTCGGTCTCCGTCCTCACCTGGTGCAGCTGCTCCTCCAGGGCGCTGATCTGAGCCTGGATCTGAGCCAGCTGCGTGCAGTAGTTGCCCTCGGTCTCCGTCAGGGAGCACTCCAGCGAGTGTTTCTGTCAGGAGGTGAGAGGATGCACAGCTGTTCAGCTAGCTGTCACTAGCTATGTGTAGTAGCATATGCCTTTAAAGCCAATACTTGGAAGGCAGAGGCAGGAAGATCTCTGTGAGTTCCAGGCCAACCTGGTCTACACACTGAGTTCCAGGCCAGTCAGAGCCACAAATAAAATCCTATCTCAAAAACAAAAACAGATAAACAAACAAACAAAAACAAGCCAAGGTCTGGAAAGATGGTTCAGTGGTTAAGAGCACTGACTGCTCTTCAGAGGTCCTGAGTTCAATTCCCAGCAACCACAGGGTAGCTCACAACCATCTGTAATGGGATCTGATGCCCTCTTCTGGTGTGTCTGAAGACAGCTACAGTGTACTCATATACATTAAATAGTTAAATAAACAAGTAAATCTTTAAAGAGCAAAACAGAACAGAACAACAGTATATGTGAATGTCTTTTTGGCAACAAGTGGGGCTTTTAAAGTAGTATGTTGAAATTTAAAACAAACTTAGGGAGCTGTAGGAGATTCTTTCCATACCGTGGCCAGGAGAGACTGCAGTTCAATCTCCAGGGTTTGGAGTGTGCGCTTCATTTCGGTCAGCTCATTCCTGGCTGAAGTGGTAGCGCCCACGTCCTCGGTGATCTGCTGCTGCAGCGAAGCACTCTGAAATGACATCCAAAAGGGGCAGATTTTAGTTTTGGGAACAGCACAAAAGCACATAGGGACAACATTGTTCGGCAAGAGTTACCTTCTCTTGGAACCAGGCTTCAGCGTCCCTGCGGTTCTGCTCAGCCAGGGCCTCGTACTCAGCTCTCATGTTATTCAGCAGGACGGTGAGGTCCACACCTGGGGCTGCATTCATCTCCACGTTCACGTTGCCTCCAGCTGCGCACTGCAGAGCCTGCATTTCCTAGGGGCAGAGAGGTGTTGAGCTCAAGTCAAACGGGACATACAGGAAGTCTAGACGCTTAGCTCTGGCAGAGTCCCTGTTTTCCTACTTGGCTCTGCAGTGACCGTCCTCGCCACATTTTATAGCTCTTCTCCATTTGACTTACCTCTTGAGGCCAATGAAGATAAAACTACCTCATCAAGGAGCTGGCTTCGTTCTGAAAGAATCTTAAAGGTTCCAGAGCCGTTTATTATTGTGGGTCAAACCCTCTTCCCGAGGCTGCAAGTCCTCAGTTTAGTTCTGAGACATAGAGTAAGCCTTCATTCCTTCACAAATACAAGTCTTTAAACCATTTAAAAGAACAGCCTTCTGGGGGCTGACGAGACGGCTCAGTGGGTAAGAGCACTGACTGCTCTTTCAAAGGTCCTGAGTTCAAATCCCAGCAACCACATGGTGGCTCACAACCACCCATAATGAGATCTGATGCCCTCTGGTGTGTCTGAAGTCAGCTATAGTGCACTAAAAAAAGAGAATAGTCTATATTCTTCAGTCAGGTAGAGAGCACCTTGATATTTTCTCAGCTCAGGGACTTCCTGAACACAGGCTGAGCATAAACAAAAGGTTGAGTTAAGATAATTTGAAACAGTTGAAATGATATAAATAGATAAATGTGTGTGTGTGTGTGTGTGTGTGTGTGTGTGTGTGTGTTCGTTCTGCGTGCGTGCTGGAATGTGTACAGGGAAGGAAGGATCCAGCTGTTTGTTAACTTTACGCAATTATTATAAAGTACCCTTTTGGACTTTCTTGTCAGACAGATCCCTGTGTAATTTCTGGTTCTGGCTAAATGTAAATGTGTTAATTTGGGAAAGTTATGATTTATCTGAAGATTGAAGCCCCTTATAAAAATCCTTCTTTGGGTGGTGATAAGAGAAGTGAAAGAATTATTGATAATACTGTGACTTTTCAGTACTGTTTGCCATGTGAATGCTGGCTATCGTGATTCCTGTCATCTGGAGAGCAGGAATCTGTTCTGCTGTCAGACTCCGAAGTGTTCTGTCTGCGTGGCAGTGCTGTTGGCGAGCAGTTCTAAGTGTATCTATAGACACAGGTGTCCCTGCCAAGTCTGTGTGAACTGACACAACTTAGGTCGGTT
The DNA here is from genome assembly GCF_900095145.1 of Mus pahari. NCBI lineage: Eukaryota > Metazoa > Chordata > Mammalia > Rodentia > Muridae > Mus > Mus pahari. The sequence goes on from NC_034603.1 coordinate 66,809,962, forward strand.
GTCTGCCATAGAGTCTTTCCTCCCACCTCCTGAAGTAGCTTGCTTTCCTGCATGAAGCCAATCCCCAGGTCCTTATATAATATCCTTCCTGTCCTATCTCTGTCTCTGAGTGTGGCTTTAAAGACCACAGGACTTTGTGAAAACTTTCCCAGTTCAACAACAACAACAAACAACAAACAAACAAACAAAAGTAAGATAAAACTAAAGGAAAAAAATCTGTGGCCATCCATAAGCAAAGCGTTTTTAAAAATCAGTTGCTCCTAATTCCTCAAGTAACCACCACGGATTATAATCACACATGAATGCATAGAGCCAAGTGAATGCTGTAATTCAAATAGTTTAATTTACAAATTAGCCTCACGACTAAGCAAGTAGCATGTTAGCCTTTGCTCCTGATTTAAGCTTTTGTGTTCACTATGGATCTTCAGTCATTAAAAAAAAAACAAAACAAAAAACCCAAAGATTTAAAACGTCATCCCCTACCCTCATTCTTTAGTACAGAAAATATGGACTGTAAAAACATTGGCTTTGTGGTCAAGTGAGCACTTCCGAAGGATGCTATAGGCCTGGAAGTGTAAGTTCAAGTGTAACAGTTTAGTTGTGGTTTCACCTTTATCACTGTGTCTGTTAAGAATATTTCAGGGGCTGGAGAGGTGGCTCTGGCTGATTTTCCAGATGTTCTGAGTTCAATTCCCAGCAACCACATGGTGGCTCACAACCATCTGTAATGGGATCTGAGGCCCTCTTCTGTCACGAAGGCATACATGCAAATATAAATAGCTCTTGAAAAGCAAAAACCAGAAGAATATTTAAAGTGCTAAATGGAACATGTATGTCACACTGCTGCTTTCAAGGCTCAGGAATAATTGTGGAAGAAGGTATAGAGAGATTAGAAGAACCGGAGGTAGTGCAGGATGTCAAGGTAGGAGTGATTTCTCGACCCAATAGGGTGGTTGCACGTATGACTTCACAGTGGTAGTGACAGCGTTCACAAGACGCACACAAGTTCAAGCCAGACAAAACCCTAGACCGGAGTTGGAGACTTGGGCACAGAATCCTACCCCTACCGAGGATCTGCTGACATTTGACAGCAGCGGGGAGAGGAGAGTCAGTTTTCTCCAGCAATGTGACCCCTGGTAGTAATTTCACGCCAGGCTGCATTTCCAAGAGTAACTTGACAGACATGATGTGGGGAGGGGAGAAGAAAACTCAAAGTTGGGAGGGTGAGGAGGTGAAGACAGAGAGAATGGAGATGGGAGAGGTTAGGGGAGGAAGGGTGGATATGATCAACATGTATTGAATTCTCAGAGTCAATATTAATATCAAAAAAAGGAATGCCTTACTATTAAGACTGAATACTGAAAGTATGCGGTTAATGCGTGCTGCTGTTATGTAGAAATTTAGACTTAATTTTCTTAGGATGGCCTTTAAAGCCCACTCATTTCATCTAATTGGGTTAATTGTCTAAGTAGACCTCTTAATTTAGTGATAATGACAGCCAGCCGCTGATCTTAGATGCCTGATTGTTCTGGAAAGCATGATTCTCACCCCCCACCCCCATCCCCCATCCGTGGGAAAATGGGCATAGGAATAAGGGTGAATAATACAGGTAACTAACTCATCACCTGCAAAGACAAGCTGGCCTCCAGTAGGGTGGATTGTGAGTCTCTAGAGCAACTTCTTGTTTATGAGGGGAGGTGAGGTGTTATCTGCTGAGCGGCGGATGGATAACCTTACCGAGCGGCGGATGGATAACCTTACCTCTTTGTGGTTCTTCTTGAGGTAAGTCAGCTCCTCGCTCAGGGTTTCGTACTGAATCTCCAGGTCAGTGCGGCACAGGGTGATCTCATCCAGAACCCTGCGCAGCCCGTTGACATCAGCCTCTACGCTCTGGTGGAGAGCCAGCTCATTTTCGTACCTGCAAAAGTGTCAGTGATTTTTCCAGTTTGTCACCTGGTTAGAGACAGTCACCAATCATGGATGTACTCGGGACTTCTGAAGTAGCAAATCTGGCCACTTTTGTGACTTCTTTGAAGTATATTATAATATTATACACTTACCCTTAAAAAAACAAATGTGAGAGGCATTTGACAGAACAAAGAAGATTACTGGACTCTACTTTTATAAATAATCACTAAAACTAGCCAGTGTATAGAAAATAGAAAACATTCTCTATCTCTTTTTTTTTTTTTTCTAAAAGAATCTAAGGATGCGTTTTGATCATACACCTCTGACTCCCTAGTTCTCCACTCCTACTCCCCTTGAATAGCCCTCAACATGGCCCCTCCCATTTTCAGTTTTTTTATTTTTTATTTTTATTGTAACTTGGCGCCCAATCAGTGCTGCCTGCTGGGATCTTGATGGATCTTATTGGCTTGACTTTACTCAGGGATCCCTAGCAGAGAGTACTTGAATGCCTCTGCTAAGCCTCTTGAGAGCACTTCCTCTTCCTCCTCCCATCCTCTGGCTCTAGGTTCATCTTGCTTACTTTAAATCCAAGCGCTTCTAGTCAGATAAGATTGACTAGAATTTGATGGAGGGATTAAAAAGAACTCTGAATTAGGACCGCATGAATCGCCACGGATTCTTTTCGCTCACGTGACAACTTACTTGAGTCTGAAGTCATCAGCCGTGAGCCTGGCATTGTCAATCTGCAGAACAGCGTTGGCGTTGCTGGTGGTGGAGGTGATGATCTGGAAACCAGAAGTTTGAATTTTTAAAAAGGCTATTTATCACAATAATTTTAAAAGGTAAAGTTTTTTTTTTTTTTTTTTTTTTTTTTTATTTATGATATATAAATTCACTGTTTCTCTCTGGCTATTCTGCAACATGGAGGATCACAATTTTTTTCAAGACAGGGTTTCTCTGTGTAGCCCTGGTTGTCCTGGAACTCACTCTGTAGACCAGGTTGGCCTCGAACTCAGAAATCCACCTACCTNGTAGACCAGGCTGGCCTCGAACTCAGAAATCCACCTGCCTCTGCCTCCCGAGTGCTGGGATTAAAGGCGTGCGCCACCACGCCCGGCTCTAAAGTTTTTTTTTTTAATGTTAGAAAATGCTAATAATAAAAATAAACTAAGCTATCAGTCAAGGGCATGTTTAACATGAAGTTAAACACTTGAATCTACTTCATGATTATTTCCAATGCCCTTCATGATTATTTAAATGTCCTTAAAATTACCACTAATAATCATGTAGCACGCTTTTTTTTTTCAGTAAAAAGGACATTTAGATAGTAAACTACATACATGCGATGTGCAAAAATATAATTTCTTACCTGATTTTTAAGATCGTCAATGATGGGGAAGTATCTACTGTAGTCATGATCGAGACCGCGGCACGACCCAGGTCCAAATTTTTCATACCAGCCCTTGATCTTCTGCTCCAGGTCAGCGTTGGCTTCCTGCAGTGCTTGCACGTTATCCAGGTAGGAGGCCAGGCGGTCGTTGAGGTTCTGCATGGTCACTTTCTCATTGCCGGAGAGGAGACCCCCCTCATTCACAGTGAAGCCAGCACAGGAGTTGGCCACCCCCGTGTTTCCTCCTGTGGAGCTGCCCCCAAAGGCGCAGGAGAAGCCACTTCCAATGCCTGCCACACCACAAGCATTTCCAGCTCCGAAGCTGGCTCCCCTGAGCGATCCTGTGCTGGGGCGAGCATAGGACCTCCTGGATCCACTGGAAAGGCGAAGAGACATGATCTCAGGGCAAGCGTGTCGCGGAACTGTGTTCTTGAAAGTCAGAATAGAGTGCCTTCTGACCCCGATGGTTTTGTTTGCCCTTTTATAGATAATTCTCAAGGGTGTTCTATGAAATTCTGCCTACATAGGGTAAAGCCTGGCTTGCCAGCCTCAGCAAGTTAACGTAATTGGATGATTTTTTCTAATTAGTAACTAACTTTGTTGGGCTCATTTCTGTAGAAGGGCAGTTGCCCCTAGGTTAGTGTTTATCTGAGAAATGGATCCGGGTGGAGCAATGTCAGGCTCATTATTAAAATTTAAAATTACCAGTGAGTCATAGGTTACTTCCAGCCGAAACGGATAATGCTTGCGGCTCCATCTCAGAGCAGGGATTTGGTATTGGGGGATTTGGGTTATCTCGCCAAGACAGGTTTTGAAGTTTCCCAGACTCTGTTTGGCTGTCTCGATTCTTCTTACATTGGTCGAGAAGAGCAGCAGCTATACAGTCCCTTCACACTTGGCCCTTCAGTCACTAGGTTGTGGTTGGTCCATTTGTTCTGAAATCCTCGTCCCAGTTCCCGATGGGAAATGAGCTTCCATTCCGCTGACGTGTGCAGCATACTTTGTTGACACTTACGAGTGAGCATGGTTGTCTTCTCCTCTCATCCATTGGTAATTAGGAACACACCCCTAATTACTGGTATGTTTTGTGGGAGTTTGGAAGGACACCAACATATTTCCTGACCTCACAGAGTTTGAAGCCAACTTGGAAGGAAGAATTTCATCTTTCCTTATGTGGTTTATTTAGCTCAGTTGTAAGTCATGGGGAGGTAACTATTCACTGAGTGTGGGTCCCTATATATTAATTGTATGAAAAGCCCACATTTAAATAACAAATTGAAATTACACTTATTTTCACAGCCCCACCTCCCACGACGTTTTGTTACGTACACACAATGGAATGGCTAAGTCCAGCAAATTAACATAGACTTCTCTCACATATTTCTGCGATGAGAACATTTACATTGCACTCAGCAGTTTTCATGCAAAACCTGTGTAGTCATTAATGTGGTCACCTAATTGTGTGATGCATCCTGAACTCATTTCTCCTAACTGAAATTCTGTGCCCCTCCACTAACGTTTTCCCCTTTGTGTTTCCGTGAGGTTAGTGAGGTTGAGTCCCTTTTTTTAGGTTTGCTGACAGTTTCTTTAAAATGCCTTTTAAGTCAGGTTGCTTTCTTGTTATTGAGTTAAGTTCTTCATGTATTTTGGGTACTAAATTGTTATATACTTATAATTCATATATGAACTTTATAATTTTTAAATTTTCACATACATATATGTAAATATTATTTCATATATAATACTAATATTTATATATTTTGTAGTTCTGTGTTTTCAATTTTGCATTTGTTGACTGTATTTTTAGCTTAGTTTTTTTTCCAACTTGCCACATTTCCAGATGACTTAAATTTGACTCCCGGCATCCATGTTTTAAGCATTAAATCCATTTCAATATTTTTTTTAAAAAAATTATTTATTATATATGTAAGTACACTGTAGCTGTCTTCAGACACTCCAGAAGAGAGCGTCAGATCTCACTATGGATGAGCCACCATGTGGTTGCTGGGAATTGAACTCAGGACCTCTGGAAGAGCAGTTGGTGCTCTTAACCTCTGAGCTATCTTTCCAGCCATATATATATTATATTATATATAGGGTAAGGTGAGGACCCAAAGTCTTCATTTTCTCTCCAGTTTTCAGCATATGTTTTACTGAAGAGACTGCCCCTAGTGTATTCTCGGAATCTTAAAAAATTGATTGTAAATACATGGGTTTATTTCTGGCCTTTTCATTTCTATCTGCCAGGTTATAGGCGTACGTTTGTGTTGCAACACAATGTTTTAAATTACTGACGTTGGTAATAGGTTTTGAGTCAAGGCAAGTGATATCTTTAATTTCATTCTTTCTTCTAACTGTTCAAGACTGTCTGTGGGTCCATCTGAAGCCCCTTGAACATCTTCCATCTGAAGCTTGTTTTCCTATCTCTGTGAAAGGTCTACTGTAGTTTTTTAAAAGAGATTTTACTGAATTGTATATTTTAAAATTTTTAATTCTTTTAAATCCATCAACATCAGATACATTTCCATTTACTTTTGTCTTTGGAGATGTTTTAAAGTGTTTTTATGTATCCTTTTGAGAATTTCTTGCAGTGCACTTTGATATGTAACCTCCAACTCCTCCAAGATTCCCATTTCCTGTCTTTCTGATTTTGAATTCTCTTTCAAAAGTAACCCTTGGCTCTAATTTGTGCTGCTCATACTCTTGGGTGTGGGGCCAGAAGCATGTATATTAAGAGACTGCTCATTGTATAAAACTACTGGGGGCCACACCCTTAAAAGAGAACTGATTCTCCTTCCCCTGGTTGCCGTCAGGGGTCTGGAAAGGCTCCTCATTTAGGGAGTTGTCAGTGTAAAGACCCTTCATTTCCGGTATCACGTTTTGTCCTTGGGTACTTTTGCACTATGGTAAAGGGATTGCTTTCTGCAATGCTTGGTTAACATCAAGCAGAAACACTGCTGATTTTCATATGTCAATATTGGTTTCTACACCTTTACTGAATTCATTTATTAGTTCCAACAACTTTTGATCAGGCATTATACACACATTCTCTCTGTGAGCGTATGTATTTGTATGTGTGTTTGTGTACGTGTGCATATCTGTGCATGTGTGAGTGTGTGTGTGTATACATGCCAGAGCTCAACTTCCTCTAGTGTTCTCTACTTATATCTTTTTTAAAAAATATATTTATTTATTTATTTATTCATTTATTTAATGTATGTGAGTACACTGTCACTCT
>NC_034603.1:66816842-66820864 GCF_900095145.1 Mus pahari
CCCCCCCCGCCCCTGCTCCTCTACCCTCCCACTCCCACTACTTGGCCCTGGCCTTGCAGTCAGTGCTCTTAACCTTAGCTGAGCCACCTCTCCAGCCCCCCTCTACTTATACCTTTTTAAAAAGCTTCTATTATTATTGTGTGTATGCACGTGTATTTGTTGTATTTATGATGTGCGTGCATTCTGCAGCACATGCATGGAGTCTTCCGATGCTGGGGAGTTGTCTCTCTCTTTCTAAGCTAATGTGGAGTCCAGGGATTGTGTTCCGGTCCTCAGGCTTGAGTGACAAGTGCTTTAACCACCGAGCTACCTTACCACCTACCTCTACATCAGTTTTTGAGGTAGGGCCACTCACTGAAGCTGGAGTGCACCATTTTATCTAGACTGGCCGATCAGCCAGCCCCTAGGGTCCTCCTCTGGACCCCCAGCACTTGCCAAGTCTTGCTTTTACGTGGGGGTTGGGAATTCAAACCGTGGTCTTCATGTTTGCACAGCAAGAACTTCTTCCACTGAGCCATCTCCCTAATGCGATTTAGGATTTCAAAGGGATCAGCAGTCCTGGGCTAGAGCACTGGCTTCCTTAGTGTTTCGGAGCGAGTGTGTGCTTCTTGGTTCCCAGCACCCCCAATGGGTGCTTCACAGCGTTCACAGCTAAGCAAGAGTGCTGATTATTATTGTCATTGTCATCGTCATAATTATTATTAATTATTATTATTATCATTTTGTCTCAGAGGACTGCAAAACATCTTCCAGTGCCATGAGAGCTGGCCAGGAGGGAGGCAGCTTTCTGGGAAATAACTACTATGATTTCTCCATGTCATATAGTCAATGTATGTGTATATGATTTGTCATATAGTCAGAATGTCCTAAGCAATAGGTTCTTGTTGCCAAGGGGAGCCAAGAGCAATGGCAATAGTTTATATTGTTGGGAGTGGGTCTCCAGGATGCCCTTGATCAGCAACTTGAGGGGAAATATACCCATATATATATGTATAATATACCCATATATATATGTATATATATATATATATATATATATATATATATATATATATATGTATATGTATACACACACACAAAAAGATAGTAGGTTTTCATGTGGCCTTTTCAACTCCCCTTAATGTTTGTTACTCATCCCTTCACCCTCCCCTCTGCTCTGCTCTCCCAGCCCTCCCCCACCTAAGCCTACATCTCCATCATCCCCTTCCCCCTTTATATAACCCACCTTTCATTTATCTTTAAATCGCTTTTTAATCCACTCTTCCTCTTTTTTCTTCCTCTTCCACCTCCTCTTCATCCTCCCCTACCTTCCTTCTCTGTTGAGAGCCAGGTTGACCTAATGTTTCTCGGAGCCCCGAGAGAAGTACAAAGGGAACGCTCATTCTGTGTCCTTGCCCAGGAGCAGATGTCTGGGGCTGGGGCCAGAGCCTTGAAGGGGTTAAGATTTCTATCCCTGGAACTTGACTTTTCCCACTGAAGAGACTGGAGTTACCAGTCCTCAGGCTGCTGTGGGTTTGGTCTACAATGCTGCTGAGATACCCTGTGTTCTCTGGGCACCATTGCTTCATTAGCCTCATCCTGGCTGTGTCCCATTGTATGATATTTCCTACTGACTCGGTCCCATTCCTCCCATGGAAATAGCACACAAGGTGCTGTACTCCTGACTAAACTTGCTTGTCAAAGGACATAGCAGACCTCCTGATTCCAAACTTATCTGCTTCCTTGTCTTCTGAGCCTCTGGGCTTCTCTCACAGGACCTGTCCCTGAAGAAGAATGGCATGCTGGTCCAGTTCTCTCCCCTTCTTCCCCCTCCTTATTCTTTTCCTTGGACTGTGTTTCATATATTAGGTTGGCCTAGAATTGACTGTGTAGTGCAGGCTATCCTCATGCTCATGATTCTCTTGCCTTGCTTTAATGAGTGTGGGGATTAAAGGCATGTGCAACCAGACCCATGTTCCAGCCCCCTCCCAACTTCATCCCTCCCAGTTGAATCGAATTTGTGCTTCTCATAAGCATATGGGGGTGGAGCCACCCACTGGAAATGGTCTACTTAACAAGGGTCACACCCTCAAAAGAAAACTGACTCTCCTACTCCTGGAAGCCATCAACTGTCAGTACTGCCTTAGCTAAGGGTGGGGGGCTTGTGAATCCCTCCCTGCTTCATTCATGTTTGTTGACTGGCTTGATGCTGTGTTCATCTTGTGTGGGCAACCACAGCTGCTGTGAATTCATGGGTGCAGTGGTCCTGCCTGTTTCAGTCTGGTCCTCCATGGCTTTTGGCTCTTAGAGTCTTTCCTTATCTTCTGAGATGGTCCCTGAACTTTGGATCCAGGGATGTGATATAGATGTTCCATTTATGACTGAATACTGCATGGACATTTATTCTCTGTGCTTTGCTGAGTTGTGAGTTTCTTTGTTAAGGGTTGTTCACTACATAGTGTCAGGTATGGTCTTGTGCACAGAGGCTGTCAGTGAGACACCCTGCTTGAGTTCTAGGCTTGCTTCGTCATTGCTGTGGGGCTGGAGGGAAAGACGCATACATTCCAAAGTGGAAGGAGACCTAACCAGGTTCAAAACCATCCCCTGATCATCCTTCTAAGCATCAGAAGCGTGCACGAACCGTAACGAGCCATGGATACATTAATACCCATAGAAGATCAAAGAGGTCATTTACACAGCAAACTGGGATTTAGGACCCAAGGTTAGGACCAGTGTCCTTTCTATTGTTATCGAGGCAAATGTGACATTGAGGTGAAGCACTGTGTTTTCTTGTTACATCCTTGGCATAGTCTTATGGGGATCAGCTGTGGACATGGAAAAGAAGCAGATATTTAAAACTAATTAGCAACAGAAGAGCTCTTTATGGAATGCACAAAGGTTCACAAAATAAAATCAAAGGCTACTGAGGTTGTCCCCTTTCTTGGAAAGGCTCACCATAGCACTGGGCTGCGCAGACAGATAGGAACTTTATTGTGACATGGGAAGAAAAGGATGAAAACCATTAGGCCTTTCATCCTAGAGTCTGACCCGACTCTTCTCCTGAGAAAGACCTGAAACATTAGAAATCCCATCAGAAATGTCCGGTGCAGCCCAAATGGCCTGCGACGTAGTATACCACAGACACAGTACACATAAACAAACTTCTCCAGAGACACCCATCGAGCTAAACCGTACTTCCTCAGGACCAGCATGACACATTACTCTGAGTTTCTAACACTTCTTCGTCTGAACCACACCTCCGCCAATCTATCTTACAACCTGTTTACTGAAGGAAACTATTTTTAAGTTTAAACCTTCTTCTGAGCTGCACCCTTCGAGCAATATTGAAGAAATGAGAGGGCCGTTTCCTGTAACCTTTAGAGATATAACTTGAGAGGTACCAAAATTCCATATATATCTTTGATAAAGATACCTAAGTGTGACTTTCCCAGGAGAAGCCCACACTGATGCTTGGGTATGTCTCACCCCTGTCCCAAACACCTCTCTACCGACCCCTGTGCTTTAGATCTAAGTTAAAAATGGCTTTTTAATAAATCTCCAACTCTGCTTCATATTGTCTGTCCATGAAATTCCTTTCTCTGTCAAAGCCAAGTGTCCTGGTGCCTCCGTTTGCATCGCCCAAGACATTGTAGGAAGAGGAAGAAGAAAAGGAAACTTGAGTCTAGTCGTTTGACTTGTAGGAACAGGCATGGATGATTTTCTTGCGCTACTTGACCTAAGGGATTCTGCAGGGGCAGCTTTTTTGTTTGATGAATGATCTTGCCATCACTATGGGGCTTTGGAAGGCACCCGCTGCTCCATGGTGATATTGCTGATCTTAGAGGATTTTTCTTCCACGGAGTGCACTCTCAGGGACAGGAGGTTGCCAAGTTGATCTAGCTCTTCAGCCACTGTTCTGGCAAATGTTTCTTCTGCTGAGTCTAAAATGAAGTTAGGGAAAGTTCAGCAGTCAGTCTTAACAGGGGAAAGTACCTAGTCATGGCAGGTATGTGCTTAAAGACTGCTTGTTTTTTTTTTTTTTT
>NC_034603.1:66821084-66850847 GCF_900095145.1 Mus pahari
CCTCCCTCCCTCCCTCCCTCCCTCCCTTCTTTTCCCTCCTTTCCTTTCCCCTTTTCTCCTCCCCTTCCTCTTTTAGAACTGGAGGTTGAACCCAGGTACTCAAAAATATACTAGACCAGGACTCTTATTTCTCGCTTATATTCATCCCTCTTTCCATTCTTTACTTTGAGACAGAGTTCCATTAAATCACTCAAACTGGTTTTCAACTCACTTTGTGACTCAGACAAGTCTAGAATCTACAAACCTCCTTCTACAGTCTCCCAAGTACTTAGGATCATAGACCTGAATCACTAGGCCAGCTTGTTGCCTTCTTTAAATACCAGCTTGTCTTGTTTTAGTGGTTTAAAATAAGCACCTTTATTAAGCAGGAAAACTTAAAAATAATGCATTCTAAGCAATAAAGATATTCATGGATTTTCTCTTCACAACAGTCATTTTATAATTTAAACCCTCTGTCCTACAGGGATGTAAGATATAAATATTAAGAATTGTCAGGTGAATAGGATAGGGGCACATATCTGTAATCCTGGCATGTGAGAGCCCAATGCAAAAAGACTGAGTTCCAGGCCAGTTTGAGCTACATAGCAAAACTTTAGATAAAAATAAATAAATAAATAAATAGGTAAGTAAGTAAGTCGCAATGGTTCACTCACTAGATCTAAACTTTAAACAGATTTTTAGTTAACACATAGGCTGCTCGTTCAATAAAGCTGAAGAGGTTTAAAAGACTCCCTCAGGCTCAGTGACTGATGTTCTTGCTGTGAGAGTGTTAGAAACTGGGTCTAATCCCCAGTGTGCATATACAAAAGCCAGGCAAGGTAGGGCACACTTGCAATCCCAGCACTGGAGAGGCTGAGGCAGGAGAATCCTTGGGCATTCACTGGCCAGCCAGCTTGGCCAAACTGACAAATTCCAGACTAGTGAGAGACTCTGTCTCAGGAGAACAAAGTGGAGAGCATTCCAGAAAGACACCTGAGGTTTATCTTCACATGCTCAGCAGGCACACACATGCTAGTACGCATGCTCGGTCGCGTGTGTGCGCACGCGCATGAACACACACACACACACACACACACACACACACACACACACACACACACATTACATTAACTAAAATCCCTTCCATACCATTGAATTCACTTGCAGGCTTGCTATCCTTTGGTTTGTAACTTGTGGATTCACTTCTCCTGTGAAGAGAGGAGTAGGTTATTATATTTTTCTTTCATCTGGAAGCTCATAAATGATTGCAAACTGGAAATTACAGGGTTTTTCAAAAATTACTTTTAGTTTGTTTATGTGCATGTGTGTGCATCCACACATATGCCGGTGCCAGACAAGGCCAGAAGAGGGCATTAGTTCCCCTGGATCTGAGGTCATAGTTGATTGTGATTTATCTGCCATGGGTGTTGGGAATTAAACTGGTTTTTAACTGCTGAGCCATCTCTCTCCATCCCCAGAAATAGTAATTTTGGAGTTCTAGTTTCAGTAAGTTTTAAACTGTTTAATTTTAAAGGGCTGTTAGTAAGCTTTTGGTGACTTCAGCATAGTGAGAAGAGATTAAATGGATGTTTATGGCTGGATATCGTCTCTTCTATCTAGCAACAAGGGCATCCGTCCCAAGCTTGTGGTCTGACTTTTCATTCAACAGTTCAACCAGTGCCTGCTCTGAGAGGTGGGCTGGGTGCTGTAGAAATAGAGAGACCTAAGAAACATAGTAGCTTATAGCGTTAGAAAGACAACACATTCATGTAAAACATTATGCTTAACATTGCCTGAAAGGTACTGTGTATTAAGGGAAGAGTGAATGGTCTCCAGGTACCAAGGAGGGAACTATCACTGCTGGCTTCTCTTAGAATAGTCTGGAAGGCAGCTGTGTTCACCACTAGACCACCAACGCCTACTGAGTTGCCTTGTCCAGCCTTGATATGAGGGTTTGGGCTTAGTTTTATGATGTGATGTTGTATTTGGTGGATGTCCCTGGGAAACAGAGGAGGAGTGGATGTACAGGAAAGGGGAGATGCTGGGGGGTGGGGCTGGGGTTTGGAGGAGTGGAAGGAGGGGAAACTGTTGTTGGGATGTATTGAAAACAAAATAATAATAATAATAATAATAATAGTTTGAAGAGGGCTCCCCCTGGCCTGGGAGACTGCAGAAGACAGCTATTTACACACACTATAAACATGGGCCAGTGTTTAGTAACAGCCACCGATGGCCTGGTTGAGTGTCGGCCTCTGTCCCAGTTCTTTGTCTGCACGGGGAGATGCTGCGGCTAAGAACAGAGTGTCGTTTTACTGTGTTTACAACTTTAGCAAAAAGGAACCACATATTCACATTCACTCAGGACCGTGACTCACAACTGAGGCTGCAACTCTGGAACTTTTGGGGTCTTAGCTAACGAAGTCTGATGTCTGTGACCTCTTCTCAGGAGATGGCTGTGTTCACTGCTGTACCACCGATGCAGTGAGATTTTCTTAAAAAGAGTTATTTATTTATGCATAATGAGCACTCTGTTTGCATGTATGCCTACTGCAGAGGACATCGAATCCCATTACAGATAGTAGCGAGTCACCACGTGATTGCCGGGAATTGAACTCAGCAGTCAGTGCTCTTAACCACTGAGCCATCTCTCTATCCCGCAGTGAGATATTCTTAATCTTTGTTCTGAGCTTGGACAGAGGGTATAGGTGAGAAAACTACTGAAGTAATAAAACAAGTTGAGTTTTAAGAAATTAAACATAAACCTAAAAGAAAGCAAAGTTTTCCTTGGACCAGAGTACTGGGATAACCAAGTATTTTGTATTTAATTGTTCTTTATATAATTGTGTAAATGTTTTCCATACTTAGATCTTTGATTTCTAGGATGCATGTGTGGCTCGTGCTCATAATCCCAGTACTCAGGAGGCTGAGATAGGAAAATCACAGAGTTAAGGGTTTGGACTACATAAGATACTGTCTCAGAAACCATCATCATCACCATCACCATTACCATCATCATCATCATCATCATCATCATCATCATCATCATCGTTATCACTAGCAACAGCTACCACAACACTCAAGCCAAAAGAAACCCCTGAGTTTTGATTTCTAAATTTCTGTTTTCATTTCATTGGGTGCAATAATGATGTAATTGAATATATGTAATATGTGTATATATGAATATATGTATATATGAATATCTACCTATCTCTATATATATGATTTTAAGAAGTTATAGGATGTACTATATATGCTATGTATTACAAGATAAATAGAACCTACACTAAATATGTGATATATATTATACTTCTGTAGCAAGCACATAATATATTAGATAACTTGTAACAAATGTGTAATAAACACATTGAAACCTAGTTGCCGCACTTAGTTGTTTCATACACTGGTACTCACTGTTCCTCTCCATCTAGTAAGTTGCAGTATGTGCCAATCTCCTTCTCTAAACAGGTTTTGATGCCCAGCAGCTGCTCGTGCTCCAGCTTCTGGCCTTCAGTCTCTGTTCGGATTTGTTGCAGCTGCTCCTCCCGTGCCCCAATCTGCTCCTGAATTTGCTGGAGTTGAGCATAGTAATTCCCTTCCGTCTCAGCCAATGAATTTTCGTAGGATTGTTTCTGGAAGAAAAGCAGAGTAAGGCTTGAATGAGGGAGGGAGGGCGGTGTGTCCATACTGAAACATCTTCAAGGTAGAAGGGGGTTGTTAGTATGAGGTGCGCATATATTCTCAATTAAAAATCAGAATGGGTAGGGTTCACTGAGAAAAGTCTGTCAGGGTTTGGAAATGCTGTGTTGGAAGTAATGCTTTTGGACGGAGTTCCTGAGGTTTAATATAACACTGTAGTCATTTAATTATGTATAATACGTTTAATGTAAATATTCATCTCACAGGGGCTACAGAGATGGCTCAGCAGTTAAGAACACTTATTGCTCTTGCAGAGGGCCTGGGTTCCCAGCAGCTTCATGGCGCCTCTCAAACATCTGTAACTCTGGCTCCAGGAGATTTAGCATCCTTTTCTGACCTTCACAGGCACCAGCTACATAAATGATGTGTATACATACATGCAGACAAAACTCTCATAGACATAAAATAAAATATTAAAAATAACCACTATTATATGTACTTATTTACCTATGCACATAGAATGTTAGGTGTTGGATTGATTTGAGTATGTTCCCTCGAGGATTTACGTATGAGGGGCTTGGTCCCAGCGTGGTGACATTAAGATAAGTGGAGACCTTTAAGAGGTGGGGCTAGGGAGAGGTTAAGTCACCAAGAGTTCTGGGAGTAAATCGATTTAGTTCTAGTCAGACACTAGTAAGTTCTCCAGAGACGCTTGCTTTAAAACAGTTGAGCGTGGTCCCTCCCTGTTCTCTAGCTTCCTGTCTCACGATGCTCAAACTTCTGCCATGGTGCCACTTGTTATGTGGTGTAGCCAGAGAGGACTTTGGCACAGTTGGGCCACGCTACTTGGGTGAGTAAATAAATCCCCTTTCATTACAACATATCCTGCGTGGGGTGTTTTGCTGCAGTAGTGCAAATTGTGCAGGCACACACCTTCAGTTCCGTTCTCACGTACCATAGCCGTGATGGATTGAAGCTCTATCTCCAGAGTCTGCAGGTTGCGTTTCAGTTCCATCAGCTCATTTCTGGCTGCCGTGGCTGCTCCCGCGTCATCTGAAATCTGTTGCTGCAGTGATGCACTCTGAAGAGGAACCGTCAGAAGGGTTAGCATCCCACTTGACTGTTTACCAAATGAGCTCCTCTCGTGTCACCTGCTGCAGATGTACCTTCTCTTTAAAGCTGGCCTCTGCATCTTTCCGGTTCTGCTCAGCCAAATCTTCATATTCGGCCCTCATGTTGTTCAACATGGCGGTTAGATCCACGCCGGGGGCTGCGTTCATCTCCACATTGATGTTCCCCCCTGATGCATTCTGCAGAACTCCCATTTCCTGGAAAAGGGTAAACATTAATACCCAGGGGGAGGATTTTGATTGACATCCTGCTAGGGAATGAATAGTGGACTAGAAGAGGGAAATCGGTGCGCGGGGCTGCTCCACAGACTTCCTCACCTCCTCGTGGTTCTTTTGGAGGTACGTCAGCTCCTCGCTCAGAGCCTCCCGTTGTATTTCCAAGTCGGTGGTCGACAGCGTCAGCTCGTCCAACACTCTGCGAAGACCGTTGGTGTCAGCCTCAACACTCTGGTGCAGAGCCAGTTCATTTTCATACCTTAAAGGGTGTGAGGGTGTTTTAGAGTTGGGAATTACAAGCAGGTACAACTTGCAAAGACACTTTGCGCGCTGAGGGGTTGGATGTTCTGGTTCTGTATGTATTTCCAAGGTTTCTTGCAATGGCAAACTATTAAGATAGTTTGGGAGATCCGATAGCTTATAAGTATTATTTGTGTGGTGTGTGTGTGTGTGTGTGTGTGTGTGTATGTGTATTTGCATGTGCATGTGCATGATGTGCACACAGAGGTCAGAGGTCAATACTGGGTATCTTTCTCAATCTCTCTGCACCGTCTTTTTTGAGACAGGGTCTCTCACAGAAGCTGAAGCTTACCAATTTGTCCAGACTGGCTAGCCAGCAAGCCTTTCCTGTCTCTGCTCACCCCTGGTTTTTTGATACAGGCTCTCTCTGTATAGCCCTGGCTGTCCTGAAACTCAGTATGTAGAGTAGGCTGGCCTTGAACACACAGGCATCCACCTACCTCTCTCTCCTGAGTGCTAGGATTAAAGGCACAGACCACCACTGTCTGGCTCTGTCTGCATCTCACCAGCACTGGATTTGCATGTGTGTCCTTTCATTTTGTGTGGATGCTCGGGGTCTGAACTTGGTTAGATCCTCATGCTTTTATGGCAAAGCCTTTACTGACACCCCAACCCTTATAAATACATTATTTTTAGAGGTGTCATTTCTTTATAGATGATCTTTGCCATCCAATAGCATGTCAGAATAAAATAGTGTCATATTTATAAAAATTTATAATAGATCTTTTCATAAAGATGTATTAAATTTTACTTCTTTGTTGATCTAGAATAGAATGGCTTCATTACAATAGTTTGGTTTGGAGGGCTGGAGAGATGGTTCAGTGGTTAAGAGCACTAACTGCTTTTTCAGAGGACCCACGTTTGGTTCCCAGCACCCACACGATGACTCACAACTGTCTGTAACTCTGGTTCTAGTGGACCTGATGCTCACTTCTGCTCTCCATAGGTACCAGGCACACAAGTTCTGCACAGACATATATAGAAGTAAAACATCCATCTACATAAAAATCAAACACACAAAAAATAGGTTTTAAAAGCAAAAGATACATTCCCTAGTGCAGCTGTGGTCTTGTAGCCATGAATAATGACAATTGGTCCACTTTCACCTACTTCATCTTGAAGTCATCAGCTGTGAGTCTGGCATTGTCATTTTGAAGGACAAGGTTGGCATTGCAGGTGGTCATAGACAGGATCTGAACAGGACAGTCAAAGGACATTCCACGTCAGTGGGACCCTGTCTCAGGCATTTGTCTCTTTATTTGGATATTCACAGAAACTTGGTTTTGGGGTATAACACAGTGGTTGAGCTCTTGCTAGCATTATTAGACAAGAACAAACAACCAAAACAAAAAACAAAAAACAAAAAAACCCCAACCATTATTTTATTCAGATAATAAAAAGGCCCAGATAACTTCACTGTTACTCATCAAAAAGTTTGAGTTGAATGGCAAAACAAAAAGAAGTAATGCACCAACCATCCTTGTGGCACTGGATATTGAACTTAGAGCCCTGTACACTCGAGGCAAGCATTCTGCTAACGAACCCCATCCCCAGCTCTCATTTTCATTGCTACTTTGAGACAGGATCTTATTAAATTACCCAGCCCTCCCTCAAACTTGTGATTCGCCTGCTTCAGCCTCTGGAGTGTCTGGGATCGCGGGGCTGTACAATCAGGCCTGGCTCAATTGTGTTGGTTCTGAAGCTATTTCTCTTCCACTATTTGATTCTACTTTAAAAAAAAAAAAAAATCTCAGATACCACTCTCAACTTCAGGAACAAAGACTGAGCAAATTCCACACCCCATAAACTTGCTAAGTAGATCTGAAATGAATCAATTAACTAATTAAGCATATTCATGATAGTGGAGATTAAACTGAGAGTCACAGGCATGCTGGGAAAATTCTATTATATTCCTAGCTTTTTTTTTTTGTAATTGAGACAGGGTCTCTAGGTTCCCAGGCTATCTCAGCCCTGTGATCCTCCTGTCTCAGGCTCTGCAGTCGCTACAATGACTGATGTGTGTCGCCATACCTCACTGTTGACTAGCTTTAAGTTATGCCCACCCTGGGCCTCTAGCCACAGTACGGGACTCTGCATTTCTTACCTGTCGTTTCAAATCCTCAATGACTGAGAAATACCGGCTGCAGTCATGGTCAAGTCTACGGCCGCTGCCAGGCCCACCCTTCTCATACCAGCCCTCGATCTTCTTTTCCAGGTCAGTGTTGGCCTCCTCCAGGGCACTCACATGGTTCAGGTACAATGCCAGACGGTCATTGAGGTTCTGCATGGCCACCTTCTCGTTCCCAGAGAAGAGTCCTGGCTCATTGTTAAGGAAGCCAATGCTATTTCCCCTACCTGACCCCTCGCTGGCAAAGCTTCCTCCAGAAGAGATGCCCCCAAGGGTGCAAGAAAAGCTGCCTTCGGCTCCAGGCCCAACACACACATTCCCAGCCACAAAGCCTGCCCCTCCTCTGGACAGCCTGACGGACCCAGCTCGAGAACAGACCCTGGATCCCCCCGAAAACCGAAAAGACATGGCGATGGCACAGCACGGCAGCCTTCTTCCCCAGAGAGGTTCGAAGCCAAATTTTATCCTCCACGGGGCGATAGCTCCACTGGCTTTTTATAGGATTCAATCTTAGCTCTGCCGATCTGTAATAAAACATTATTCATATCCTAATTGCTGTTTTTCATAATTGGGTGATTTTTAATAGTGTCCAGTAGGTGGCAAGGAGCCCCGAGGATATTTTTTATATATAAAAAAAGCGCCCGGGACAGTGATCCTAATTCATAGCCTCACAGTGTTAGTAACACTAAATCACAGCCCCAGAGATTACAGAGAGAAAAACCATTACCTGGGTTACCAAGATGAGACTTTATATCGTTTTGACCCCTGGAAAAGGGTGGAGACACCCCCACCCCCATCCCATGTAACAAAGAGTTCACATTGGAAATATTTGCTCCCTGTGTAGGAATGCACTAGAATATCTCAGTTGTCCCTAAATTTACTTAGCGCTCCCCTTATTGAGACAGAAACTTTCTATATTTAGTGATTTTCTTTTCTTTTCTTTTTTTTTTTTTTTTTGCCAATAAGAATTCTTGAACTGATCTATTTTGCCATGTGCATGCATATGCATGTTCATGGGTGTTTGCATGTATGTGCAGGTGCGTGCGTGCGTGCGTGTGTGTGTGTGTGTGTGCACACACACAGGTGTGGAGGTCAGAGGACAACTTCAGGTGTGGTTCTGTCATCTATCCTGCTCAGTTTTTGAGATGGGGTCTCATTGGTCAGGAGCTTGTGAGGTGGGCGAGGCTTGTGAGGTGGGCGATCCTGGAGCCCCAGGATCAGCACGTCTCTGCCTCCCAGGGCTGGGGGGATGGCAAGCATTCACCCAAGCTCTTGGCTTTTTCACAAGGTTCCTGGGTGGGGTGGGGGTCGAACTCATGTCCTCACACTTGCGTGGGAAATGCTTTACTAACTGAGAGGTCTCGCCCGTCTCTGGCACCGGGTTGTGATAAGTCGAAAGCAAACAACAGAAGTTCTGGAGTGACTTGCTTATCCGCTTTGCTAAAGTTCACAAATAAGTGGTGTTGGCAGAGATTTGGACTGGGCGTTTCTTTCTTCCTTTTTATTGACCATTTGGAAGGGGTCTCAGGTAGTCAAGACTGGCTTTGAATTCCAGTTCTCCTCTCTCAGCCGTTGGAGTGCTAGTATTGGCAGATATATGCCTCTGTGCCTGGTCCGATTTTTTTTTTTTTTTAATTTGGTCTAGGAGTAGAATATCAATTCAACTACTGAGACTCCGAATTGTTTTCTCTTTTTCCTTAAAAGATTACTTTTGAGATAGAGTCTCATTTTATAGCCCTGCCTGGCCTGGAACTTACTGTATAGACCAATCTGACATTGAACTTGTCCAATCCTGCTGATGCCTCTGCCGTCCCAGATGCTGTGGTCATAGGCATGCCCCTGCCCCACCCTGTCATGGTTCTCCAGCTTTCATCTGTGTATGTAAAGCATTGTGACTTTAAGATCTGAGCTTCACATTGATCAGCGGGGAACGAAATATGTGGAGCAGAGGGCTGTTTCCATCATGACCTAGGATACCCATAATCTGGTACCTAGGAGACTGGTTGCCATGGGGAAGCAGGTGCTTTCTTTTCCACGAAGCCCTCGGGAAATCAGTCCGTCTCTTTGTGCTTCACTTCCCTGGGAACAAATGAATATAATCACACCCCACAGTGTCCGTCAAAGGCTTCAATGAGCAGCTCCAATAATGAACGGCTATCAGACAGTCTGAAGGGCACAGACACTTATAAATGTTAATTATTTGTATAATTATAATAAGGCGGACACGTCAGAGAGGGGCAGGCTGTACCCATCACCTATGATGGGTACAAATTGATTGGTCCACTGATTACAGGTTTAGTTTTGAAGCATGAATTCTTTCCCGGATGAAACTTTTTAATGTTGTAGATGTTGAAGTTTGAGAAATACCAGGTATTTGTCACTACAAGACAAGAGCTAACCAGTGGACTAGAATGTATGAGTTAAAAAAGCACAAATATTTAAAAACAATTAATACAGAATTGTAATTAGGACCATAGTATCATACTATAAGATTTATAAATTATACCCAGAGAATTATTAGTCATTTTGTTGTGACCTGGCCAAATTTTTATACTTTTGCCAATGTTTCCCATGAATGAAACAACCAAGACAGTGTGTTGGCAGAGGAATAGTTTATAAGACTTGAATTTTTTTTTTAAAGATAAGAGTTCTAACGAGACTACAAAGTGTTATTAACACAATCTGTCTATCTCCAGGTAGCTTATAAATACTAATTAACTTATCTTTTGTGGACTAAGTTAAGCACATATTATTAGAACCATTTTGAAGATGAGCTGGCTATGGAAATAACATGGACACGTAGATCATAGACTTCTCTATCACGGCAGCACGGATGATGTGTAAGCCCTGGAAACACGGTCGGTGTTTATGACTAGGACGAGTCTCCTCCCTTCTCTGCTTCACAGATTTCCTGCACACTGAGACTTTTTAAAGTTTAATTTATTTTGTGTGTGTGTGTGTGTGTGTGTGTGTGTGTGTGTGTGTGAATGTCTTGTCTGCATGAATGTCTGTGCGCCACTTGCATGCATGGTCGAGTCAGGAGAGGATGTTGGGTCCCTTGGAACTGGAGTTACAGATGGTTGTGAGCTGCCATGTGGGTGCTGGGAATCAAACCCAGGTCCTCTGCAAGAGCCTCCAGTGCTCAAAATGGCTTTGCTATCTCTCCATCCCTCTAAAGTAAAACTTTAAAAGGATAAGTATGCTCTATTTATACTTTTATTTATGTTTTTTAATTTATACTTTTATTTGTATTTCTGCTTTTCTGGAAGTGTGAGATGGCTTGAATGGATCCCCTGGGTCACTTCTATTGATGTCTTTGTTTCTTCAGATCATGTAGTCATGGCTGGAAAGCAGAATTCACACCAGCAGCTGGTGTATCAACCATCATTTCTTGAGAACCCACTAGGTGCTGAAGTACATTCTATGCATGTGGCTGGTATTCAAAGACGTTAAACTGAATTGAACTTGAACTTCTATGCTGTTTGGACGTCTCATTTCAGGATGAAGTTTTATATGTCTGTCTTACCCTAAGGATCTTACTGTGCATAAATGTATTGTTTAGTTTCAAATATTCCATTGGCTACAGTGCAAATTCTAGGGGCTGGTGAGATGCCTGAGCAGGTAAAGGCACTTGCTACCAAGCCTGAGGATATAAGCTCAGTTTCAGATGTTAGAAGGAGAGGGCTTACATCAGCAAGTTCAGCAAGTTCTCCTCTGATTTTCACACATATGCCATGGTATGTTGTGTCCCTACACCCCTATCCACGCTCACACCAAATGAATAGAAAATAATTTAAAGATGCTTAAGTTTTAAATTTCTGTTAAATTTCCAGAAGAGCATTCTGATTAAAAACATTTTATGTATGTTTGTATGTATGTATTTAGTGTGTGTGTGTTTATGTGTGTGCATGTGAGCATGCCTGCGAGTACTACAACAGGCATGTGGAGATCACAGGATAACTTTTGGGTGTCAGTTTTCTCCTTCTGCTGTGTAGACCCTGGGAATCCAACTCGGGTCATCAGACTTGACTGCAAATGACTTTATGTTCAAATGCAAATGACATGAATGTTCAAGAATCTGTGACTAGATTTCTCGTGTTTCTTCTGAGAATCAGATTGTGTCGTGCTGGCTCCTTCCCAAATGGCTTCCCTGGTCTGGGTAAGAGAAGACAATTAGGGCTAGCAACCCCTTTTCCACTAGGAGGGGGAGCTAATGAGCTCTTGGACTCACCAGCATGGTGTCAGGTTGTAGCTAAGCACCAGAGGTGGTGAGTCAGACTGCCTGGATTCCAGCACCTCCGGTTATTAGTTGTGTGACTCTGGGAAAATGACTCCACTGCTCTCTGACTCAGTTTCCTTACTCATGAGCCTGCGATGACCACAGTATCCACCCCATAGGGCTGTTGTGGAGACCAAGAGCTTAGCCTAATGCTAGGCACACAGCAGGTGCCGATTATCTGTTATCACTGACTCTTCCTTAGAAGTTACAGTTTAAAAGCCACAAGTACACCCAGGACACTCTCTACTTGGTTCCAGTAGAAAGAGTCTGTTCCCTTCATTTGGGTGACTTGGTGATCAGACATCCCAGCCATTGAGGAAATCCGAGCTAACTCTTTAGCCATAAAAAAAAAAAAAAAAGCTGTAAAGAGTTTTTAAGAATGGTTTTAACTCACAGTGAAATTCAGAGGAAGGTACAGAGACTTCCCACATACTCTCCCGAATCACTGCCAGCTTAGCCACGGCCTCCCCTGGCCTGCAGAAACAGTCATCTCGGGAGCAGAGCATGCGTTCCGAAGGTACCTCGACACTTCATACTCACCGTGGTTCACGTTAGAGTTCACTTTTGGTGAACCCTGTTGGTGGGACAATTACACACCGACCCATGCCTGCCCTCGTGGTAGCATATAGACTACTTTCAATTGTCCTGTGAATCCCTTCTCCCCTCCCCCACATTTATCCTCTCCTCTCAGTCCTTGGCAACCACTGACCAGTGTGTATGGACCATTTCCATGGTTTTGTGTTTTTCAGGATGTCAGAGGGCTGGACTCCTACATGATACAGCCTTTCCAAATCAGCTTCTTTCACTTAGTAAGACACATTGAAGTTTCCTCTCTGTCTTTTCCTGGCTTGATAGCTCCGGTTAATGCCCCATCGTCTGGATCTGCTGTCATTTATTTTTTAACCCACCCACCGAAGGCCGTTTGGTTTGCTCCTGAACTCTGTCAATCAAATTAGCCGGGCGTGGTGGAGAACACCTTTAATCCCAGCACTCAGGAGGCAGAGGCAGGTGGATTTCTGAGTTCGAGGCCAGCCTGGTCTACGGAGTGAGTTCCAGGACAGCCAGGGCTACACAGAGAAACTCTGTATGAATTCACTGTATACATCTTTGTACAGTTTTTTTTTAAAAAAAGATTTATTTTTACTTATATATAGGTAGGTGCGAGTATATGCCACATGTATGCTGACACTCCCAGAGACCAGAAGAGGATGTAGGGTCTCTTGAGTTTCAGATGCTTCGTGTGGGTGCTGGGAACGAGAGACTCTGGTCCTCTGGAAGAGCAGTGACTGCTCTTCACCTGTGAGCCATCTCCAGCTCCTCCTGTGCAGGATTTTGTGCAGAGATGCTTTCTTCTCCTTTGGGCAGAGAAGTGGGGATCCAGTGGTTTCCAGAAATTTCTGGATCGGATGATCAGAGTGTGTTTAGCTTTGTAAGAACCTGCTGAACTCTCTGCCACAGTGGCTAAGTGTTTCTGACTATGGAACCATGTGGAAAGAGATTTTTTTTTTTCCTTTCTGGCTTGACATAAAAGTATAGGATGTAAAATCGTGTTACTCAGAAAGTTAAGCATTTTAAAGTTCACCCAGGTATTTTATTTTATCTTATTTGTATTTTTAAAGCTAGGCCTCATGGAGTCCAGGATGGCTTCTCTATATAGCTAAAAATGTCCTTGAGCTTCTGGTTCTCCTCCATCCACCTCCCAGAGTGTGGGTACAGGTGTGTGCAACCACACCCGGGTCTATGTGATGCTGGGATGGAAACGAGAGCCGTGTGCCTGCTTGTGAAGCAACTCTACAAACCAAATGACACCCACAGTCTCTATCTTCAATTAATTAATGCATTTTCATTTTTATTTATCTTGAGAAGTTCATGCAGGTAGATAATGAAATATAGTCATATTTCCCTTTCAAATTATTCCTATATCCCCCACATGGTGGTTTGAATGAGAAGTATTCCTTATAATCTTGGGCATTTGAACGTTTGGTTCCCTAGTTGATCGCAGTGGTTTGGGGAGGTTTAAGAAGCACGGTGTTGGGGCCGGGCAGTGGTGGCGCACGCCTTTAATCCCAGCACTTGGGAGGCAGAGGCAGGCGGATTTCTGAGTTCGAGGNAGGACAGCCAGGGCTACACAGAGAAACCCTGTCTCAAACAAACAAACAAACAAACAAACAAACAAAAAAGAAGCGTGGTGTTGTTGGAGGAAGCATGTCTCTGGGCGTGGGATTTGAGAGCCCAAAGCTCATCACTCTGTTCTGTGTTTGTGGTTCAAGATATCAGATCTAAGGATTCTGCTCCAGGAGCAGGAGAGATGGCTCAGTGGTTAAGAACATTGACTGCTTTTCCAGAGGTCCTGAGTTCAATTCCCAGCAACCCCATGGTGGCTCACAACCATCTGTCATGAGATCTAATGCCCTCTTCTGGTGTATCTGGAGACAGCTATAGCATACTTATATATATAAAATAAATAATTCTAAGAAAAAAGATAAAAACAAACAAAAAAAAGCCCCCACTTCCAAAACTAGGATCCCCCTCCAACCTCCCCACCTGCCTGATAGCTTTGCCTTGGCATCATGATAGACTCTAACCCTCTAAGCCAAAAGAAAGTCTTTCTTTTGTAAGTTGCCTTAGTCATGGTAAAATATCACTGTATAAGTAACTCTTACACCCCCAATACAACTCTCTCCCAACTTCATGATTTTTCTTTCATCACCCTCTAAGTCCGGTTGGTGCTGCCCATACATGCGTGGGTGTTGGGACCATCCACGTGAGCACGGAAGCCTACCAATGGCCATATCCTCAATGAAGAATTACGCTCCCTTCCCCAATATCTATCCACTGCTGGTAGCTCCTTGGTAAGGGGTGGGTCCTGGTGAATCACCTACTCCATCTCTGCCGGGATAGGGCTGACTTGATTCTGTGGAGGTAGCAATGACTACCTATACACACAGCTGTGAGTTCACGAAGGCAGTAGCCGTGTCGAGTTCTGAAGACAGCATTTCACAGTGCTCCAGCATTTCACAGTGCTCCTCCCCATCCCCAGGCTCTCCCCATCTTTCCTCTTCCACCTCCATTCCTCTATCAGCCATCAATTGCCTCTAGCTTGCTCCTTAGCTGGGGGTGAGACTCCACGGCTCCCTTCACCATCAACGCTGGAGAATTAATTGGCTTAGTACTGCATTGGTCTTATTCACTGAGTTCCTGAGCATAATAGCCCTGTCCTGTGCAGGAGCCACAGTCCTCTGCTATCTCTGGCTCTTACAATCTTTCAGCACCCCCCCCATGAAACCTCTCTCTCTCTCTCTTCTCTTAAAAGAACCCACTTTTCCTTTATGATTAGGATGCTTCTGGCTTTTTAATTTCTTATTTTCGACTTCCATGAGTCTGTTATACTCAAGATCTGTTTTTTTAAAAAACAATTATTCATTTATTTGTATTTTATGTGTATGTTTTGCCAGCATGCATATGAACAGTGTACACACAGTACACTGTACACATACATACATGTATGAATGCAGTGCCCAAACAGGCCTGGGAGAGGATATTGGGTCCCCTAGAATTACAGGAATTTGAAGGTCACCACATGGATACTGGGAAATGAACTAGGGGAGATGATTCTGAGCCATCTCTCCAGCTCCAGGAACCGGTTTTTATTTTTAATTAGTTGTTTTATTTTCAGTGCCTAGCCCTCAACCTATGTATGCCAAGCATGTGTGGAAGGGTGGAAGACAAAATTTTATAGACATGTGACAATCCCCTGTGTATTCAACCAGTAGCCGTGTCAACTGAGTCGTGAACTCACATGTGGCTACAACCACCATGTATTTAGCCAGTTCTGAACTTGCAAAGAACAGTAGATTAAACACAGAAAATCAAGGGTAAAATTTAGTTTCCGTGGGAGGGTGTACTTAAGATGCAGTGATGGACCAGAACCAGGGAGGATAACTTGCAATAGGAAGACATTTATTGAAACATCACCAGAGAGAAAGTCAAAGAATGTCACTAATCTATAAGGAGCTCATCTTGGCTCACTGGAGAGAAGCAAAACCATAAGAGGGCCCTATGTCGGAAAAGCATTTAGATTTGGTATTTGACATTAGAGCCATCTGCTTTAGGGGCGGAGTTCACGAAGGGATCCTCTGCTCGTTCTTGTTGTTGACTTTGGTGGACTTCTCTTCCAGGGTGTGAACTCGGGAGGAGAGAACCTTGCCTCGGGGGTCTAACTCTTCAACGACAGTCTTAACGATGGCAGTTTTAGACAAATCTAAAACGACACAAACAAACCATTAAAATTGTGCTAAATTCACAGGTGGAGATTAACTCATCATTTGA
The DNA here is from genome assembly GCF_900095145.1 of Mus pahari. Taxonomy (NCBI): domain Eukaryota; kingdom Metazoa; phylum Chordata; class Mammalia; order Rodentia; family Muridae; genus Mus; species Mus pahari. The sequence continues at coordinate 66,837,082 of NC_034603.1, forward strand.
AAAATAGATAATCTGCTGAGTGTGGTGGCATGCCTTTAATCGAAGCACTTTTATCGGAGGTAGAGGCAGGTGGAACTCTGAGTTCGAGGCCAGCCTGGTCTACAGAGTGAGTTCCAGGACAGCCAGGGCTACATAGAGAAACCCTGTCTCAAAAAACTAAACAAAAACACATACAATAAAAAAGACAGAAAGCAAGGCTTCGGAGCTGACTCAGTCTGTAAATTGATTGCTTTGTAATAATGAGGACCTGAGCACCAACCCCGGAAACTTCATAAAACAAGTCACCTGTCATTCTAGAGCTGGGGAGGTGGAGGCAGGGGGATGCCTGGGAGTCAGTGGCTAGCCAGTCTCACCTACTTGGTAAGCTTTAGGCTAGCCAGAGACCCTCACTCAAACAAAAAAGGGGACAACTGTGGCTGAGGAATGCTCCTTTAGGTTTCCCTCTGGTCTCCATAGACAGGTGCACCTGCACACAGGCACACACAGGGGAGAGAGGAAGAAGAGGAGGAAAGAAGACAAGGGAGGAGAGGAAGAAACCATGAACGCCTCTTAGAGCTCTCGTTTACCCTTTGTCTGATTTCTGGGTCCTCCTTGGCCTTTTGACTTAACACAAGAGCTGTAAAAAAAAAAAAAATGCATTAATTACATGCGCGTTTTGCTAAAGTCATAAAACAGCACAGACTTACAGAAGGAGTTCATTGACTGCTGAAGTAACACTGGAAAGGGAGGTTTTATTCACACGAGATCTGGACCCCAGAGACTTGGCTCAGCTTCAGAAGATGTTTAGGAATCTTATGGAGTGTCCTACAGGAAGGGTGCTTACCCCTCATCTCCGTCTATGAGGCGGCAGTAGGTCTCGATCTCCTTCTCCAGGTGGGCCTTGACGTTCAGCAGTTGCTCATATTCCAGCTTCTGGCCCTCGGTCTCCGTCCTCACCTGGTGCAGCTGCTCCTCCAGGGCGCTGATCTGAGCCTGGATCTGAGCCAGCTGCGTGCAGTAGTTGCCCTCGGTCTCCGTCAGGGAGCACTCCAGCGAGTGTTTCTGTGGTTTGAGAAGGTGGTGTTGTAGAAATTGTTACTGTACTGATGCAGAATAAGCTAAGCCCCTTAGAAGAGAGTTATCCTTACACAAGGCAATTGGTCACATTCGGGGCTGGGGGGGCGGCTGTTGAGAAAGGACTTGCTGTGCCAGCATGTGGACTTGAGAGCAGCCCCCCAACACCTACATTAAAAAGTCTGGTATGTGTGCTAGTCATGCCAGTGTTGGGGACGTGAACACAGAGTTTCTGTGGCTTGGGGATCAGCTAATGTAGCCTAATCTGGAAGCCCCAGGTTCCACTGGAGAGACTCTCAAAAACCATGGTGGACAGTTGCAAAGAACAGCACCCAAGGCTGACCTCTGGACTACACACACACACACACACACACACACACACACACACAGAGACACACACACACACACACTGTACACAGTGCACATATACATAGACACACTGCACAGATACAAAGACAATCATATCCACCTAAAAGATTCCACCTGTTCAATATTCATGGCAGACACCATGCCAGTCTATTTATAATGACACAGATGGTGGCAAATGGTCCTTGTCAATCTTGAAATGCTAGAAAAAAAAATGCAACTGTTTCTCTCTCAGGTGCAGTGGAAAGATCCCTACCACACATACCAATAGATGTTATGCTTGTGGGGTGTGGCACAGTTTCCAGTTTTCTCCTTAAAGTCGCCCTACACTCTGCTCCCTCCTTGTGAATCACACGAAGTCTTTGTCTCCTGCTGATCTATAGTTAGTTGTATAAACAGTGTATATGTATGTATCATGATGCAAAGAAAAGCACTGCCCTTTTAAACTTTAAACTGTCTAATTGTTTGGCTTGTAAAGTCAAATGAATCTATATAGAACAAGAGGGAACACCTGTTATAATTTTACTTGAAATGAGGATGTCTTTTTTTTTTTTTTTTTGAGGCAGGGTCTCTCTACATAGCCCTGGCTATCCTGGAACTCACTATGCAGACCAGGCTGGCCTTGAACTCACAGAGATTCACCTGCCTCTGATTCCCACGTGATGCAATTAAATGCATGCACCACTATGCCTACCTGGATGGCAATATCTTACAGACCCACTTGAGGTCAAATTTTCATATAATCTTACACATATCCATATAGCACGACGGGCATTCTTCTGTGGCTAAATGCTGGAGGTCGCCTAGTCCCAGGCTGAGAGGTAGAGACTTAGGTTTGGCAAGTTTGATAGGAAGTCTCGTTCTTTGTCCCTTAATGGTGCAACTCTGGGAATCGCCTTTCCTCTTTGAACTTGATTCTTCCTTTGGAGATAATAGTGTGAGCTGTGAAGTCTGCCTGTCTGTGCCCCAGGGCTGTGTGTGTGGGGGTATTGTGGACTAACCTGTAGGGGCACTGGCTGGGCAAACCCTTAATGAAAAAGGTGTTATTATTGTCATTAGGCAGGTTTTGCTTTAGACTCAACCTTCACACCTCTACTTTGCTTCTTATTTATCCACTTAAAAGGAACTTAAGTGCTCTTAATTAACTGACTGACGGGAAGACTGGGTGGGGGAATCCAGGGACGATATTTGTGCTGTGCAGAGATGGGTGTGTAGATCTTTTTGACTTGGGAGAGAAGGCTCAAGGCAAAATTAGCTTTCTTCTTGAGCATGTCAAAATAATTGTAGTTGCTGGTTTCCAGGGCTTGCTAACATCTAGGAGTAATTTTCAAGCAGAGGTGAATAATTAAAAATCTCCAGTAAAAAGCTCGATGAGGATGAAAATTCTTTCGAGTTTTTCTCAACCTCCAGCAAAGCTGCCTCATCCTTCCTACTTACCATAGCTAAGAGGGACTGTAGCTCTATCTCTAGGGTTTGGAGAGTCCGTTTCATCTCTGTAAGTTCGTTCCTGGCTGAGGTGGTGGCTCCAGCATCGTCTGAAATCTGTTGCTGCAGGGAGGCGCTCTGCAAAGACAGGAGCTGGTGTCAGGGTGTGGGCAGCGGCATCCACACCTGGTGCAGGGCGTGCGCCAGCGAAGTCTGGGCTTTACCTTCTCTTGGAACCAGGCCTCGGCGTCCCTGCGGTTCTGCTCAGCCAGGGCCTCATACTCGGCTCTCATGTTGTTCAGCAGGACGGTGAGGTCCACGCCTGGGGCTGCATTCATCTCCACGTTCACGTTGCCTCCAGCCGCGCACTGCAGAGCCTGCATTTCCTGAAACAGATTTGTTCAACAACACTAGGTTCTGACTGTTTGTAAGGAAGCCAAGTGGACAGAATCTATAAGGCTCAAAGCTTTTGGCGAGGCCTGTTTCTTTTTCTGTTTTGAGGCAGTTTTATTCTGGAGCCCAGGCTGCCCCCTGGGATCTGGGATTGTAGCTGTGAGCTAATACCCTGTGCTTGTTTGTTTCATTTGAGAGGGAATAATAGGAATATTTCAAAGGGGTAAGGGGAAATTAAAACTGTCTTGATGTTAAGATACACTATTTATCAAAACGTAATTAGGTTTCGATTCCCGGAAGGAGGCAGTCTGTGAAGACAGGGAAGGTTGGGTACCTACCTCCTCGTGGTTCTTCTTGAGGTATGCCAGCTCCTCACTCAGTGTTTCCAGCTGGACCTCCAGGTCGGTTCTGCACAGGGTCAGCTCATCCAGGACCCTCCGCAAGCCATTGATGTCCGCATCAACGCTCTGGTGGAGTGCCAGTTCGTTCTCGTACCTGAGAGATGAGTTTGAAAGGTCCATCCTCTCCTGCCAGATTTGAGTCACCCCACTTTTCAGGTTACCCCAAAGACTACCCTCGAAGGAATAGACACACTTCTATGAGGCAAGGTAATGGGAATATTCAAAGCTCTCTTCCCTATGACCTTGACATTCATTTGAATAAGCTCCGAGTTTTCTAAGTAAATTAGGTTACGCTGTAGGGCTCCTCAATATGGATTTGGTTTAAAATGGACAGATGGACAAAAGCAGAGGAGAGAAGAACCCCCAGTGGCCCAAGGAAGAAACAGGAGGGAGCTTTTGGTCTGTTTTAATTTTGCTCAACTCACTTCATTCTGAAGTCATCCGCTGTCAGTCTTGCGTTGTCATTTTGCAGGATGATGTTGGCATTGTGTGCAGTTGCAGAGATTATCTGATGAGTGAACAGGTAGGTAAGAGTGAGGACATAGGAAAATATTCAAATTTCCCTGCAATTATTAAGTTACACATGAGCTCACACTAATACTTCCCGCACCTTGGGCTGATGATGAGCGTTTTGAAAGTGGGGACTTGAAGTCTAATCAGTTTTCATTTTTAATTCCTACTTTAGCATTTTAAAAAAAAATTCCCTTTTAAGTTTATAAATATCTAGTTGGAGGCATTGGGTTACTAAAAACATACAGGCTTGCCTGATTCCCAGTGATGGGTGGATCATGCTCAAAGGTTATAACTGTAATATGGATTATTATTATTGTTTTAAAAAATTCACTTTTTCATGTGTATTGGTGTCTTTCCTGCATGTATGTTTGTGTACTATGTGTGTGCCTGGTGCCCCCAGAGGCTGGGAGAAGGCTTTGAATACCATGGAACTGGAGTTACAGATGGTTGTTAGCCATCATATAGATGGTGGGAATTAAACACCCAGCTGGTGTTCTTAACTGTTGAGCCACCTCTCCAGTCCAGAAACGATTTTGAATATTGATAATGAAGTCCTTGAAGCTGAGTTCCATGTCCCGCTGTGACTATATTTCTGTGTCTATATGCTCCCTATCAGTCATTGGACTTCTTACCTGGGACCTGAGGTCATCAATGATGGGGAAGTATCTACTGTAGTCATGATCGAGACCGCGGCACGACCCAGGTCCAAATTTTTCATACCAGTCCTTGATCTTCTGCTCCAGGTCAGCGTTGGCCTCCTCCAGGGCTTGCACGTTCTCCAGGTAGGAGGCCAGGCGGTCGTTGAGGTTCTGCATGGTCACTTTCTCATTGCCAGAGAGGAGGCCATGCTCATTCGCAGTGAAGGCCCCACAAGAAGCACCGCCCATACCGAGCCCCCCTGCCAATGAACTGCCCCCGAAGGCGCACGAGAAGCCGCTTCCGATGCCCGGCACTCCGCATGCATTTCCAGCTCCCAAGGCTGCTCCTGCGCTGGAGAGCCTCACGGAGCCCAGCCGTCTGGATGCGGAAGAAAAGCGAACGGACATGGTGATCACTCTGCAGTGCTGCCCCGACAGTGACTGTCCCACTGACTGAAGACTGCTTTATATATGCGTCGTTAGGGTGTCTCTAGATTGACTCTGTCTCACCTAGCAAAACGGTGTTTGCCAGCTCATTGAGAATTATCCCTAAGTGGGTGACATTTTCCCCTAATGAATGTCTTTACTCTGCTGCGTCCACTTCCGTAGGTGGATAGTTACCTTAAGTTTGTTATCTCTGGGAGGGAGCAGGGTGGAGTGTTATCAAGGTCATTATAGGGATGCCTTTCAATTTAGTGTGAGCAGCCCTTCCTGCCTTCTAGGCTTCAGCAGTATAAAATTCCTTAAAGAATTAAGAAGAAGTGTAATAGATAACAGTTCTTTTTCCTTTGACCAATAACATCTGTGTTTCTCTGGCAAACAAAAACGTCACCAGCAGTGTTTTCTATCAGATACATTGAAAATAATTTCAAGACCATGAGCCCTAGATTCCAGAGGAAAGAAGCAAAGTTTTAAGTGAAAAAAAAAAATCAAACAATCAAATAAACAAAAACAGGTTCTTTTTGGGAAACAGAAAGTTTTCCCTTGATCTTTATCCTTCTTGAATTCCCATTTATTTTACATAGGCTTTTGCCTGAGCTGTGTTGCGAGGCAGGGGGATCGGTGAGCCTATGTCGCTCTCAGTTTCTTTAGCTGTAAATGAAGGATCTAGTTATGGCCAGGGGACAAGTAGATTTCTAGTATTTCCATCCATCTTCTTTTTCTTAGACTACCTCTGGACCTGCCTCCTCTACTTCTTACCTCTTACATCTTCCTAAACTTTGGTTCTATTAGCTTAGAGATTTGGGGTTTACTGCACCTCCAATCCAGCCCTTCCTTTCTCTCTCCTCTCTCCTTCCCTCCTCTTCTCTTCCCTTCTTCCATTTACTCACTATGTTGTCTCACTATGTTGTCCAGGTTGGCCTCAATCTTGTGGTCCCTCTGCCTTCTGCTCTGGAGTGCTGGGGTTGTAGGTGTGCGCCCCAGCACCTGTTCAGCCACTGTTTCATTGCTTTATTCTCCCCTTGGCTCCACTGGCTACTGGTGACCTCAGTCAGCCCTCGTGAGTTTCAGACAGCTGCCCTCTGAGACTCCCTCCACATCTCTGGCTGCGCCTCTTTTTCATCGCCTTGCCCATTGCTCTAGATGCTCACAGTGCGCTGCTTGACCGGCAAGACTGTCTTCTCCTGGTAGAGCTGTCACCTTGCAGGCTTACCATCGTATTTCATGAGATCTCCCCCTCCCATCTTTTGCCTTTGTCCATGTTCTTTGTGTTGGCTTCTGTTTTGTTTTTAAAAATTTAAAATGCTTAAGCCCTTGCATTTTCCAGAGACAATGGACATCACGTTCGGTTGAGAAGATTCGAAACAAAGAAGCCAAGGACATAACATTTCATAACCTAGTAGGTAAGTTTGCAGAAAAGAAAGCCAGAAAATCTGAATCAAGACACAATATTCAGGGGCTGGAGAGGCGCCTCGGCAGTTAAGAGCACCCGCTGCTCTTCCAGAGGTCCTGAGTTCAAATCCCAGCACTCACACTGCAGCTCACAAGAACCCATAACTCCAGCTGCAGAGGGTCCGACGCTCTCTTCTGGCCTCCATGGTCACTTATAATCACACGCACAAACACACATACGCATAATTCAAAATGAGACAAATCCATTAAAAAAGGAAGCCAAAGAAAAATTAAACAAACAAACTACTTCTAATTATTAACTTTACAAGTAACAAAACACTGCACACCCAAAAGATGGCTAAAGTATATCAAAACAGAACAGCAAACACAGGAAAAGTGTTGAATTTATAAACATGTGTCTGGAGCTGGAGAGATGGCTCAGCAGGGAAGAACACTGACTGCTCTTCTGAAGGTCCTGAGTTCAAATCCCAGCAACCACATGGTGGCTCACAGCCATCTGTAATGAGATCTGACATCCGAAGACAGCTACAGTTGTACTTTATAATAATAAATAAATCTTTGGGCTGGAAGATGCAGAGGTTCTAAATTCAATTCCCAACAACCACATGCAGGCTTACAACCATCTGTACAGCTACAGTGTACTCATATACATAAAATAAATCTTTTTTAAAAAAAATAAAAATGTGTCTGAGGATTTGGGGGGGAGGAATCTCATTCTTCCATTGCTTCTCCATTTGAGTCAAAGTCTTTTACTGAACCTGGGGATCACTGTTTTGGGTCCCCTGGCTGCCAGCAAGCTGCAAGAATCCATCTGTCTCCATTTTCTCAGTGTTGGGGTGACAGGCATGTGCTGCTGTCCTGGGGTGACATGCATGCAGTGCTGTGCCCTGCTACTACAGGGAGGGACCTGCAGTCACAGCTCTTAGAAGGTGGAGGCTAGGTGACTGGAAGTTCAAGGTCATCCTTGGCTACTTGGGATCCCGAGGCAATAGCAGCAAACAAAGAGATGATCAATTTCACTAAATTTCCAAAATAAAACTTTAGCAGTGAGCTGACAAACTTTAAAAAGAAAAAAAAAAAAAAAAAAAAAAGAAAGAAAGAAAGAAAAGAAAGCCCTTTAAGAATGTAAGCTGATTCCCCAAACTGTTGCCTGTCCGTGGGATGTGATCTTCTAGCTGACTTGTCTGGCCTCAGTGGGGAGAGGCTGCACCTAGCCCCGCAGTGACTTGATGTGCCAGGGTTGGGGGCTGATCTCTCTCTCTTTTGAGACAGGTTCTCTCTGTGCAGCCTGGCTGGCCTGGAACTTTGGTTGGCCTGGAACCAGGCTCAGACTCATGGAGATCCACCTACCTCTGCCTCCTGAATGTTGGGATAAAATGTGTGCCCACCATGCCTGGTCTGATAAAATGATTTTTGTTGCTAAGGAAGCTATACGAAAGATGAGCGTACGCAGGAAACCAGGTTCATACTCCTGTGGTCTGAAAAAGCCTAATCCAATGAACTAACTTAGAATTTAAGGTAGTAGCACTGAGGAGCTAGATCAGTCGGTAAAGCACTAGTGTGCCTGAGTTTGAGCCCCCAGAACCTGGAAGAAGAAGCCAGGTGTGGCAGCGTGTGCGTGTAATCTCAGGGATGGGGAGGCAGAGACAGATGGATCCCTGGGGCTTGCTAGCCAGACAGCCTAGCCTCGGGTGAGTCCTAGGCCAAAGAGAGACTATTTGTCAAAAATAATGTGGATAGCAGGCCAGTGGTGGCTCACACCTTTAATCCCAGCACTTGAGGGGCAGAGGCAGAGGCAGAGGCAGAGGCAGAGGCAGAGGCAGAGGCAGGTGGATCTCTAGGTTTGAGGCTAGCCTGATCTACAGAGTGAGTTGTAGGACAGCCAGGACTACACAGAGAAATGCTGACTTGAAATAGAAATATGGGGCTGGAGAGACAGCTCAGTGGTTAAGAGCACTGACTGCTCTTCTGAAGGTCCTGAGTTCAAATCCCAGCAACCACATGGTGGCTCACAACCATCCGTAACAAGATCTGACTCCCTCTTCTGGAGTGTCTGAAGACAGCTACAGAGTACTTACATATAATAAATAAATAAATCTTAAAAAAAAAGAAGAGTGTTCATAAAGAACACAAAAAACATATCTGTTTACCCATGCATATATGCACACAGACAAAACAAAGTTAGTGTTATTCTGTAATATTCAAGAGAAACCATTTCAGCCCAGGTCCCACAAAATTCCTAAAGTTATGTTTCAACCAAACTAAACAAACAAATGAAGAAGAAGAAAGAAAGTCATATGACCAGGAGTCAGTGTTAACTATAGTCCATGGAACATAAAGACCAACAACCATGAAATTACAAGGAAGTATATACAAAACACACACACATGGCTTTAATGCCTAGGAAGCAAAGGAACTGGAAGTGTTCCCAACAAACAAGTGACTATCAAAAAAGACACGGGCCTGAACACATCCCTGGTCCTGTGCACCCTCATGTCTGTTTCTGTAAGCCAGTCAAGAGCCTGTGGCTGGGGAGGTCACAGGCCCCGGGGTGGAACATACTGCTGTTTTCCTAAATGGCTACGTTGCCAAACTGCCTTCTAAATACTTCTATCTCCGTAGATGAATGTTGCTCCCAGCCTTCGTCAGCGGGGCTTCTTTACACAATGTGTGACAGATAATGCAGAGATTCACAACGGGTAAAGTGCTAATGATAAATGACTGAGTACCCAGCATCGGATGGGACCGCCATATCATCCCCTCCAAGGCTGAGGGAGCATCCTGGAAGAATGGGTGGGAGGTCCAAGTAAAACAGCCAGTAGGGAGAAGAGTGTGAAATGGTGTCCTCTGTACCTGACAGGGCTGTTGTACACACCTTCACCGCAGTTCTGGTTACCCGCATGAAAGCGGAACAAGCCTGGGCCTAGCAGCATCTCATCCTGCGTGACAGAGGGGTTCACAAGATCTTATCCCTTAATGGCTACTGGAGGCAGGGGTGGGGTGGGGACTGTACTTCATTCAGTAGTGCAGTCAGGCTCCAGTAAATAACCCTTCTCCTGTGCTCAAGCAAGCAAACACAAATTAAACTCAATGGGCACACACACACACACACACACACACACACACACACACACACACACACGAGACACTGAAGTTTTGAAGTTGGAGGGGGACTTGATGAGAAAGAGGAGGGTTTGAGCAGAGTGATGTAAGAGGATGATGGAGGACGGAAATGACCAAAATCTATTAGATGATGTATGAAGTTGCCTTCCCGCCCAAGTCCAAGCCATCAAACTTCTAACCTGTAAAATTGTAAGCCCTAGACTGTTTTTTTTTGTTTTCCAGCTCCATTCAGACTGCATAGCCCCAGATAACCTGGAACTCACAATTGTCGACAAAGGCTGACTTCAAACTCACACAAATCCGTCTGCTTCTGCCTCCTGAGTGTGTGCATTAACAATAAATAGCACCATGCTTGGTCCACCTCAACTTTTGATATACCATCTTTGGCAGGTTCAGTCTGCTGCCCTTTGGATCCTGTTAGGACCAATTAACTTGTAAATCTTTAAGGGCGTTGTGTAACAAACAGATTCATCAAATAAAATCAGAATTTTTGAAAAATGATTTTTTTAAAAAGGGAGGGGGTTGAGGAGGTGGCTAAATGGATAAAAGCCCTTGCCGTGAAAGTGTGAAGACCTGACTCTAAAAACCAGACTTGCAAAGGAAGTGTCTGTAATCCCAGTGTTTGTATTCCGAAGTGGTGCTGCTGGCGAGAGCTGACAGGAGAATCCCTTCATCTCTGGGGCCAACTATCCTGCTGTGCACAGCAGCACAGGGACAAAGAGATCCTGACTCAACCAAAAGGGACCTGAAGTAATGACACTCCGGGTGTGTCATGCCACCTGGGTATCCTCTCTTGCATATGTACACACGCACACAAGCAACCAGTAAATCTGAGAGTAAATCTGAAAAATACATAAAAATATAATAACTAAAAAGGAAATTCAGCTGATGGATTTAAAGAACAGATGGGGCACAACTGAGAAGTAAGTTAGGTGTAAGAAAGTTAGGGTGCCATTCTTCTTTCAGTATTTGTATAAAAGCACAGATTTCATTATGACATTTTCAGACACACACACACACACACACACACACACACACACACACACACACACAGATATTTTGCTATATTCCTTCCCTGTTGTTCTCTTTGACCCTCTCTCTTCTCCTGGCTCCTGGTCTCCCTTCTCTTATATATATATATATATATATATATATTATCCTAAATGAGACAGGAGAAGGAGAGAGAGGTGAGGGGAAGACAAAGGAGTGATTGGAAACTATGCAAGAGATATTAAGAAAAAAATAGGCAACGATGACAGGCATTCTTAAAACCATTTCATCTGAGTTCAAGCAAAGGATTTCTAGAATTCTGAGAAAAGGTGGCAGAATTTCAAAATCTTTACATAAAAGTCATGCAGAACCAAAAAAAAAAAAAAAAAAAAAAAAAAAGTCATGTCAGAAAACCAAAGCCCATCTACAGTGTTTATAACCGATCTACAGGTAAACATATTGGTATGAATCCCAACACAGAAACATGTAGGACAAGCTAAATGCATTCTTGAGTGAAGAGGAAACACAGAGGCATCTAAAGACTCTGATAAGACAATTCCCCCCAAAGCCAACTGGGAATCGTAGCAGATCCAAGAGGATGAGAGTGGGGCTGGAAGAATTCAGCTTTTCCCAGCTGAGGGAAGAGAGCTTCTATGAGGTCCAGTGGGAACAAGATTGTCCAGGCCTTGTGAGTTCTCAGAAGTGTCCTGCTGTGGCTTTCTTTTCCAAGAGCAGTCCCAGATAAAAAGGGGCAGCTGGGGATTGGGAGGGGCAGCTGACCAGATCATCTAGATGGAGAAAACAGGGGAGCAAGTACCGAGTGGGAGAGGAGACAGAAAACCTTAGAAATCAAAACAGCATCTTGTTAAAACTAATGCCTTTTAGTTAACATGCCAATGGGTGGGTTCCATGATCACATCCCCACATGTGTGTATTATGTGCTCTTATCATGATCTCTCCGGTCTCCGTTTCTCTTGTCCGTTCACTTTCTTCTTCCCCACTGGACACCCTTTTCCCTCACACAGTCCCCCTTCTCTTTTCATGTATGTTTTTGACATGTAGATGCTGCACATGAGAAGATATGCAGGGATTGTATTTCTGAACCCATGTGCTTTTCCCCTTAATATAATGATTCAAGTTCCATCTGTATTTCTGCAAGTGACTGTGAGTTTCTGCCTGCAGCAAAACTCACTTTAATCTGGTCTGGGTTCATCCTGAGAGGCAGGCTGGCTGAAATGGAATGTGCGAGAGAAATTTGGAAGCCAGGACAAAAATACTCTGATCGAGGCTCAAAGTTTACTGAAGGAACTCAGCTTATATAGAGTGGGAAAAAACCCCAGTCCCCAACCCCCAGTCTTTGAAGGTACAGGTGAATGTCCATGGGTGGGTCCAAGGATCAGGGCACAGGTGGAGTTGTTTTCTGGGACATCAAAAGGGTCCTCTCAGCAGGCAGTGGAGACACAGCTGCTCTGGTGGATCTGAAGGTTACTGACAGTGGATCTTAGCGCCTGCAGGGGGCTGGGCTTTGAAGGACAGTGATTAGTATAAACAGTAAGGTAGGCTTGGCAGATAACTGCAGGTGGTCCAGTGGCAACAGAGAGCTGGGAGACCCCAAATGACATGATTTCTTCATGGATGAACAATACTCCAGAATTACATTTTCTTTAGTCATCTGTGGTGGTTTAAGTGAGATGTTGGGCATATGAGTACTTGGTCCCTAGTTGGTGGCTGTTTGAGGGGCATTAGGATTTGTGGCTTTGCTGAAGGAAGTGTGTAACTGGGGGTGGGCTTTGAGGTTTCAGAAGACTCCCCTCATTTTTTGTTATCTCTCTGTGCTTCCTGTTTGTGGATAGAGAGAGGTGTGCTCTCAGCTACTGCTCCAGCGCCATGCCTGCCTGCCTGCTGCCGTGCTTCCCGCCATGATGGTCGCAGACTCATCCTCCTGAAATTGTAAGCTCCAAGTAAACTCTCCCTTCTGTAAGCTGCCTTGGTCATGGTGTTTTATCACACCAATGAAAGAGTGACTAATACACCATCCATCTGTGGATGTTCATATGGGCTCATTCCTTGCCTTGCTTATTGAGAACAGTGCCTTACCAGACACGATGCACCAATGCCTCTGTGCTACGTTGAGTCCCCTGGTTCGATTTTCCGTGTCTGGAAGACTCTCCATGCTGATTCCATCACTAGTTTACATCCCACCTGGACAGTAGGAAGCCCCCCTGCCTCTCACTCTCTTAGCAGTGTTTATCGCTGCCTAGTTTCTGGGTGAAAACCATGCTGACAGAGCGACTTGGAATGGTGAATGTAGTTTTGATGTCAAACATCTTTCATCTGTATGCTTGTTCTTTGCTATTTGTGTTTCTTCTTTTGAGGATTGTCTGTTCAACTCACATGCCCATTTACTGAGTGGCTCCTCCATCCATTGAGTGGTTCTTCTATCTATTTATATCTATCTGTATCTATGCATTTTTATGCATTCGCTCTCTCTCTCTGTCTGTCTCTGTTTCTGTCTCTGTCTCTGTCTCTCTGTCTCTCTGTCTCTCTGTCTCTCTCTCTGTTTATATATAGGGTCTTACTATGCAGCTCTTGCTGCCTGGAACTTGTTAAGTGGATCAGAATGGCTTTGGATTTCATAGAGTCTGATTGCCTCTGTCTCTTGAGAGCTGGGATTAAAGATGTGCATCACCATGTCTGGCATTTGCTTTGCTTTTTGACAGTTATCTTTTCTGAGTTCTTTACAGTCTCTAGATGTTAATTCCCCATCAGATGCATGACTGGCAAAGGTTTTCTCTGGGTCTGTCAGCTGCTTTTCCTCCCCTGCTTGTTCCCCAGCATCACCAAACACGTCTGTATCACAGTATCACCAAACACATCTGTATCACAGCATCACCAAACACGTCTGTATCAAAGTATCACCAAACACGTCTGTATCAAAGCATCACCAAACACGTCTGTATCACAGTACCACCAATCACATCTGTATCACAGCATCACCAAACACGTCTGT
>NC_034603.1:66851404-66860838 GCF_900095145.1 Mus pahari
ATCACCAAACACGTCTGTTTCACAGCATCACCAAACACATCTGTATCACAGCATCACCAAACACATCTGTATCACAGCATCACCAAACACATCTGTATCACAGCATCACCAAACACATCTGTATCACAGTATCACCATACATGTCTGTATCACAGCATCACCAAACACGTCTGTATCACAGCATCACCAAACGCATCTGTATCACAGCATCACCAAACACATCTGTATCACAGTATCACCAAACACATCTCTATCACAGTATCACCAAACACGATTGTGCCAAAGCATCACCAATCATGATTCAGTAGCACAGAATGCCACTTGGAAGCTACTTCCTGCCCTTATAGGAAGCCTGAGGTAATTTACTGCCTGAAAGAGCTGCCACACATCTTAGATGTGTGTGATTTTTTTTTTTTTTTTTTTTGTAACAACTAACTGCTGAAAGCCAGATGTGATAGTTCATGCCTGTATTTCCAGTACTGAGACAGGGGGAATGCTATAAGTTTGAGGCCAGCCTATGTTATATATTGAGTTCCAGGCAGACCTGGGATGCAGAATGAGATCTTGGGTTTTGTTTCTTTTTAAGATTTTATTTATTTTATGTTTGTGAGTACACTATCACTCTCTTCAGACACACAAAGGAGGACATCAGATTCTATAACAGATGGTTGTGAGCCACCATGTGGTTGCTAGGAATTGAACTCAGGACCTCTAGAAGAGCAGTCAGTGCTCTTAACCCCTGAGCCATCTCTCCAGCCCCCGAGATCTTGTCACAACAACAACAACAACAACAACAACAACAACAACACCCATCACCAATAAACCAACTAAGTGTTCGAGCAGAGTGGTGGATTTCCTTCTCCTTCAGATGGGTATTGATTCTTCAGAACCTTGAGGTACACAAATCCATTACAGTGAAAAGCAGTGGGACTCTTCAGGGACTAGGAGAATATATGCTTATTAGAACTTCTTCAGAGTCCAGTTGCCCAAATTTCTGCTGAGCTCGGGAAACCACAGAACTGAATGGCACAGTCATTTTCTAGGAAGAAGAGATTTACGACTCTAAAATCATGGTGTTTCCTTCTACCCTGTGAACTCAACAGAACTGGAAGGTTCTAGGTTCACTAGGGGGACTAATTCTATATCATTGCTTTGCGAATAGACACCTGGGAAATTCTGCAAAAGGTGCAGAATTAAAGAATTGAGCTTTCCTGTGAGTCCTTCTCATCGCAAAGTACACCCTGTACTCTGTGAGCCTTCCTGGGCACTCCTACATAAAGGGAATCAATTCAAAATGTTTCCAAAGGTCAGTGGCTCCCAAGCACACCTATAAGGTAGGAGTTGTTCTGAGGGCTCCAGACAAAAGTCTGTTAGAAGAATCCTGTACTTGCTTCAGCCCTCTCTGTTGCTAACTTGAAATTCCCAGTAATTGTGTCTTCAAACCTATGCTCTGGAAAGCGTTGTCTGATCAACCCTGAGACATGGCACATGGGTGCACAGGGGTTGTATATGAACTGTTTGTCTGCAGTGGTTTTTACTGCCTCTGTAGCACATAACACAGGCAATGCCCTCGCAAACTGAATTCTGGTTAACAATGATGTGGGAGTCCAGCTATACTTTAAGTGGGTAGATGGTATATTGCCTCTAAAATAGAATAAGCTGAATTTCTGGAAATCCCAGGAAGCCCGGGTCTTCCATGCCAACAGGACTTTGCTTCAATTGTCACGTATATTCCAAGGAACATGAATGACTGAAAAACTGCAGTACACATGAACTTTTCTGAAGCCTAGAGAGCTGGGTGTGGTGGTGCTTGACTTTACTCTCAACACCAGAGAAGTAAAAGCAGGCAGGTCTCTGTGAGTCGTGGCCAGTCTGGCCTACACAGAGTTCTAGGATAACCAAGGCCCTCTCTAAAACAAAACTCGACTAAAAACAACCCCAACAAAAATTCAAACCCAAACCAAACAACAGCACAAAGTGAAATAAAAATAGTTGAGTTTGTTTTGTTTTGTGTTTCCTTTGTTTGGCAAGAGCAAAACACATATACATATGTGAGCTACAGAAAACCCCCAGATGATATAATTGTGTTATTTTGATTTAAAACTGGGATTTCTGGGCATAAAAACAAGTGGTAAAGTATGCACTAACTTAAAATGTATTTTTTTTTACTTATAATATTAAATAGCAAAGGCCAAAACAAGAAAAATCAGAAAAAAAAACAAAAAACATAAAAGCAAAAAACCCTCCCCCAAAAAATCCAGGGTAAACCAAGAATACAGTCGAAAGAACCTGACACGATACTGCACGTCTTTAGTTCCAGAATAGGCAGAGGCATGTAGATCCCTGAGTTTGAGGCCAGCCTGGTCTACACAGTGAGTTCTTGGGTAGCCAGGGCTACACAGAGAAACCCTGTCTCAAACAAACAAACAAAAAAACAAAAACAAAAAACCAAATAAGCAAACAAAATGAGAACTGTAGAGCTCATCGTATTCTAGAAACTTCTGTGGTGTGAGTTTTGAACACGGGGACCTCATATTTCTGTCCTCACTTCACACTGAGTCAAACAAGCTATGTAGCTGGCCCCCCATGTGTTTAGAAGACATCTCCTTGTAACTTCTCGAACTTGCTTCATGAGGTGAACTTGGCAGAAAGTTGGTAAGGATTTGATTGTTCTCTCCACTCCTTTGAGCTTCCATGGGGCTGTTCGACTGTTGGGTGGAAAGCCTGCCCTTACTCAAGCTTCTCAATGGAAGCAGGAAGATACTTGAGAAACAAAAGAGCAATTTTCCTAGGGCAGAATGGCCAGTGAGTGACCTCGGGGATCACATGCTTCGTGAGATTCTGTGCCTTAGTCTGTCTTGGTGTGGGGAAGATTGAAAGCCGACCTGTCATGTGTTTTTGTAAGGCCCCAAGTTAAGAATGGCTTTTACATTTTATGTGTGTGGGGTATTGCCTGTTTGTATGTCTGCGCACCTCATAAATGCCTGGTGCCTGAGGAGCTAAAAGAGGGAGTTGGATCCCCCAGATCCTGAGTTACAAACACTTGTGAGCCACTTGTGGGTGCTGGGAATTGAACCCTGGTCTTCTTAATTGTTGAGCAATTGCTCCAGTTCCTGGCTTTTAAATCTTAAATGGTTGAAAATGTGGAAAGAATAACCTTTCATGAAACGTTAAATTATTTAAGATTAAAAACAAAAAACAAAACAACAACAACAACAAAAACCTTGAGCCGGGCTGTGGTGGCGCACGCCTTTAATCTCAGCACTTGGGAGGCAGAGGCAGGCNGATTTCTGAGTTCGAGGCCAGCCTGGTCTACAGAGTGAGTTCCAGGACAGCCAGGGCTACACAGAGAAACCCTGTCTCATAAGACAAAAAACAAAACAACAATAACAACAGATCTCAGCGCCTCTAAATACTTATTGGAATGTAGTTGTGCCCATCAGTCTACTGCTCTTTCTGTTAACAGCAACCACAAAGTTGAGTAGTTGCAGTGGACCCTATTGTCTGCAATGCCTGAAATATTTCTGTCTGGGACTTCCCAGGGAAAAGCTTCTGTAATCTGTCCTGGAAAAGTCATTAACACGGGGAAAAGTCATTAACATTAACAGAGATTTTTTTCTGATTAGATGGGAATGGTATCCCAGAAAGTCTGAGTGGGAGCTTCAGATAGTTTGAGACATCTTAACAACAACAAAAAAACAAACAAACAAACAAACAAAAAAAAACACCAGGCACACGCCATCTAGTGGTAGAATGTGTCAGTTACAGGCGCATTTTCTGACCGTCCCTTGTGTTTTTACCTCATGCAGAAGGGGTGGGATTTGAAGATGATGCCTAGTGAATATTTAGTATTAAATACGGTGTGATCGAATTGATAGTTGTTGAAAACTAGAGTGAAATCCAATAAAGATTGCCTATAGGGGGAAAATAAACCACAACTCGTTATTAATCACCAGCAAACGGAAGTGTGTTGCCATCAATTATTTTATTAGGACACAAACACCCAGCATCCTTTGAAAATCGCTAAGAAAACAGGTATTTTGTCTAAAGTCCCTCATCTGTAATAGAAGAAAGCGTTTCCCTGAGATTTAGAACAGTGCAGCCGTGGGGCTCCGCCCCCAAGTTACTCTATCCCCCTAGCGTGGCAGCTAGAAGGGAACCCTCTGTTCAGCCTTGCCGTTGCTCATCTTAGACATCTTTTCCTCGATGGAGTGGATCCTGGAGGACAGGACCTTACCACGCTGATCTATTTCTTCAACCACCGTCTTTACCAGTGTGGTTTTGGATACATCTAGAGAAGAAAACACAGGCAAATGACTGTATTCTGTCCCACAAGATTACGTAAAGAAGGACACCAATGTTTGGCTGCTCTCACTGCCTCGCACACAATGGGGAGGGAGTGTTATGGGTTTAAAATAAGATTTTGGGGTGTCTGGAGAACATTACAGTTCAGAGTACTTTACTTAAAACTTCTTAACTGTAGATTTTGCTACCATGTGTGGGAGCCATTGATGCAAAGGGATTTTCTGCTATAGGAACAAAATGAGGTTTTTGTTACCTTTGGGTGAATTCCCTGAGCTTCCAGATTCAAAACCCTTGGAGACAGAGCAGGAACTGGAGGAAAGAAAACTTCATTATTTTACATTGGTGTTTATTATCACTTAGGAAACTTTCATTGAAATAATGACTCAACAGATCTCAATTTTTACTATTGAAAAATATGATTTATGTGCAGGAGCAGGAAGTGATTACAAGTTATCTAAAGAGAGGATTTAAAAATATTATTTCTGTTTGATTTTTTTTTTCTTTTTGGTGGTGGTAGTGGTGGTGGTGGTGTGTTGTATGTGACTGTGTATGTGTATGAGTATGTGAGTCTGTGTGTGTATGAGTATGTGAGTATATGTATTTGTTTGTGTATGTGTGAGTGTGTGTGTGTTTGTGAGTACGTATATGTGGGTATGTATATAGGTGTGTGTTTGTAAGTACGTGTAAGTATATATATGTAAGTGTGTGTGTAGGTGTGTGTGTTTGTGTGTATGAGTATGTGTATGTGTGTGAGTGTGTTTGTAAGTATATGTATGTGTGTGTGTATGTGTGTATGTGTGTGAGTGTGGCTGTGTGTTGGTTGGCATTAGGAATCTCCCTTCGTTGCTCTCAACCTTTGTTTTAGAGAGAGCAGACTGTTGTGAATGGTACAAGTATTGAGAACTAATCCTTGTCATTTGCAAGAGCAACAAATGCTTCCTAATCTCTCAGCCATTTCTCTAGCCCTCCACCATGTTTTGAGACAGAACTGAGAGCGCATATATTACCTAGATTGGCTGGCAGTGAGCACTCAGCAACCACAGTCTCTTCCCTGACCCCAGGTGTGGTGAGCCATCACACTCAGCTGGAGATCCAAGGCAGGCTTTCATGGGACAAGCACTCTCCCCACTGAACCGTCTTTTCCCAGTCCCTCCCATTCAAGAATTCCCATCCAAGAATTTAAAAAAGTAAGAAATATGTCTTAGCTTAAGAGCTACATGTCAAATATGCAACCTCCCAGGAGCCACAGATACATATAGAATGTGTCCCCAGGGCTTGTTCAGCAGATTGGGGGTGGGGGGAGGGACAGGAGTCAGGAGAGTCTTGAAATTACAGTGCTTAACATGGACAGTAATGGGGAACTTGCGTAGGAATGACGGGTGCCATCCAAGGTAGATAAGGGGGCTCTGTGTTGTACAAAACGTAGAGGAAATGATCCCTCTATTTAGAAGCAGGAGAAGGACATGCATTTTTGTGCAGTGGGACAGAGAAACAGCGACTGACAGCACAGAAGGCTGAGGGATAAAGCATGGTTGTTGTTGGGAACTTCCCACTGGTCTTACTTCTCGTCTCCGTCTATGAGGCGGCAGTAGGTCTCGATCTCCTTCTCCAGGTGGGCCTTGATGTCCAGCAGCTGCTCATATTCCAGCTTCTGGCCCTCGGTCTCCGTCCTCACCTGGTGCAGCTGCTCCTCCAGGGCGCTGATCTGAGCCTGGATCTGGGCCAGCTGTGAGCAGTAGTTGCCCTCCGTCTCCGCCAGGGAGCACTCCAGAGAGTGTTTCTAATATGTCAAAGATCGTAGTTAGGGATGAAGTCAGCAGAGGAGTACCCAGCCCTGGGTTACTTAGCATCCTGCAGGACCACTCCTCTGGCAGGTTAGGGGCTTGTCACCATAAGGCAGGAGGTGGAGCCTGTTATTAACCCTGGGTGAACAAACACTGAAGAGCCTGACAAGGAATAAATGACCCGCATCCCAAGAGTTTATCTTAACATTTGAGTGTGTGTGTGTGTGTGTGTGTGTGTGTGTGCCACAGCAAATATGGAGACCATAGGACAACCTGCAGGAATTGGTTCTTTCCTTCCACTGTATGGGTTCCTGGGATCAAACTCTGGTCACCAGCCTTGGCAGCAAGTGCCCTTAACCCCGTAGGCATCTCGCTGCCTCCCTGCCCCCCAACCCCCAGCCTCCGGCAAGATATTTGACTGTTAAGACTTTGGTAACGGTTTCTGTTAAGACAAACATGTATATAAAAGCACTTTTAAGGGACAGCACAGTAAGAAATTCACACAGGATGATTTATATTTTAAAATAGTTTTGGGGGGTTGCCTGTTATACCGAAACTTCAATCCTCAACAGTTTGCATCCTATTCCTAGACCCACTGGTTTGTTGCTTTCTTTTGTAATCCATTCTTGATTTTCTGTCATTCACCAGAGTCCTCTTTTTAAAGGTGTTCAGACTGAATGAATCCTTTAGCAGGGTGGGCTCCCAAGGGCAGCGCTCACTGCTGCAGACCATGGAGTCCACACAAAGTCCTAGGAGTATCTCACGCCCTCTCTCTCCTTCATAGACTGTAATTTGTCCAGCCTCATGATTTCTACTTCAATTATGGTAATTTCCCCTCTTTGTCTTATCGTACGTAAATATATGTGTCCTGGCAGTTACTACCTCTGAATTAATCGTTATCGTATTGCCTGCTGCCTCTTCCTCTCTCTCATTTCCCTTCTCTTCCTGTGGCATGACTCTTACGTCACAGGACATAACGCCTCTGTTAGAAGGAGATACAATTTTAAATTCTCTCTCTCTCTCTCTCTCTCTCTCTCTCTCTCTCTCTCTCTCTCTCTCTCTCTCTCTCTCTCTCTCTCTCCCTCTCTCTCTCTCTCTCTTTCTCTCTCCCCCCCCCCCAGAGAGCACAGAAGACACTCTCGGGCATCATTCCTCAGGTGATACTTTGTTTCTGTCTGTCTGTCTGTCTGTCTGTCTGTCTGTCTGTCTGTCTCTCCAGCCTGGGGTTCACTGATTAAGCTACACTGGCTGGCCAGTGACGACAGGGATCCTCCCGTCTCTGCTTCCCTGCACAGGGATTGCTCGATCATTGCCATCAGGCCTGGCTTCTTTCACATGAGTCCTAGAGATTAAATTCGTATCCTTACTTATGATTGCCTGGCAAGCCCCTCACCAGCTCCCAGCTCCCTAGCTTACTTTTTTTTTTATTGCATTAGTAGCATTATAATTTTAAGGATAAGTCTGTGTATCGCCAATATATGATGTATTGACTCGATCCTAGGATTGCAAAGCAGGAACTATGTAGTAAGATATGTAGTAAACCCTCATGACAGGCAGGTTTGTGAGGGTCTAACGGGGCTGAGGCCCTTAAGGTGCTGATTTATACTGGCTGCTGCATTTGGACAGGCTCCTGGGCTCTTCAGGGGCATGTGAGAGGAGGTGACAGATATGGTAATGAGAAAGAAAAAGTGCTGACTGGCAAGCTGTCAAGGAGGGGCACAGCCACAGTTCAAAGCCTTAAATCCTTTCTTCCCTAGGCTGTTTTATAAGATGGCCAATACCCTGGGAAGCCAGAGGGGGCAGCATCTCTCTTAACTGCCTTCCACTAGGAAAGGCGGGTGCTGATGAGAAAGAACCAGATGAACTTGGGACGTTTGCATAACACAGGAAGCAAAACATGTGGGTGTTCATATATAGATAAGCCCCAACCTATAATTGACTTGTGTTCTCTCTGTGGGAAACTGAACTTGGACTTTATCTTGACCAAAGAATCTTGGGTACGGAAGCTAGGTTACCAGTATTACTCTATAGCTTGTTTACACGGGCTGTTAAGTGGATTTTTCCAGGGTGGGTTGTTTCCTGACCCCAAATCATTCCTCCAGGGATGCGTGATCTGAGCAGAGAATCTAACTGCGTCATGATATCATGGCTTCTATGTGAGAATGCTTCTAATTCTGATGAGGACATTTGAGAATTTATTTCCTATCCCGTTGTGAGGATGGGGAACCCTTGGGCCACCATGCTTGTCCCAATTCTCAAAGTCAAGCCTTTTGGATGCTGCCAGCTCGCAGTCTCCACAGAAAGTAGGTTTCTAGGTTGTTTCCATGGTAACTGTTGAAGTCTTCTCCATGGCCCAGATGTCCCTAAGAGGCTGAGTGCCAGACTGTGGGATGTGTGCTGGGGGTTGACAACTTTACTAATGTAGGGCAAGAGGTCAGATAGTGCCCATGTCTGGGTTGATGTGCACCTTTCTTTAAATATTTTATGTGTATGGCCGTTTTGCCTGTATGTATGTGCACCCTATGCAAGCAGTGTCTGCAGAAGACAGAATACAGTGTCAGAGACTGGAACTACAGATAGTTGTTATCTGCCGTATGGGTGCTGGGAATTAAATTTGGGTCCCCTGAAAGAGTGGGTTCTTTTAACTGTAGAGTTACCTCTCCAGCCTTGTGAATCCCCTCTTACTATGCTTTTCTTTCCGAGTGCTCAGAGATGATGGTGTGACCCATCTTAGCCCGTGTGGACAAAGAACGCCGGTCCTGTCCCTTAATGTTTTAACGGAACCAATACTGCCCAGCATGCTCTGGGGGTATTGAACGAACCATGTGCAGGGTGGAACTGGGCGCCAGGCTGGTTCTTTTACCACAATGAACTCTGGGCATCATTCAGGAAGGAACTTAGCAGTATCAAGAAGTCTGCGAGGAAGATGCTCCCTCCTTCTGTCTCCTAGGATGCTTTTCCTGCTGTTCTTCCCCTCCCTCCCGAGCGAAGCATTTGTTATAGGAAAGAAAAAGAAAGGGTTTCTTTAGGTTTTCAGGAACCAGGAAGCGCGGGCGGGAAGTCTGGGGTCAGCACCTACCGTGGCTGAGAGTGACTGCAACTCGATCTCCAGTGTCTGCAGGGAGCGCTTCAGCTCTGTCAACTCGGTCCTGGCTGAGGTGGCTGCGCCCAAGTCATTGGAGATCTGCTGCTGCAGCGTGGCGCTCTGGAAGGCAGGGTGCATAGGGTCACATTGAGTCTGGCCTGCTAGGGTGGAATAGACAGAACAGGTCTGACTCCCCTCACCTTCTCTTGGAACCAGGCCTCGGCGTCCCTGCGGTTCTGCTCAGCCAGGGCCTCATACTC
>NC_034603.1:66861263-66902025 GCF_900095145.1 Mus pahari
TTTCTTTCTTTCTTTCTTTCTCCCTCTCTCTCTCTTTCTCTCTCTCTCTCTCTCTCTCTCTCTCTCTCTCTCTCTCTCTCCTTCCTTCCTTCCTTTCTTTCCATCTATCCATCCTTGTTTTTATGAGACAGGGTCTCCCTCCGTAGCCCAGACTCAGCTGGAATTTACTATGTAACCCAGGCTGGGCCTTGAATTAGGGAATTATCCTGCCTCGGCCTCCCAAATGCCCTGATTATAAAGTTGAACCAGTGGATAATGGCACACACCTTTAATCCCAGCACTTGGGAGACAGAAGCAGGTGGATCTCTGAATTTGAGGCTAGCCTGATTTACAGAGCAATTTCCAGGACAGCCAAGGCTACACAGAAAAACCCTGTCTCAGAAAACCATGAAAAGAAAAAAAAGGTTAAACCACTACATCAAACCCAACCAAACCAGTTGGCCAGTGTGATGGCTCAACTGGTAATGTGCTTCCTGCCAACCAACCTGAGTTCAGTTCTCAGACCTAGAGGGTAGAAGAAGAAAACCAGCCCCTGAAAGTTGTTCTGATCTCCATGGACAAACTGTGGAGTGTGTACAGCCCTCCTCCCACAAATAAATAAAATATAATTTAAAAAGACAACCACAACTACCACTTAAAAAAGGAAACAGACTATGAAAGGATGACAAAGACCAGAGCGGTTATTCAACAGATAATTGCCAATTATCGGGTTGATGGGACCAGAGTGGTGGAAAACCCAGCCCTGCCCATCCAATCCCAGCCACTGTGGAATTTTCACCCAAGGGACACTAACAGTCATTTATTGAGTGACCATTGGATGCCAGACACTGCTCTGAGCATGTGCTACAAGTCTGAGCATCCTTATGAGGTAGGCACTCTCTTCACAGATGAGGACACTGGAGCACAGAGAGAAGAAGAAACTCGCCTAAATTGCTTGCTGGGATCGGATCAGAAGGGAGACTGGGCAGGGTTCCCAACTCCTGAACACCCGTTCTTAGTGGTGACACGCTCCAGCGGTGGCACCCTGCATTCTCGAGCAAAGCAAGGGTCCATGAAGCAGCTGACCTTTTCATTTGGATTTTAAAGTGTTGATATCTCAGGTTTCTCCCCTGGAATTTCAACAGCTTCCCTCCCTAGACTTTTCCCCGGCAGAGCTGTGTTGGGGTTAGAGCGAAGCTTCTCCTACCTCTTCATGGTTCTTCTTGAGATAAGTCATCTCCTCACTCAGGGATTCGTACTGCAGCTCTTGGTCCGTCCTGCAGAGGGTCAGCTCGTCAAGGACGCGCCGCAACCCATTGATGTCTGCCTCTACATTTTGGTGAAGGGTGAGTTCGTTTTCATACCTTGAGGGGAGAGGGGTGGATTTAAATGAATTTCAGTGGAAGTTAGAACTCTTCAAGAAGTTGAAGATAGCAACTGGAAAACCTTAAACCAGTTCAGGACCCTAAATACAAAAAAAAAAAAATCCACAGGAAAAACAAAACAAACAAACAAACAAACAAATCCTGTGGGGTAGCCCATGTCTGTAATCTGAGGCAGGAGGATTGTGAGTTCTAGACTGGCCTGAGCTACAGAGTGAGACCTGGTCATAAAACAAAACAAAAGAAAACAAAACAGCTATACATAAAGACCTGTCCCTCCAGTCCAGTCATTGAAGAGCTAACCAATTACATAGATTGAAATGTCTACCATAGTTAAGTAAAAACAGCCATTGCATAGTCTTACCTAAGTTAACATTTTAAAAAAATGTATTTGTTTTTTTAAATGCACATTGGTGTTTTGCCTGTAGGTATGAGGATGTCAGATCCCCTGGAACTGGAGTTACAAAGAGTTGTGAGTTGGTTGCTGGGAATTGAACTCAGGACCTTTGGAAGAGCAGTCAGCCACCTCTTCAGCCCCTAGGCTAACATTCTTAAGGAGTGGACGGTAGCCACTGAGCCTTTACTGTGTGCTCGGCATTCCTTTAGGCCGGCATGGCGATGCAGGAGCACCGTATGCCGTGGATGCAATGCACACGTAACATGCTCACTTAAGGTACTTATCATTTCCTATCAGAAATCCTTTGATTCCTTTACTCCTCCAGGTTGTAATTTTACTTGAGATGAAAATGAAAAAAAAGTTAATTTAACAACATAAACGGATAGGAACTTAGTTCCGGGGCTGCCATTGTCATCTGTCACCTACTTTAGTCGGAAATCGTCTGCAGCCAGTCTGGCGTTATCAATTTGCAGAATTATATTAGCATTAGCGGCTGTGGAAGAGATGATCTGGAGGAAATGAAAAGGGAGTTAACAGAAATAATCTTGCTTTTGTTGTGTATTACTTAGAAAATAATTAAGCCTTTGCATCAATTTTTTAAACGTATGTAATTATCAGATTGTTTAGAATTTAATTTTCAAAAAGTAGCAATGTTTTAAATTTGTTCTCAGATAATTGCATTATTTTTTAGGATATAATAATTTATTATCTATAAATGTATCTCAAAATAGACAGTGGGATTAACATTGAAAGTATTGAATCAAGGCTCCTAATTTTGAGCAATGGGAAGAATTATTTATTAAAATTAAATGCAACTTAAGAGTACAGCCACGAAGCTTTTCCTTAGTGGTTTTATATACTTTTGCCGAAAGTTATTATGTTTTAAATACTTGGCTAGTTTCAAGTTTGCGATTTACCTTGCTTTTAAGGTCCTCAATGGTTAGATGATACTTGCTGTAGTCACGGTCAAGTCCACGGCACGACCCCGGTCCATATTTCTCATGCCAAGTCTTGATCTTTCGCTCTAGCTCAGCGTTGGCCTCCTCCAGAGCTTTCACGTTATCCAGGTAAGAGGCCAAGCGGTTGTTAAGATTCTGCATGGTGACCTTCTCGTTTCCAGAGAGGAGACCCCCTTCACTTCCGATGAAGCCAACACCGGTGACATTTCCCATGGCACCAGTGGCATGGCTCCCACCAGGAGCACTGCCCAGTGTCCCTCCCAAGGCCCAAGAAAATCCACTACCAGCAACCGAACCGCCAGCCACGCTGCTCCCAGCAAAGCCTGTGCCTCCGCTGGGTGGTCTGAGGGATCCTGACTGTATGCCAACGTGCCTGGATCCGCCAGAAAACCGGAGAGACATGATGCCAACGCAAATGTTCCGCTGGTCCGTGGGCAGCTGCAATTTCAAAGGCTTACAGAACGTCACCTGCTTGTGGGTTCTTTGAGCTTTTATACACAGTTGTGGGGGCTGTCTCGAGTTGAGTGGTGTCTGCTGAGAGAGAAATGGCATCATTTAGATTAGCATGAAATGATGCATAATTGGGCGATTTAAAAAATAATTAATGCCTAGCACCCCCCCTTCATCGCTTCAGGATATTTGTTATCGTACATAAAGTAGGGTCTAGTTCTATATTAAGTTCATTATTTTGACTTTTAATTTTGAATGAGTAATCCTTTTCTTTCATCTAGAGACCCTATGAACACACTGTCATTATCTGGTCCGGGGCTAATCCAGTGTCAAAGGCCAAGTGAGACGGAGACAGGCTCTGACGACCTGGCTTACCATGCTGGTGGATGAAGTACTATTAGCTACGGAAACAGGTACTTTATCCCATGAGAACAAAAACCGTGTTATTTAAATAACTATATCCTTGGTAATCTCTCCTTCTTTCCGTAGCTGTAACACATATGTGTTGGCCAGTGACACAGTCTGTGGCTACCCTGTCTAGTGTGTGCGATGGAAGATGCGGAGCTCAAGAAATGTAGACATGAAAAGACATTGTTACAGTCTTCAGGGAATCGTTGAGTTCCAGACAGGGGCTGGATCCTGTTCAGCTCGGTGTGCTAGACCAAGGAATTTGGAATGGATCTTAAGTAGAAAGTGACAGGAAATATCAAGTTGATTCCGAGAGTAAGAGACGTGGTCTACTCTCAGGGAGGAACGCTCTACTTGATGACCCCAAAGCAAGTGGTCGACCCTGAAATGATGCACTTGCAAGTCACACTGAACAGACACAGTGGGCTGTACTTTATACATGCATGCGTATGGATGTAACAAGAACAATTAGAGAAGAGGAGGCCAGGAACTTAATAGGGAGTAGGAATGAGGGGTGGGGGTGGGGGTGCGGGAGGAGTTGGGGGAAAGAATTGAGTGGAGGGAAATGGTGTAATTATATTTTTGTAAAATTGTAGCAAAAGAATCAAGCTGAAATGAGTCGATAAGGCAGACTATGGAAGTAGAAGAATGGTCCAGGTGGGAAAGATGACGATGGTAATGTATGGAAGACGGTGGAGAGGAAGTGGCTATTGACTGACATTTGAGAATAAAGGAAGGTTTTGTTTTGTTGTTTTGTTATGTTTTTTGATAGGATCTTACTATTGACCAGGCCTGGGTTTTTTTTTTTTTTTTTTTTTTTTTTTTTTTTTTATGTAGCTCAGGCTAGCCAAATACTGCGATAACCAGTATACAGTGGCTAGGACTGGGGCTGACCCTCATAACTGATTTCAGATACTGGGAATTCATAATGTTGACTGAGATGGGATTAAGGTGGGAACACTAAGCTCAATTTTGGACTAACTGAAGAGGTTGCTGGGATATCCCAGATAAAGATGGCAGCTAATAGGGAGGGTCAACGTTTAGAGTACGCTCATTGCTCTGGGCAAATGACTGGCCAGCAAGGTGTAAAGGGGTCGGTGCTCAGAATTGGGAGCATGGTTCTCATTTCAGTTGATGCTCGTTTATGTATTTGGAAGTAATACTGTGCTAGGGTAGACAGAATGGTGTAGGTTTGGAGGATCTGAAGGTAGGGCCAGAAGGAAAGACTACCAAAGAAATTCCTGGTGCTCTAGAGAAAATGACTGGGGACTGACTACATAATTATATAGAAGGAAGGATCGAAATCAGAGACACAGATAAGCTGATGAAAGAGTTTGAGTCATTGGATGTCTTTGTGTCACCGAGGAGGCGAGAGTGAACGTGGCTGGTGTAAAGTTGACGGGAGGTTGGTTCAATGTCAATCCATTTCTGTTGCTTTAACAAGACACCTGAGATCTAGCTAACTGACAGTCTTGGAAGTTGAGAGTCCATGATTGGGCAGTACCATCGTTTCAGATTACGGTGAGGGTCCCTTTGTCTACATCACAGTGTGGTGGAGAAACGGCAAGGGAAAAGCTCCTGGAGAAGAAACAAGTCCTCAGGGTTGGCCTTGCTTTACAACAGCCCTACCCCGAGAGCTGACTGGGTCCCGCAAGCAAAACTGTGTTAATCCTTTTGGAAGCAGATGCCCTAGTGAACACCGAGCCAATTGCCTTCCACTGTGTCTAACCTCTGAAAGGTTCCACTCCCTCAAAACCATCACACTGAAGCCTTTAGAAGACTTACACAAACCACATTCAAACTTCGCAATTGGAGACTGGAGACCAATGTACAGAATTTTAAAATAGGTAGATGTTGTTCAAGACCAGAGACCAGACACAGGAACTGAATTCAACAGTTATGGAATGTGGACCGAGGAACAAGTGGAGCATGATGGTAAGTGGATATGAAGTATATCATGATGTCTGGAGGTGAGAGGGAGTGGACCACCAGCCAGCTGCTGACATTCTTTGATGATGGGCTGGCGAGAATGCCATTTTCTGTAAAGAGTTTTAGCATCACACAAAACCAAACCAAAGAGAGCCCACATCAGACAAGGTTGAAAACAAGGTTGAAGGTGAGGATTAACACTGGAAGCTGTCTTCTGACCTCTACATGGAGGGCATAACATTACACAGACACACAGACACATGCACACAATATACATATATACACACACAAATAAATTAAAAAAGAAGTGTCACAGATTTGGGCGTTGAGGTGGAGGATAGACAGGTTTGTTTGTGTTATCTGTGTTGAAGTCCAGAGATGGGGGTGTGTGGAGTGGGAGTGGAAGGAAAGATTCAGGATGACGCCAGAGGAAGGAGAGGAGACTGAAGTTGAAAATTGGCGGGAGAGAGTGCACAGGTAAGGAGAGAGACCAGGATGTGGCTGGGGACTAATGAGGCTTCTGACAGATGTCACTGCTAGGACATCTCAGAGGAAAGACACACGGGATGGTTAATGCTGTAAGACAGATTCTCCACTAAAGCTCTCTCTCCTTCCCTTCCTTTTTTCTTTAATCAGAGGCTTTCAGAAAAATTTCAAATAAATTGCCAAAATGTATTTAAAAGTTTCCATCTCTTAATCAGAGACTTTCAGAAAAATTTCAAATAAATTGTCAAAATGTATTTAAGTTTCCATCTCATCAGTCTTAACATAGTAACTAGAAAGTGGAACGATTCAATAAATGGTAGCTGTTATCATTGATGGTGGTGCTGGTGTGTGTGTGTGTGTGTGTGTGTGTGTGTGTGTGTGTGTGTGTGTAAGAACTGGGGAAGTGAAGAGTGGTGGTTGTGGTGGTGGTGTGTGTGTATACTGGGGAAGTGAAGCTGAAAGTGACAGAACCTTTGTTGAGGCAGTGACCCATAAAGGTAGGGTGAGGATGGTTGAAAGGACAGGAGAAAGCGGGGTAGGGGGACTTTGGAACGAATGGCCTCAGGTTCAGATGGGGAAGATGGTATGGACTTAGTGTTATCTCCAGGGTACTGACTGTTCTGATCAGTGTTACCAGGACATGAGTTACCACAAGGCTGGCCAGCCAGCGCTGTGGCCAGCACTGGTATGGTCTTTAAATGTATGACCTAGGCAAAGCTGCCGGGCATTTATTTACAGTTATGAAGAGCCCCAGATATCTCTTAATTCAGTTCCTCATTAGCAGGTTCAAGAAATAAGATCCAGACATACCAAACATTTTATTCAGGATTACCAGGCACATACTGGGTGTCAACTTGTTTGTTCAAAGTGACTTGAGATTCTCATACTTTGAGATTCACTTATTCTTTGCGACATTCATAGATGCATGCAATACATTTCCATCACATCCATGCCCCTCCCTGACTCTTTCCAGACCTACGTCACACATCCCTTCCCAACTTCATGTCTTTCTATTTTCCTAAACCCTGTGTGTCAGAGTTTTTAGTGCCTGTATCACGGATGTGGCGCCATCAGCTAGAGAGTGGGCAGCCTAGCAGGGGGCCACACCCTTGAAGAAAAAAATGCCTGGAGGAGACTATTTTACTTATGAATAATTTCTCGGTGATGCGTGCTGATTTGCATACCTACTTTACATATTGGGTATCCACTGTCTAAATTGTTTATGCATTGTAAAATCATTCTTCTGATTGCATTGTCGAAATTGATACACTGAAGTAGCACATTAGCATATATTAATAATTTAAAGTGCCTGCAGTGCTTGATTATTATATAAATGGCTACTACCGCTATTGCTGCTTATTATTATTTCTTATAATTATTATAATTAAGTAACAAGCAGACAACTAATTTGTTGTATATGCTTCACATGTAAATAAAATATTTCTTTTTTTTGTTTTTGTTTTTGTTTTTTCGAGACAGGGTTTCTCTGTGTAGCCCTGGCTGTCCTGGACCTCACTCTGTAGATCAGGCTGTCCTCGAACTCAGAAATCCACCTGCCTCTGTCTCCCAAGTGCTGGTATTAAAGGCGAGCGCCACCACTGCCCGGCTTAAGTAAAATATTTCTAAGAGAACATTTTTGTGTCAAAATAGAGAAAACAACACTGCATTTGTGCAAGTAGATTTGAAGTGTCCCTATCATAAAAAGGTATGTGATATGTCAGTTTAACTTTGTCATTTCACAAATATACAATTTCACGACAATACATTATATGGTGTATATATATGTGTGTGAATATTATTTCCCAATTAATAATATAATGGCATCCACACAAAAACTAAGAAGCACATGTTTAAATAAATAAGTTCTTTGACCATCAGTTGGTGGCTATACTTGCCCCTGCCTGCTATTTCCACGAGGGGGCAGTGCTGGCCTTCAAATGGATTGTCGCTGGTTTTGTGATTAGGGCAAAACCTTAACTAGAAGTGATTAATGTAAGTCCAGACTGCCTTGTATTGATAGTGTGATGTACAGATCCCAAAGGAGTTTCTTGAGCATCATCTCGGATGAATCTCAAGAAAGCTGGAAGTAAGGAAAGGAGAGGTTTCCTTTTGTGTAGGCTAACTTTTTCTTTTTCTTCTACTTGATCCAAACTAGTGCTACCTGGGATGGACCCTGGACTGAGAGAACACTTCCATCAGATTAGCCTCTAGGCAAGTCTGTGGGGGGGGTGGCTTTATTTATTTATTTATTTATTTATTTATTTATTTATTTATTCTTGTGATTGATGTGAGAGAGCCCAGCCCACTTTGGGTGGCTCCACCCCTAGGCAGATGATCCTAGGAGGTATAAGAAATAGTTGAACCCGAGCCTGAGACCAAGCCTGCAAGCAGCGGTTCCTCCATGGTCTGGCTTGAGTTCCTGCCTCCGGGTTCCTGTCCTGCTTGAATTCCTGTCCTGCTTGAATTCCCACTTTTCTCTCTTCACTGATGGACTGTGATCAGGAAGGTGTAACACGAAATAAACTCTTTCCTCCCTCAAGTTGCTTTTGGTCACAGTGTTTATATTGCAGTGAGCCTGGATTCCCTTCACCCACATAGCAGTTCCAGTGTAAGAGTTGCCCTGTTTTGACCTTCACAGGACTGCATGAGTGGCATGCGCAGACACACAGAGGCAAAACACCCACACACAAAAAATTAAATAAGTCTTAAAATAAAGAGATATTTAACCAATACTTATGTACCAGGTTCTATGTTAGCAGCAGGTAACACAGAAAGAAAAACAGATACATTCTCAATTTTTATGGAGTGTGTGTGTGTGTGTGTGTGTGTGTGTGTATGTGTAGAGTTGGTCCTAATAACCATAAAATAGAAATTGTGTTAGAAACAAGGGAAAGAAACATATGCAACTACAGAAGAAGACCTCGTTTAGGCTGGGATAATCTTTTAAAGAAATAACATTAAGTGTACAGAAGAAACATGAAAAAATTATTTTTAGGCTGGGACATGGGTGGAGCAGCCTTAGAGGGGAAGAAAATATAATTATGAGTAAAATGTTTATAGTTAACCCTAGGAGCTGTTAGTTTATTTTATATTACTATAGTAAGTTACCATGAACTTAATACTTTATAATGAAAAGAATATTTTTAGTTAACGGCTCTAGCAGTTCAAGAACAAAGCATTGTCGTCAACTTCCGTAAGAAGCTCATGCTGGTGGTGTTGTAGAGAGAGTGCTGTGAAGAAGGGCGGTGTCCCATGGTGAGGTAAAAAGCCAGAACACAGACAGAGGGGTCAGGAGCACTCTGACACAACAGCACTTCCAGAGGATTAACCCAGATCTCATGAGAACTCCCTTGGTTCCTTCCAAGGGTGGTGCTCACAATGACCTAATCAACACCCAGTAGGAGTCAACTGTTAAACATCCCTGTAATGAGAGTTTGGTTTCTTTGGGAAAAAAAATCCAACCAAGTATTATAAGAATATGTTTTCGTTTTAATCCCAGGTGTGGGATATGAGAATGCTTCGGATCGTCCACAACAGCTGACTATGATTTGCCTCGTGCTCTGGCAAGGACATGGTTTTGCCTGCTGTGCATGTGTGACATTCGGTGTTCCGGGAGCTCTTCAGGGGGTATATAAATGCTAGGTCCCTAAGAGGCAGGGTTACTGTTGTTGGGTTGTTGGTTGGTTGCTGTTAGCTGAGGTTTGTTAAGTAGTCGTGTGCAAAGAAGAAACAACAAGAAGAAATTAGATATCCTGATGGCGAATATCAAACTTGTCCTGAGAACCTTAATGCCCCTAATCAGTGGGAAGTAGTCTAACAATAATGTCACCCCTTCCCCTCTATTCTTTTCTTTCTCCTATCTAGTGTTAGGGGGTTGGAAGGGTGGAAGAAAAGGGATGAGGAAGGGTAGAAGAGAAAGAACCCACAAAGTAGCCATGAGTTGGGCTACAGGTCCCACTACTTCTGAGCATAGCCGTCCTCGTGACCAAATTTCACACGAAACTTTGGGGAAACACAGTCAAAGCACAACCAAACCATAGCAGGAAGGAATAGTGGGGTGCCTTCAAGGAACTGGAGGTGGTGTGGATGTTAGTGTGTCAGGAGGCGGCTGATCAAAGGGTGTATTGGGCAAGGGGAGGGACTTTAAATTAGATTCTTAGCATTAAAAGTAACTTGAGAAACATAAGCAGCTTTTGTTTTGTTTTGTTATCATTTTGTAATTGTTCTGGCTGGAGTGTAGGGGATGACTGGTGATGGAATAAAAATCAGTAGAGAAATCACCAAAAAGCCAGCCACAGTAATCTGGTGTTGTTAAGGTGACCCGAGTCAAGGCAGAGCAAGATGGCTTTGTGATAATTTTGAAGAACAGCACCTGGCAGTGACTAGGTGAAGTATGGGTAGGAGTGAATGGAAGAGAGAGGAACCAAGAATTATTCTTGTGGTAGTAAAAATAAAGGTCCCTCATAGAAGTCCATGCTGCAGGAACTGTGACTATATTACCTTACACAACAAAATGGACTTTATGGAAATGTTTAAGTCAAGGATAAGCAATCATGATTCTGAGGAAGTTTTCTTAGAGGAGGAGCAGTGGAGAGCTTGGGTGCTGCCACACTGTGCCGTTGCAAATATGTCCCTGGCTGTCCTAGAATTCACATTCTTTCTAATTAGCCAGCTTCTGCCATCCTCCAGGATCAATTCAAGGCTTATATTTTCCAGTGACCCATCCATAACACATTCTGATTTGAATGCCTTAGTGTCTCATCCATGGTCTTTAGTCTACGATGGACACATCTGTGCCATGTATTATTTTTACTTACTTTCAATACCTAGCACGTGTGTGACATACTTTGCACAACTGTGCTTGCTGAATGAATGGATGCATTTTAGCCACTGAGTTACATTCTTGGGCACTCTCCACTCTCCTCCTGATAGGTGTTACATCTAGAAGAAACTCAGGACAAATGGTTGAGGTGCCTATTAACCTAGCAAAGTGGATGCTCTCAGCATCCAAGTATCCGTTCCAGAGTCCTGGCTCATTTCAGCACTTCTCACCCCAGCCCTGGAGCCTAAACCCCTCCAGTCCCCGAGCTTCTCATTTCTCGGCTTCTTCCCTATACCACACAGTCATTTTGCCATACCATCTCTTGATCCCTTCTTGGCCTCTTTGTCCATGTGCTCCTCTTGGTTCTTCTCCCTCTCCTGGTCCCATCTTTTGCCCTTCTCTCTTCTCTCCCTCTCATTCCTTCTCTCACCTCTTATGGCCCTGTCTATTCTGCTAGCAATGTTCAGTCTGGACTTTTCCAGACACCTCTTGGGCTGTTCTCTCTCTCAGATCTACAATAAAAACCTTCTCCTCAACCTAACATAGGCGTGGCCATGGCCTCCCTTTCATTCCGCAGGATCCTAGTTGTTGTAGATTTTGTAGTTGATACTCAAATGTATAACGAATCCTTGACATGTATTGTCAGCATCGTCCTTTCTCAGACACTTGTTTCTGCTGTCAGTGTCCTCCATCTTCTTCATGCTTGGAGAGTTCTCTCTGCACTACCACTTAGAATGTTTATCCCCTGAAAGGAGCTCTTCATTTCACCCCCTACCTTGTCTACCAATGCCAGAAGAATGGGAAGACGTATGACTCCAGGGCTTTGGTTGTTTGGCATCTAGATGGCCCTCCCCCACATTCACATTTAGAAGCATCCTCACTCATTACAGTTCAGTCCCCCAAACTTCTACAGCTGTCTGCCAGGAGGGTAAGGGAAGATGCCTGAGTACAGAGAGCTAGTGAAGCTTGTAGCACATGGAAGGCCCTGGGCATCACAGATTCTCTTTACCTTTTTGGCTCAATGGGATCATCTCCAGTTTGTTTACAAAGTGTTTAAAACAATCATATATTAATTGCACAGGAGGGTTACTCTCATGTGCATTGTTGTACAGGGACAGCAAATGCTCTTTTTTTGATTCATAGTCCCCAGAGTTTCTGGGTTCACCTTGGAGGTTAGTTAGCTTATTCTTAGTCCTCAGTTTCTGGGTTCACCTTGGAGGTTAGCTTATATAGATATGACTCACTAATTTTGTTGCTCAACCAGTACTTATTGAGCGTTAACAATTTGTGCTGAAAAAACCTTGTTAGGGTGGAGCTTACAACAATAGGTAAGGCAGACCCTGTCATCGCACCAGTATTATAATCTAGTTTAGATTGCACTGGGATATGATTTAGTATCCCAAAGGAGTCTCAAAGTACATGGGTTGACAAGTCTCAACGCATATAGATTGAGAAAGTTTTATTTTAAAAAAGTAGTTTAATTCTTGATTTTGAAAGAGAGCCTGGTTCTCAATGTCTGTGGAGAGGCATCCTCATCACTGTTCATGATGGAAGGAAAACAGGGCAGGGACTTGGAGGCCAGAGCTGATATAGAGGCCACGAGAGGGTGTTGCTTATTGACTCTATCCTTGGCTTGCTCAGCTCACTTTCTTATAGAACTCAGATGGGCTGGGCCCTTTGCCATTAGTCACTAATGAAGAAAATGCCTACGGGCTCGCCTGTAGTCCTGGGGAGGTATTTTCTCAACGGAGGCTCCCAGATGACTCTACCTTGTGTCAAATTGACCCAAAACTAGCCAGCGCAGTTGGGGTCTGGTAGGGAGATGTAATTAAGTGTATACAGGAAGAACAAGGTCTTTAGTATTGATTACATATAAGCATTGGCGGGGGGGGGGAACAAGAGATTTAGAGGTGTCTGTTTGGACACACTGCTGTCATCTGGCAGACACAAAATAATCTTATTGGGTGTATAACAATTTTGATTATTTCTGTTGGGCTGACTGACTTTTTTCAAAGCTTGGTGGGAAGATGTATCATAAGTCGTACTTAGATTTAAGAAGCAATATTATCATTTGAAGAAAATAGAAAATGTGAGAAATAAGAAAGAGAATGTGAAACTTCCTTTTATAGTGGGAATCTGATTTGAACTCTAGTGCTTGTCAAGATCTGAGCCCAGACCCCTTGCTATTTCAGTGGGATGGTAATAAATAAACCATACCCTAATATATAACACACTTTAGAATGTGCCCTAGGGGACAGTGCCTCTCCACAGACATTGAGAACCAGGCTCTCTTTTAAAATCAAATAAGAATCCCCAAATAAGATGATTTCAAAATTTCCAAGACTGAAACAAGTTATGGCCAGAGAGCTGGGAGTTCTCTATTCATTGTGTATCTTTAGAAAATGTAAGTTTTTTTTGGGGGGGGGGAATTGTGGACTTCTTCACCCAGAGTACTTATACTGGTCCAAGCACGCCCACCCAATTAAATAATACTTCTGACAAATTTTTATAGTTTGCATCAGTAAGAAAGTTTATTGAAATTTATTAGTAATTGAGAAATAAGTAAATGAGAAAGTTTTCTTCTTTTTTCTCCACAAAAGAACACTTTCTGATAAATGAAAAGAAGAAATACAGAAACCACAAAACACCTTTTAGACCTTAATTTCAAGGAGTGAACCTATTTCCACAGACCATTAAAACAGAAGTGTTTCTTGGACATTTATGTTTTCCCCACGTCTGTCCAGTGGCCCGTGTGAAGAGACTCTTCTATGCAGCTTAATAGAAGTGTTTCTCGGTTTCTGATTCGATCACAGACGAAAGGACTCTACCCTCAGGTGTCACCTCCTCAATAATCGTCCTGATCACTCTGGTTTTGTTAGTATCTGTGAATAATAAAAAGTTAAATTAGAATTTAGGTGAAAAGATTTGTAGGGATCCTAAGCTATTGCAAAAGGAAGATTATGCAACCTTTCCAAGTTCTGGAAAAAAATATCTAAGCTGTATATGACATTTTCAAACACTGATGTCTATAATATTATTAAAAACACAAATGAAAACCTAACTCGAGATTTTCATTGTTTTAAAATCAGCTCTCGAGTTTAAAGAGCAACAAAACCGTTGGAGAAAGTTAAAACCAATTCAGATTACCCCAGCTAGTTTCTGCTGACCTTGGGCCTTTAGATGATTGGTCGCCGCCACCGGATCCGGAAGACTTGAACCCTCCGCTTCCGCTCTGGCCTCCGCTGGAACTTCCGCCGCCGTAGCCGCCGCCGGAACTGCCGCCGTGACCACCACCACCACCGCTGGAACTTCCGCCGCCGTAGCCGCCACCGGAACTGCCTCCGTGGCTACCGCCGCCGGAGCTTCCGCCGCCGTAGCTGCCGCCGCCGCCGCCGGAACTTCCGCCGTAGCTGCCGCCACCGGAGCTTCCGCCGCCGTAGCTACCGCCGTGGCTGCCGCCGCCGCGTCCGCCGCCGCCGCCGCTGGAATTAAAGAAAGCGTGGAGGTCAAATGCGGTCGCTTCTAAGGTGGAAGCGTCAGGTCGCGCTCCAGCGCAGTATTGATAATCCAGTCAAGTCTGTGGATTAGTTTCCATCCATCCGTAACCGTTATCTCTACACACAGCCCCGATTCCTGCTCCCCTTCCCGCCTCTGGCTTTTCCTTGGGCTTGGGCAAGCTCTGCTCTGTGCAATGCCGAAGGAAAGGGATGGAGGATATTGGCAGGTTTCCCATGTACCTTCCCTCTCCTTCTAGCAGGCTGCGGTAGGTCTGGATCTCGTTCTCCAGTCGGGTCTTGATGTCTAGGAGCTGTTGGTACTCGGCGTTCTGGCACTCGGTCTCAGCCCGAATCTGTTGGAGCTGTTCCTCCAGGGCGGAGATCTGGCTTTGAATCTGGGAGAGCTGCACGCAGTAGCGACCTTCTGTTTCGGCCAAGGAGGCTTCCAGCGATTGTTTCTGAGAAGAAGGGTTTATTAAGGATAGTGAAACATGGGATTCAGTAAGACCTCGTAGAAGGAAATTAAATAGGACTCGTGCTGAATGGCAGCACTGCCAAAGTTTGAGCACGACTGTCTCCATGCGAGCAGTTCTTTCCCTCTTTCCCCCATCCCCCCACGCGCCAACAAGCTGCAATTTCGATTCTGATTTCATGCCCCCAAGTCATTCTTAGCATGAAAAATTGCAGGATAAGATAGAAGCCAGGTTATAAGATTTAACGTACCAGGGCCAGCTGGGACTGTAGTTCAATCTCCAGACCCTGAACGGTACGTCTCAATTCGGTGATCTCATTCTTATGGCTAGACATTTGTTCAATGTTGCTGTCGATTTCTGTGGTGAGTTCCTTGCTCTAGAGGATCAAAAAAACCGGGAAAAGATGAGACCATTTGGGCATGCTAAGAAAATCTCCATGGGCTTTGCTGAGAAGGGTGATTTGGCTAGTTTACCTTCTGATTGAACCAGTCTTCTGCGTCCTTGCGATTCTTTTCTGCAAGTTGTTCGTATTGGTTTCTCATGTTGTTCAGCAGCTGAGTCAGGTCAACCCCTGGGGCAGCGTTCATTTCCACATTCACATCACCAGTGGACACATTTTGAAGGTCTCTCATTTCCTGTTTGAGGAGCGGTTAGATTTAATGAGTGAGTGCACCAAGACCAACATGAGCTTTTTTTCTTTAAAGGGGGGAAATGTAACTATGTAAATTTGTGTCACCTCTTCGTGGTTCTTCTTTAGGTAAGCCAGCTCTTCAGTCAGACTTTCGATCTGCATCTCCAGGTCAGACTTGCTAAGGGTCAGCTCATCCAGCACCCTACGCAGGCCATTGATGTCGGCCTCTACGCTCTGGCGCAGGGCCACCTCATTCTCGTATCTGAAACAAGCAAGATACAAACACTGAATATACAGGAGGATGACGGAATACCTGGATGTAGACTGATTACAATGCCAATACAGATTTGATTTCGTGTCATGGCAACATTCATAATACATGAATTCATGTAGGAATATTAATATAGTTTGATATGAAGAAAGCTGTCACTTTAAAACACATCTTCTTTAACGATTACCCAAAAGATATAATGACAATTAATTTTTTTTTTTTTTAAAAAAAACAGCTTAGCACTGTTTCACTCTGGACGAGTTCAGGAGAGTGTAAAAGCTGTTGTGGGCATCCAAGAGCATTGTTGGAAGCCCCTGCTGTGTGTGCACCACCTCCACATAGCTTACTTCAGCCTGAAGTCATCAGCTGCCAGGCGGGCATTGTCAATCTGCAGGAGGACGTTGGCGTTGTCAGTTGTCAGGGTGAGGATCTGAGGGGAGAGACACAGGTTATTGGAAGGATCAGGTGGGCATCTGGCTTCTCAGGTTAGCATAGGCGAGCTGCATTTTATATAGCTCTCCGACAAACATTGTAGACTGTCACAGACTTGCCCATGCTTTCCCTCTTGAGCTTTCAGGACCTTTATGGCTTTGGTCCCTTGTTGAGCACTGGCTGGGATCGTATCATTCCTGCAGCTGACCCTCTCCTTTATAGTGTGTGACTTGTTTGTGTTGCAGCTAACTTTTGAGTGACCCATGTTTGTATCTGTTTGAATTTGTAGATGTAGTTAACAGATTCCCTGGAGACAGGGGGTAGCTCATTTCTATGTTGGAGAGTTGGTGTTAATGCAGTGTTAGTGCTGGAGATGGCTTGTTTAAAATTGTAAGTAAGTCATATATATATATATACACATATACATATACATATACATATATATATGCATATCTATACATATGCATATATATAACATACTTATTTAAAATTATCTTAGCTCCCACACTTATGTATGATCTAGCCTATTTTACCTGTGAACTCATATATGTTTGTTAAAAACCCATAAGGTTCTCAGTAGTCTGTCATCCTGGATGACAGGCAGCACACATGCTAGATGAAGGTTGACATGGCCGTAAATACCTTTGATGAGACCTGGTCACACTAGACATGACAAGGTAACAGGGAAGAGACAGCAGTCAGCTGTGCCATGCTTAGCGTGGCTTCCTCTGTGGTGCATGCCTAGGAACGACGGAAAGCTGGAGTCTGAAGCGCCTTACCTGCCCCTTGAGGTCCTCGATGGTTTTGTAGTATTTGCTGTAGTCCCGGGGCTCTCGCTGGCTTGAGTTACCATGCTTCTCGTACCACTCCTTGATTTTACCCTCCAGCTCGTAGTTTGACTCTTCCAGAGCCCGGACTTTGTCCATGTAGGAGGCCAGGCGGTCGTTCAGGTTCTGCATGGTCACCTTCTCATTTCCAGAGAGAAGGCTGCCACCATCTCCTCCGAATCCACCACCACCAAAGCCTCCTCCATAGCTACCGCCACCAAAGCTGCCTCCACCAAAGCTGCCTCCACCGAAGCTGCCACCTCCACCGAAGCTGCCACCCCCAAAGCTGCCTCCTCCACAGCCTCCCCCAAAGCTGCCTCCTCCATATCCACCCCCAAAGCTGCCTCCTCCAAAGCCTCCATAACCACCTGATGAGCCCCCAAAGCAGCCTCCCCCAGAGCTCCCACGGCTAAAAGAGCCACCGCTGAAGCCCCCTGAGCTATACCCTCCACCAAGAGAGCCCTTGGTGCTGGAAACTCTGACGGATGATCCACCGCCACCTCCTCCTCCTCCTCCACTGCGGGTGGAAGAGAACTGCTTGCTGCTGGAGCTGTATCGAACAGACATGGTGGTGGAGTGTAGCCCAGGGAGTGCCTGCTACCAAGGACAGTGCCGAGCCTTTATATACCGAGAGGGCGTGGCTCACAGCTGCTAGGCTTTGCTTACTTGTAAGGTTTTCTTTTTGCCAGCATAGCATCTTTGGCTTATGATTGCATAAATTATCTTCAGTAATAACCAATACCTTTTCAATGCTTTTGAATTTGCCCTGAGTACAGATGGGAAATTTGCTATGTTGAAACTGAAAATGGGTGGAGTTCAGATGAGTACATTTTACCTTTTGAAGACCATTGAGTAACTATTAAAAATCTAATTTTCTAATGTTAATTTAGCTTGTACTTAGTATTTACTAAGTTCAAAAAGTAAAAGAACTTTGCTTATAAATTGTTGTTGAGATAAGAATTTTTCAAATTCCTGTTTTAGATAACTTTGTAAATTGCAGTAAGTAGCAAGTGTGCTGAAATTGAGCTGTAAGAAGGATCTTGAAGTAAGTAAATAAAAAATAGGATATGCTGAACTATTTTATTAGTGTTAAGAAATTGTCACATTTAAGCACAATTTAGGAAATTATATGTATATATAATACATATGTGTATATGTGATATATAATATATATATTAATATATAGGGTATATCACATATACATATAAGGAATTATATATGTATCTATGAGAGTATATTCATATTTTTTGCTTAGGGGACTGTACACAGGAATGACTATGGAATCTTTAAATTCTTGACAAAATCATGAAGTTAAATTCGTGGTTCAGGTGCATGTGAAGACCATGGTGCAGAAATTCTAAGCACAAGAACGGAGGAACTAACCTGAAGTGCCTTAAGCTCTGGCTGACTACAAAGAGAGGTTTATTGCATGAAAAGTTTTCTCGTAGCCACATAAATTCAGGTTACAGAATGGCACTTGCTTCAGGGCTTTTAGGGCAGACTTGCACCTCTGTTTCCAAGCTAGACCTTCCCTCTCAGTAAA
Source organism: Mus pahari (assembly GCF_900095145.1). Classification (NCBI taxonomy): domain Eukaryota; kingdom Metazoa; phylum Chordata; class Mammalia; order Rodentia; family Muridae; genus Mus; species Mus pahari. Next base: position 66,879,750 of record NC_034603.1, read on the forward strand.
CAAGAAAAACATATCTCCCTTGGATACACTGTGCTCAGACTTCGTGGGACAGTATCCAGGGAAGTATTTAATTGGGACTTTACATGACATAAATTTATTTTATAACTACCCATAGGCTATGACATTGCTCTTGTTAAAATATATCACATATATAGTTATATGTATAGATTCACACATGTTTTAGAATGAGGTAATGCTTTTTTGTGATAGGTCAATTTAAAAATCTCTAAAACAGCCCACAGAGAGGGCTTAGCTGTTACAGTCTCAGTTTTGTCAGGAAGGTGGTGAAGCTAAGAAATGGAGTGATTTTCCTACTGCTAGCTGGCTGAACCACAGTTGGAAGCCTGCTTCAGTCTGAGATTCGTCTGTTTTCTACTCTTCCGCTTTGCACATTCCTTCTCTCCCATGGTCGATTTGCTGTTAGAGGAACTAAGACTCCAGATCGCACCATGGGAAAAAGCAAAACAGAAAAGAACATGGAAATGGGAAAATATTGCAAACCCAGGGACTTGGCAGGGTTCCATTAGCAATTGCTCCTTCAAATGAAATTTGTAGCTGCACATTCCCTAGGACGGGAGCTACAGAAATGGTCTCTGCAGGGAAAGGGGATTTGGCTGACGGTATTGGTGAGGCGCTGGCTGCTTGTGAGCCTGCGGGTTCCTGCCGTCAGGCTGCAGCTCCTCCAACTTGTCAGAACCTGCAAGTAGGGCAGCAGCTGAAAGAAACCCAAAAGCCCTGAGCATGGGAATTGATTGTTGTGAAGATAACATGTACGATAAATGGAGACTACCAGGAGGGAAAGAAAACCCTGAGTGCTTCAGAGGTGAAGCCTTCCTCTTAGGACTTGAGGAAAAGAGAAAGCAAAGCACTCTTGATGTTCCTGATGGCCACCGTGGGTTTAGGGTTTTGCTTTTCCTAGGTTTTCTTTAGTGTTAGCTTTTAATTTTCTGTGCTGGGGAAAAACATAAAAACCTCAATCTACTTTAAGATTGGTCTAAAAATAGTAGGAAGAGGTATCCACCATTTCATGGAGCAAACCTTGGTCTTTTATTGCACTTATCGACTGAATGGAGTCTTTGGCATGAGCAGGATCACAGAGATGCCCATGAGAATGTCTGATGCTAGCCCTGGCATCTCTTGCATGTGGTTGTCATAACCCACCTCCTAATCCGTCTGCCCTCAGAGTTTGCCGTGTTTCTGTGTAAGTCATGAGATGTCCAGAAAGATGAGGATGGCATTCCTTAAGGATCTCTCCAAGTCATTGTAGTCTGACTGAAGGGAAATGCTAAGACCCGCAATTTAAATGGTTCATGAATGGTAAAGTAGTGTGGGGCAGGGTGGAACCCACATTTCCCTCCCATGTGTGGTCTTCAGATGGCTTACTTTCAGTCTTCCCCCGGTTCTCTAAGAATAGATATTATTTGCCTAATTTTATAGCTGGAAAACACTACACCTTAGAAATTTATAGAAATTATCTATCCCAGAGGCGCACAGCTGGTTGTGCTAGAGTCTGGTTTTGCTATAGCAACAGAGATGATAGTTCCCGTGACATTGAACTGACGTTGATGAGGCCACTGGAGAGTTCTACAGGACAGTGGAATCGAGCTGAGTCTTATGAAGCATGGGTTAGAATCCCCAGTATGTGCAACAGCAGAGAGAGGACTGTTCTGGGAAGTGAGGACTGATAAACTACCCAGGTCTTTTAGCAGGTGGAGACTCGAAGTGGACCAGTTTGGAACATGTCGCCCATATTCATTAATTTATTCATTTCTTCAACAGGTTTAATTGAGTGCCTGCAATATGACCTGGGTTTACATAGATGACTAAGATATAATTCCTGCTCCTCAAGGGATATAGTGTGTCCCTGGAGAGGCAAACAAACATACACATGGAGGAGCCAGGAGACTGTTAGAACAATCTAGGCTGCCTTGGAGGGTATGGAGCGAGTGCTAAGGGGGCACAGAACAGGGTCCCAGGGGTTGTGTGAGAGACTTGTATAGCTCGTTGTGACAAGGCATTGCTAAGGTCCATGCCTCTTCATTGAACAGTGTGTAGAATGCACTGATCCTAAATCTGCGTTATCGTACATCCTCCCACCCCTCCCAGTTTCTTCGTGTGTACTGTGATGGAAGCTGCCTGGTGGCTCTGGGCCTGCTGTAGTGATTCCATGGGTGGCCTCTAGAGTCAGGCTCACTGCTTACTGTGAAGCTTGATCCTCGTTTCCTCTCTCTAAAGTAGGAATCATGACTTTGCTAACTCTGTGGTGTCATCTTGGGAGACTTATGAGTTAACAAATACAGTGCATTAGGATAGCAGACGGCAGGCATAGTGGAAGAGCTTGGTGAACGCTTTTGTTATTATCACTGATTTCTGTTTCTTACAGCCTAACCCACTTAGGGCTGCAAAATATGAAGGCATGAGCCATGGGAGACAGCTTAGCTGCTAAAGTGCTCGTACTTGCTGAGTTCAGCCCCTCAGAACCTGTGTGAAAAAGCTGAGCATGACGGTCCCTCCCTAGAATCCCAGTGCAAGTAGACAGAGACAAGAGGCTCCCTGAGGCTGGCTGACCAGACACCAGTTTATTGGTAAACTTTAGGTTCAGTGAGAAGCCTTCTCTCAAGAATATGGTGAACAGCAAGGACGATACCTGACTTTGACCTTTGATCTTCATAGACATGTACACACACACACACACACACATATACACATGAAAACACACAGAGACACATACTGAAAGGATAGGGCTAGAGGGTGAAGAATGGCCGGGAAGGGGGAGCAGGGTGAGGAAGGAGTTTTGAGCCTGCTTACTTCATGATGAATGTGCCATCCATTTTGAGGTGAGTGATACTTGCTTCCCTTTGTGTTTTAAAAACTCCTCCATTTCCTACCAACCAACAACTCACCAATTTTACCATATTTTGCTGCCAATATGCTAAACCTGGCTCTCAAATGTTTTCCCCAGGATGATTTCAGCATCTTCTGAAGTCTTATTTAATTGATTTTTTTTTTTTTTTTTTTTTGGCTCCCCAAGTCCCTGGAGATCCAGTCTGTTCACCATGGCATGATTAATGTCGTGGAAGCAGCACTGTCATCACCTGTTCGGCGTGCTGGAGCTTCTGGGATGGATTAAGTCTTCTCTATAACCTGGCTCGCCCCTGTCCAGCCAACCCCCCATACCCCCTGCGGTGAGGGTGGCAGGGCTGAACAAGAGCTGCCTGCATTCTCATAAAGTAATTACATGGCCTTGGGCAAGACACTCAGCTTTTCTGTGTTTCAAGTTATCCCTTAGAATATGGAGGCCAATGCTACTAAATACCAAAATACCAGCACTATTATAAGCCAAAGGAAAATGCTAGCATTTCCTAGACTACTACCCAATTTCAAGCAGGCTTTTTCTATTCACTTTCAGCCAAACGCTGCTCATTTCCCCCATGAGGACCTTGCTTGTGGCCCCCAGTCTGGAATGGCTTTCTTCCCTGTGGCTGGCTTCTTCCAATCGCCAGCCTCAGCTGCAGACCTGAGATACCACTTCATTTATGAGTTTCTCACCGTTAGGCCAACTCATGGCTGTCTCTTAGTTCTTACGTTGCATTGAGGTTTGTGATATTGAGTGACGGCCTCCTCATTATTGGCCATTTGACTTCCTCTGTAAAAGAAAGGATGTCTCAGATTCTGGTCACACCTCGTAGATACTGATTGTTCTTTGAGGAGTTTTCAGTGCCCCCTTTTCTTTTCCTTGCTTTGCTCCCCGGACATTTGTCCCAGACGTGTTGGCACTCTTGCAAGTTGAAAACTGAAAATCTAGTCAAAAGTTGATTGTTCTTGGAAAAGAAAAATGATTCTTGTAGATGTGAAAATCCAAGATTCTACATACCATCCCCAGGATAGCTTTGGGTGGTGTGCATCTGAGACCAGGTAGACCTTAAGCCTGCACTTCCCTCTTTTATCTCGTCATTTGTTTGATCTGCTGAGATTGTCCTGTGGCTACTGAGATAAGTACTTGCATTATGAAATTGGAATTTACTTGCCAGTTGGCCTTCTCCTTAGGCATCCCTGGGAGTATGGAGCACAGTAGGATGATTCAACACAGTATCGCTTAGCCTTACATTCCTCTGTGCGTCCCAGGTTTCTTCTTTGGGTCAAGCTCATACCATTCTGTGAGAGACAGTTACCCACTTTGGAGCAGCTGCTTTTGGAGGGGAAACAGTGACTGAGAGTAGCAGGCAGAAATGTAGTGGCCGTCTTGGTTCCCACAAGAGAAGAGAAAAGCTGGAAGAACCGACTAAACCTACCTGCGGAAACTCGGGTTTTAAAAGGCTGAAGATAAACATTGTCAAATTTTAGTAGCTGGCCTTCACTCTCATACATCTACAAACTTCCTTTAGGAATGTTTGTTCTTCATCCATGTTGATAATTTAAAGAATGGCTGGGTATAAACCATAGCACTTTTGGGTATAACCCCACCCCCTCACATGAAGTTTATGTAAATCTAAATAGAGTATTGAAGATTCCAGCTTAGAAATGGGACACAGAAGTTAAACTGCACAATAATAATTACCTCTTCTAGTATTTTAAGTATACAATGTGTAAATTGAAGGGAAGTCATGAAGTAAAGTTAATCTCTTAATATTATTCAGACAATTCTTAGATGCCTGGCTTAAAAAAAAACCTATGACTAATTTCATAGCAAATGCAGTTCTTTATGTTTTCCCAAGTGGATAAGAATGCAGGGGACTAGACTTTAATAACTATTTACATGTAATGTAGTTATATCGGGGAAATTGACCGTGACCATTCTGGCTCTGCAGGCCCAGAGACTGATCACATCCCAAGACTATTTAATTTCTTGGATTAAGCCATTTAACAAATCTGCAGCTTGACAGTTTCCAAGTCCAAGGCCTTGTGCGGAGCACTTCACCTGCATATTTATCCCATTAAATCCTAACAGCAACTTTATGTAGTTTACCCAAAAGTCTCCTGGAAAGGGCTTTGCTGGCATTTCATCACATTTATTTTTTGAGCAACTCTTCAAACTCCCATGAAATGACTTAAAACCGTGTTTCCAAGCATTGTGACTTAGAAAAATTAATGAGTACATAGGGATTTTATTTTATTTTTTTCAAACTGGACAAACTTTCTTTGTTGTCGCTACTAGCAAAAATGGCGCTGTGGTGGAAAACACAGATTGATTTGGAGGGGAAAAAATGGGAGAGTGGCCCAGTCCTGGCAGAGGTCAGATCTGCAGCTCTCCCCTGGGCTTCTTGGTTCTGCCCACACTTTGGGAGGGCCTCTCTTGCTTAGGTTTCTGGAGGTTCTCAAGACTCAGGATTCTGCTCAGCTCCGGTGCAGTGCAATTAGCCACCATGCATAATCGTAGTGTTAATCTTTTTATACTGCTGGTTTTTCCAGAAGCTGCTAGCTCCCATTTGGAGCTTAATCCTTTGCTTCAGGTTTTAACTCTTTAAGTCTTGGGGAATACAGTGCTAATCAGACCTAAGGCTAGCAAACCAAGCCAGAGCTTGCTGGTTTGGAATCTCCCAACTTCTATAAATTTATTTTGGTTAAAAGGTGGGGCTAAGTAGAATTTTCTATGTTTTCTTTATTTAAAAAAGGGTAATTAAACTTGTACTTTGACAATTTCCTACGTGTATATAGTACATTCTGATCCCTCATCCCTGGCCTCTTGTTAGCTCCAGTCCACCTGTCACCACCTCCTACCCTGCCCCAAATCCCATTCCCACATTCTTGCCGTTTTGTTTTGTTTTGTTTTGTTTTGTTTTGTTTTGTTTTGTTTTGTTTTGTTTTGTTTTGTTTTGTTTTGTGATCCACTGAGGTTATCCAGGGCCTTCTGTGTGGCTATTGTTTTGGAGCCATGTGGTTCTTCATTGGAGTCTGTTGCGCCCACCAGTCAGTACACAAATGAAGGTGACTCCCATCTCCTCCAGACTCTTTGGGCAGTAGTTCAAGGGTAAAGGTCAGGACCCATGGACCCCTCTCCTACCCAAAACTACTAGTTGACAGGGCCAGAGGTTGCACTGAGTTCATATTTACAATGACTGCGCCATACCCAGAGGTGACATTTCACAGCCATTCTTCCAGTCATTTGGCTTTGACTTTTGTCTCCCCACCATTTTTCCATGGTGCCCTTGAGCCCTGGGGGAGGGTGGTATAAATATCGTATTTAGAATCGAGCATTCAGCCTTTGCTTATTCTCCTCACCTTGAAGAGCCCCAAGTCTGCATTCACTGCAGTTCTCTGCAAATAGAGGCTTCTCTGACTAAGGCTGAGGAATTTCTGGTTTAGATACATGCGTGGATATCTACGGAGTGATATAAGAGGTTGGGCTTTATTTGTTCCATATGAAGAGCCTACAGCATATATGTTGACTATTGTCATTGTCCCTCACACAGAGACCATCAAACATAAGAACAGTTCTGTTCTAGGCACCAAGGCTGAGTCCCCAGCACTGGTGGTGGTATGGGGTCTGCTTAGATCCAACACAACTCAAACACCAGGTCAATGCAGATGACAAAAATGTGACCAAGCTGCTGCTGACTGTCACGCATGCAGGACATACTCGGGAGCTCAACTGCAACCCTGCAGGGAGGTTGTACAGTATATTTAAAGGATGAAACCATAAAGTGATGGGAGCTCAGTGGGTTCAGCTGTAGCATTGTCCAATCATATTTTTACATAAGGAGTTGAGCAAGGAACTTTCCAAACCAATCAGGATAGAAGTTGGCTTCTGGGCCTGGGAACATGAACTTAGCTTGATCCTGTCAGCATGATGGAGATGTTGTCCCTGAGATGGCTGGACGCAAGACAACTGCCTCCTTACAGGTTGTCCCTGAGATGGCTGGACTCAGACAACTGTTTCCTTACGACAGAAGCTGTTTAGCTATTGGGAAGGTCCCAGCATGCCTAGGGCCTGGGACCTTGAACTTAAGTCCCCCCCCCCAAGATTAAATGGTGTCTGAAAAGCAAATGACAGTTCCTTTCACTCACTCCTACAATGGGGTGGGTGGGCTTCAGAAAGGTGCCGGCTCTCATCACCAACGCTTGCTTTGCCAGACACGGTTGGATCTGTGTGCACATCTTCTCATGGAGCCCTCCTGACAAGTCAGAAACTATTAGTCTCTACCCTTGGAGGAGGAAACCGAAGCTTGGGGGGGGGTAGTGATGAGGAATTAGTGCCCAGCTAGATGGACACAAAGCCTGTCACTAGATTGTATAGTCTTAAACCAGACCTTTCTTGGCCAGACACTGAAATATGCTACGCTTCGTGCTTTCAAAGTCTCTCCCAGAATGCCAACTGCCGTGGTAAAGATGGCACCTTTTACTGTTGCCGCCGGTCTGTTTTAGGAGGGGGTGACATTTGCTCCCTATACCTGAACTAAGTGGAGATTTTAAGGTAAGCAGTTTTGAAGAATCTTCCTTTTGGCTTAGATGATTTTATTTTGTTTTTGAAGGAAGGCATGGTGGTAGGGAGTCCACAGCCAGGAAGCAGAGATGAGTGAATGGCTTAGCTGAGTTTGGAAATGCAGTTTTATGAGACTGTTTGGGTCCTGGTCCCGGGGACAAGTCATGCATGCTTCTTTATCTTTACCGATGGTCTTCCCAGGCCCAGAGCCGAGCACACATTGATTCTAGGTATCCATTTGTATTTAAAACAGAATCAGATTATCTTCAGACAAAGAGTGAAGTTGCACTTGGTCTTTGGCATCTTCACCCTGGTCTTCCTTCCTGCTCTTCCTGTGCATCCCATCTGGTGCAGTAGGCTTTCTTGTGATTTAGCTTCTTTGTCTACAGAGGATGTGGTACTGTTCATGGTCCCTGGTAACCGCTGCTAAGTAACAGTACGCATCTCAGAACTTCAGCCTCTGTTTCAAGCTCTTTCAATTCTGAAATGAAAGACTGTTCCTTGAGACAGGAACTTCAGATCTTGGTGAGAAGAAGAGAGGTGTTGGGTAGAAGTCTGCTGAAATCACGCTTAGCCCACTTAAAAGGCTAGCTTTAAGCAAAAATATAACATTCTTTTAAGGATGCATATGGGTGGACTGGGGAGATGCCTCGCTCTGAAAAGTGCTTGCCAGGCAAGCAGGGAGGTCCGAGTTTGGGTCTCTAGCATGGTAGAAAAAGCAGGGCCTGGTAGCACATGGCTGTAATCCAAGCTGTGGGAGGGTGGTGGCACTCTGAAAGAAGCGAATCCCTCAGGGTTGCTGGTCATCAAATAGGTTCAGTGTGACCTTGTCTTTAAAAAAAAAAAAAAGGAAGGTGATTGAGGAAAACACTCTCACATACATGTGCATACATATGCGCACACTCTCGTGCATGTGCGCGCGCACATACACACACATGCACACACATATACATACACCCCCTCACACTTACATCCAATAAAAAATCCAAAACAAACAAAACAAAACAATGTAAATGGTGGAGTAGTGGAGAAGGCACGCATCTCACACATTTGCCCCTGCTACTCAACACAGACAGCTCCGGCTCCACGGGCCAGCCCTCAGAGTCAGCACCCGGGCGGCTCTTCTTTTTCTCATCTTTGATTTTTGTCTCTTCCTCAGATTTCTCTGTCTCTTCTTTCTTACCTATCCTCCGGCGTATCCCAAGAATCCAAGATGCCTGCGCATGGAGGTGCTGAGCCATCTCCCTCCACCTCAGTCTGAGACAGCCCATTCCCGCAGCCAGGGAGTTGCTCTGCCATTTCTGTGTCAGACAGAGGGTGGCAGCAGCACGCACTGTTGATTCCCCCAAAGCATGCCGGGAGAAATGCAGAGAAAGATAGCTAAGGCTCAGCTTACGTCAGGGCACTCGGACAATTGTCTTTTTAGTGCTTGTCGGCAATCAACACCTCCTTGGCCAGCTCAAAAGGGACCCCGTGACAATGTTGGGCAGCAGGCACCTCATTGGCCAGCCTCTGAGAGACTTGCCCAACAAGACACCATCACTAGGTGCCCAGAGACCACACATCACATTTTGTTTCTCCTGTTGCACGTCCTGTGCTCATGCACCACAGCCCTGATAAAAGACCACGTTTCTCCCCTCCCAACTCCTCTTCCCTTCTTCACCCCCGCCCCCTCTCCCTTCCCCAGAGGCAGCTTCTGTATCTCTTTTAATAAACCTCCCATGTGAGACCTGTTGCACAGTGAGATTTTTGTCAGAACCCGCTACTTAGTTCCAGCAGTGCTGGTATATATGTATTTCTATAGAAGAGAATCTTTCTTGTATCAGAAAAACCTGTCCAGAAACCATTAATATTGCTCCTTGAGAACTAAAAATATGGAAGGAGAGAAATTAGGAACCAGATCCTAGCATGTTGGCACAGTAACAATTTAAGAAGTAGTGCGCATGTCCTCTTCCCACCTTCTTCCATCCGACCACTGGCTCTAGGAAGACTGCTGCATGCTCTTGCTTCATGCATTAGGTTTGCCCAGTGTTTCCCTTGGGAAACTGGAGGAGGAGGAGGAGGAGGAGGAGGAAGAGGAGGAGGAAAAATGTTATAAGAATGTATTCCCTGTGGCATGACTATATCTTGTTATTGAAAGCTGCATTCTGAAGGTGTGGAGATTGAGCTGTCCATAAGTGCTTGTCAAACAAGCATGAGGGCCTGAGTTGCTACCCAGAACCCATGTATAAAAAGCCAAGCATGGAGGCACACCTTTGTAAGTCCAGTGCTGAGGAGGCAGACAGGTAAATCCTTGGGACTTCCTGACCAGCTAGCATAGCCAAAGTTGCTAGCTTTATGCCAAAAAGAGACCCTGTTTCACAAAGAAAAACAAACAAACACCCTGAAAGAAGAAAAACAAAGTGTGGATGGCACCTGAGGACCAGCAACCCCAACACCCAAGGTTGTCCTGTGGCTTGTGCATCTCCCTCCCTCCCTCCCTCCCTCCCTCCCTCCTTCCCTCCCTCCTTCCTCTTTCCTCCTTCCTCTCCACACCTTGCCCCTTCTTTCTCATACCCCCCCACCCCTCCTCTCAAGCAGGCTGTCTTTATGTGATATTCTTTTTGTAAATGACCTTCTTTTGTCCTTTTGGGCATGGAGATGATTGCTACCTCTAGTCATCCTCCCATACCAAACCTACACCTTGTAAATCGTCCTTCATTGGACACTCTCCGCATATGTATTTCCAGTTGGTTTGAAAAGGTCTGGGGCCAGTATTGAAGTTTAGGCATGCCACTATGGCCACAGGTGTGTGGGGGCAAGCGAGTGCAGATGTCCCTCCACCTTGTCTTCTGGCTGAGGCTGTTTCAGGTTTAACTAGAGTCTGATCTCCTTGCTGGAGAAGCCCATGGAAAGCTTCCTGACTCTAGTCTAGGAACCAAAGGTCAGGATGTCCCAGCTAACATACCCTAGCCTTTGTTAAACTGCACAGGCAAAACCCCTTCCAGCTAGCTAACTGCTCATCTTTGCTTCTGTTGAAACTGCTTGCTTCAACTGATTATGTCATGAAGCCTCTCACTGCAACTGCCAAGTGTATGCTCTGCACACTTGGGGCCACACCTAGGTCCCTGAACACTTGGTTGTGGTCCCAGCCATCTGGGATAAAGGTTTGGGAGTTCCAGGGGACACTGAGATGGATTGTCCTTTTGGATAAGAGGTTTATTAGAAAGGCTATTAACACCGTGGAAAGACAGATTCCATAGATAGACAAAGCACAGAGAGGGCTCCAAGTAGAGTCGAGGGCTACTAGGCAGAGTGTGAGTCTCTTCTTACAGGTCTTAGAGGAAGCGAGGTTTCACACTGTGTGACTGATGAGTAGTCCATAGTATGGCGTTTGTCAAGCCATCTCGGATGGCATGGGTAGGGGAGGGGAAGTTCTTGCATTTCCAGGAGAGGAGGAAGGAATCTTGTTGTTGGAGGTGGCGCATCCTCTTCACAGCCTGACCTGAGTTTCTCAAAGGTGTGCTACTGCTGGTCTCACAGGCAGAGAGAGGGCCCTGAATGCATGGTGTGTGTGTTGTGTAGAAACCTATACCTCCTCCTCCCCTTGGAAAGCCTGCTCCCTGGTGCAGTTAAGGTGGGAGCTAAGAGAATGTCTCAGGTGGGATCGGGGTGAGCTGAGATAGCACTTCTGGGGCCGATGTCTGGGACCTGCAGAAAGCATCTATCTTCTCTTTTTTCTTCCTCACCAGATGCAAGGAAAGAGAATGGGAGCAGAGGGTGGAAACCACTGTGAGGTTATAGGAGTTAGCAGGAGTTAAGTAACCAAGGACAATAAGCTCTTCCTCTGCAGAGGCAAGCCTGAGTGTAGAGGCGGGCGGGGCTGCACTGAGTGTGCGAGAGGGTGTTCCCTGCTCTGTAGAGGAAAGGAGCCAGCATCTACCCGAGTTCCCATCCTTGCTTGTAGATATTAGCTCTGCTGACTTCTTCCTTTCTACAGACCCCCTCCCCCAGACCCCGCCTCCCCCATCCCAGTCAGCAGTTAATCCTGTGTTCTGGTGTTGACACCCCAAAGCCACACCTCAGTTCAGTGTGCCCTCCCTGGCCAGCCTCCACTTCCCTGTGTCCTCCGCACTGAGAATGCCGTGAGAATGGGTATTAGGTAGGTTATCATGTGGCTAATCTACTTGAGGCTGAGGTGTGATTTACCGATGGGAGAGGTGGGGAGGAGCGCAGAGGTATTCACCGAAGCCATTTAGATTAAAAAAATGCACCTTTGATCTGAGCAGAATTTGGGGCACGCTGCGGGTGAAAACTTGGAAGACGATATCTTTCTGTATTATTTCAATTAATACAACTTGACGGTATGGTTTGCTGTCACAAAGGTAAAGGTAAGGAAAGCCCTTTGTTGTCCAGTCCCTTGTCCCGATGAACAAGGACAAGAGTTGGCTCCTACTTCCTTATATATTTTAACATTGATTCTTTGTGAATTTCACATCATGTACATGAATTCCACTCATCTCCCTGTCCCTCCATATCTGCTCCTGCCCTTGTAACCTCCATACCCCTTGATTTCCTGTTTATGACTATTTATGAAATAATAGTTATTCTCTACATGTGTTATGTTAGACAACTCTACCCGGGTCAGTGGATGCAAAGGTGCGTGAGACATACTCCTGACCCTTAAGGAAGCAGGAGCGAGCAGGGAATGAGGCACAAATAAATGCTGGCCGGATGAGAGTTTCCTAATATAGATTTGTGCAGAACCTGTGAATTACAGCCTAATAGAAACTAGTTCCTGGACAACTTAAGGAGAAGCCCTGGGAATTGCACCTTTAATAGCGAGTGGGAAGTCATTGCATAAAACAACACACTAGACAAAGAGGCCTCGTGTATGGAAGAAATGGAAGCACACAAGTCGAAGAACTGAAAAGTTTTGTTTGGCATGAAGTCGACATGCCTGAGTGCCAAGTGATAAGCCTGAAAATCGACTGGGGCCACACTGGGAAGCTCCTTTCAAGCCATCTTAAGGAGTTTGGACTTGGTTCCAGAGTCACAGAGCAAACAGGTGAGAACCATCCAATAGGAACCGAGTGTGGCCCCAACGTTTGTAAGAAGTCTGCGCTAGAAGGATTTTAGGGGAACTGGAGGTAGGAAGGTGAGATAGATTTTCAAGGGTCTGAGGTGAGAAAAGGCGATGAGACACCAAGAAGGTAGCAGTGGTGTGGGAAGGAAGGAAAGATAGGAGCTGAATGGTGGCATTCAGCTGTGGCTGCTCACAGGCTGATTGTGGGGGCGTCTAAGATGATGAGGTTTCTAGGTTTGGGCTTTGGGGAACCTCATTAATTGATATGAATACAAAGGAGGAGCAGTCTGTGTAGGAAAGCCAGTGAATTCGGGACAGGAAGACTGGAGCTGAGGCACCCAAGTTTAGCTATTCCATGGCACTGGGTGTCTTGGGATCCCGGAAAGAGTATATAGCTGAGTTTGGAAGTTACTGGTGAAGAGGGAGCATGCCTTGTGCAAGATCCCCTGGGGAGAAAGGAAGAAGGCCAAAGGATACCACGGCACGTAATGTGTTAACACGCTTGATGGGTAATGAGAGTGGGGGGGAGGGGGAAGGGAGATGGGGCGGGGGGGAGAAACAGAACCAGGAGACAGAAGTTAGAAGATAATTTAGGGCACAGAAGCCAGACTATTTATCATTAGGGAAGGAGAGGGTGGAGAGAGAATGAAGTCACCTACATCTTGTGTTTCTAGAACATTCCAAGTGAGTGTACAAGACAAAGGAACGGCAAGGAGGAAAAAAGGTGTCACTAGGACAATAGGGCTGGCAAATGGAAGCAGTTGGACATTGGAGTCTTCAAGATATTTAGGAAATGTTTCCTTCCAGAAACCAAAGAAAGGAAGACTCAGGGACCCCAGAAGTGAGATAGCACAGGCAGGAACCTGAAAAATGAGGAACATTAGAAATAATAGTGACACGGAGCCCCTCATGAGGCTTTGGGAATACCAGTCTGTATCTCTCCATCCCATGTAATGATGTTGTGCCTCTTGGCCTCCTAGCTTTCAAACCCTCAAAGCATGACATCTCATAAGGATAGGTGGCATTTTACTTCTCTTTGTATTCCCCAAACCCCAATGAAACTAAATTTTGGATGGATAATTTAAAATTTATCATATGGAATTTATAAAAAACCAAATATATGTTGTCATTAAAAAAAAAAAAACCTTACCGTTTAGAGAAGCCAACTGTGGTCATTGTTGGGAAGCTGAGCTCTCAGGAAAGTATTCTTGGGTGACAGAGAAAATATAGCCTTCATTGTTAACCTGGAACTACCATCTAGACATCAATTTTGTGTGAATGTAGTTAGCATAGCCTGGCATCAAATGTTGGGTGACCTCCAGGTATGGCAACATTCATTTTCTGTACCCAAAAATCTGCAGAACAGATTATGGACCATGACAAGAATTTCAAATGATTCTAATTTGCATCTTAAGACTCTCTTGATCTAGTCTGTGCATTTCACTTTATTTCATATTTCACATACTCCCATTAGTGGGTTTAATAATGATATTAATGGGTTTCACTTTAGCTAGTTAGTTAATAAAAAGAATTTATTTCCTGTATGCACTCAAGAACTGATAATGAAAAATAGAAAGATAGTTTTAGGGACTTCGTAGATCAGAGACAACAAACACAAAACCCCCAAAGTCCCCCTCCCTCCTCTTCCTCCTTCCTTCCCTTTTGCCATTTCTTCTGATACAACATCACTAGGTTGAGGTCCAGGTTGGCCTCAAGCTCTCCATCCTCCCTTTCAGCCTGCTGAGCGCTGGATCACAGACATGTGTCAATGTATCCTACACAAAGCCTCCCTGATGCCATGGGGTAGACTAATTGATGAGGACGAAGCCTCTTGATATAACTAGACCTGCACAGAATTGCTCTTGACGGCAATCAGGAAACCACAAGTGGTGTTCTAGGATTGATCTGTGCAAACTGAAACTGTCTCCCTTTCCAGCTTTAGATAGTTTTTCATCATCTGTGTGTTCATGAAATATACAGATCCAGCTGGAAAGGACCTAAGGAAGGGTTTGGCTTTTGAGTTTAATGGCATGAAGAAAGCTAATAGCTTCTTCCTGTTGTCTCTGTATAGTTTAACAGAAAGAGTACCAGAGTGGACCGACAGACACGACCACCAACACATTCACCACTGTGGCTCAATTCATAATAGAATTGCAAGGGACCTCAGAGGCTGTCACACTTCAAGTTCCTGCTGTCTCTCTGGGGACTATGCTAACCAATGCAATCTCTCTCAATTCCCGCAAAAGAAATGCTATCCAATTCTTTTTAAAATCATTTATTTTTATTTTACATGCATTGGTATTTTGCCTGCAGGTATGTCTGTGTGAGGGTGTCGGATCCCCTGGAACTAGAGTGACAGACAATTGTAAACTGTCATATGGGTGCCGGGAGTTGAACTCAAGTCCTGTGGAAGAGCAGCCAGCGCTTTTAAAGACTGACTCATCTCTCCAATTCTTTTTTAAAATGTATTTTCTAAGGATCTGACAGAGGTATGTTTTTCTGAGATCATTAATTTAGATAACACAGAACATATGTACACAGCAGGCGTTCACCAATATTAATCTGCTTCTTTTTTTGTCTTGTTGAATATTCAACATTAAGAAGCTCCCCTTATCAAATATCTGCAATCTCAGCTTGAATATTTCAGGTGGAGGGAAACTCACTGACTTACAAGTGTTATTTGAGACATTACAAATGATTCTTAATAATCTTTTTTTTTTAAATCCTGGCTTGAAATCAGTTAGACAGCTCCAGCCATGCTGCCAGTGTCCCCGAAAGTCTTTTCCACGAGCTCATTCTCCTGTTCCTCAGGCGACATGGCTTTCCTCCACTGCATCATGGGAGCCGTGTTTACCTGGATCATTTGTGTATCTGTAATTTTAATCTGCCTCCCTCCCCCACGCCTTTCTGATTACATCGTTATCCCAAGGGATGCTGTTTGCAGAATTGTGTGCTATGTTCTATGCCACTGTGCCCATCTCCAGAGCAACACTGTATCCTTTGAAGATACAATTCAAAACAAAACCTCTGTATTTCTTATCTAAACTAGTGGAAATTATTTAAATGTGACGATCATTGGGAGCGTGAATGCGCCCCCCCCTTCGGTTTCAGGGTGTCGCCGGCACATTTGGAATGGAGACTTGCTTTACTCACTTTCTGGGTTCACCCTTTCTTCTTGGGTGTGGGGCCAACGTTTGTCACTCGGACTTTTCTGATTTGTAGTGTTGATTAAGTAGTTGGCTCTTAAGCTGTAATTATCTTCCTCTTCAATTAAAATCACATTTCTTTATTGCAACACACAGCCATTGCAAAATCTAAAAACACACATTGGGTTTTCTTGTTTCACTCCCAACAAACTTTCCCTGAGTATTCTATTCATATTCTGGTCTTCCGAGTCGTTCAGCTGCTAGAAATGGCTGTTCCCTGTGCTGGGCAGGATGCCATCTCTTTCCAGTACTGTCTGCTCAGTCCGTACTTTAGAATGTAGTTTCCTAGCCTGTGCTGCAGAGTGCTCTACAGTCATCTGCTGTAGGCTAGTGATTAAAACATTATGATTGTTCCCAGATTTTATAATTTTGGGTGACTCATATACTGGAGCCATATACATAAATGACAGCCTAATTGGTACCAAAATGAAAAATTCAATCAGCATAAGCTTTTATTGGAAAATGTGCCAAATGACAGACCAAATAGTTTGATCACTGGACTTTAGCCAGTCTTGTCCTCTAACCAAAAAAAAAAATTTTTTTTTTAAAAAATTAATGGATGGATTTGGGGAATTGCAAATGGTAAGCATGGGCTCTCTTAGGGAACCACACCCCAAATTCTCTTTCCTGGGAGTTTTTCTGTGGGGTGTAAATGACGGACCAACCTAATGTGATATTTCCAATTCACATGCATGTGGCATACCCACCTTCTCCTGGCTGCATTAATTACTAGGGATTTATTTCTAGGTAGAATTTGTTTTTAGATGGCTAACAATACACGGTTCTACTTTTGCATTGGTCTTAAAGATGCCATTTGCAGGGAAATGGATGTTGGAGGTCAGCATGCCGGTAAGGTAATGCCAAATCTATATTAAAAGAAATACAAGAATTATTTGGAAAGGGAATGAGGATCAGTAGAAGTGGAAGGGAGATGAGAGAGTATGAGGCAGGTATTTGACTGTGACCCAAGCCATCTATATAGGCATGACATTTTCATAATGAAGTCCATTATATAACTTGATATATGCTAATAAAAATCCATAAAGAATCCGTTGGCAGCTTCCTGGACTTCATGGATTGATTCAGGGGTGGCCATTCTAGGTTGTGTGTCTGTGTGTTTTTGTGCTGTGACATGCTGTTTGCTACAGTGGCAGTGTGACACTTCAGCTTTGTTTTAATGAATGGTTTTGACAATTTTTTTTGCATCTGTTTGAATTTTGAGATTGTTTTCTCTAGTCCCCTGGAAGATTTCATTGTAATTTTGATGGGGATATTATTGTCTGACACCCTGAAATAAGAAACTGTCTGAATAAATGATGGTATATTCATTAAAAAAAAATCATCTTTGGGCTGAAGAGATGGCTCAGCAGTAAAGAGCCCTGGCTGTTCTTCCAGAGGACCAGTGTTCAATTCCTGCCATTGACATGGTGGCTCACAACCATTTGTAACTCCATTCCCAGGACATCTGATGTCATCTTCTGGGTTCTATGTGAACCTGGCTCACACATGGTGTAAATAGTTTTTAAGAGTTCATCTTCTGAGACTGAAGTCTAGACTGCCATGGCCAAGGAGCTCGGGGTTTTATGAGTCGGATGCCTTGGTTTCAGTCTTGCCCATCACCTTGCATTTCACTCTGTGCAGGGAGACGTCACACTGTTGTAATCCTCTGCTATGGATATGGAGGCTCTGCTCAGATGCTGCTCCAGGAGACGGTGGTTCTCTTACTCAGCCCTGTGCATTTTTTTTTCCCTATCTCACAAAGGTCTGAAGCATCCTGTCTGCATCTTCTCTCCTAGGCAGCCTGCTTTATACCTCAGGGTAAGATGATCTGCAGCCATATCTGTGGCTGCTCACAGTTGACTCTGTAAAGCTGGGTAGATTTCTCTCATTTGAGAGAAAAGTAAATTTTAGAGCAGCCCCGATGACAAGGGCCGAGACATGCCCATTCTATTTTGGTCTAGATTATGAGGTCTGACAATAAAACCATGCTTTTTCTTTTTCTTTCCTATAAACCTAGGTTTCCCTCAGTTGCTTTAGGAGAATTCTCTTTTATATCCACAGTTCAGTTGACTGTACTCTCTAAGGATGAGTGAGGGAATGCCGGTATTGCTTCTATAAGTGAATGTCTGTGGGCATAGTTTTACCCGATAAATACCGAATAGAAACCCAGTTACTTTATTTTGTCAAAACAACTTCCTGGAATTCTTAATATGTGTGGGAAGAAATCTTCAGGCTCCTTTCCTCAGGAAATGTCATGAGTTGAAAGCCTGCTTGTTGAAACTGAAGAGCCCTTTCTACTGAATCACCAGCTATTGAGCAACGTGATTTTTATCAGTGAGCTTGTGAAAGGACCAAACTCAGGTTGGCATGCTTTGGGGAAGTTTTCTGTCCCCACAGAGTGCATGGAAAATATTCACCAAACCTAACAATGACCTCGGTAAAGTGGAAACACCTTTCTCAGCGCCTTTTAGTGTGCAGCAGTCAGTCAAATCGTTTGATTAAGAATTAAGGAGAGCAAAGTGAGCATAATTAATTTCCAGGGGACTAAATTTAAATATTTAAACATTAAGTAAATCAGCATTGCATATTCCATCACAAACAATACATCTAGGTAGAAAACACTCTTACTGCCTCCCTGTACTGGATGCTGCTTATCTGTCGTATCTTGATAAGCGTCGGTTTGTTCACTTGACATCACCAGAGGTAAGGGGTGGGAACTTGAGAAACAAACACAGCTGCTGCTCATGACAGCCGTAGTCAGTGGATAGCACAGCACAGCTCTCCACCAGCTCTTATGTTCTTTATGACTTCTCTTCTGTGATGGTCCCTGAGCCTTGGTGTTAGGGGCATAGAGACGTCCCGTCTAGGGCTGAGTGCTTGGTCTCTTATTCTTGGCACATTGGCCAGTTGGGCATCTCTGTACTGACTGCTGTCATCAATCAATCAATCAAGCAAGCAAGCAAGCTCCTCTGAGCAAGGTTGCAAAGAGCCTAAGTCTCAGATCTGGTGGATATTTCTAGAAAGTAACATTCAATATTTATGTAAGAAACACTTACTGAGCACTTTTAGCATGGTAGCCACATGCTAAGTACTGGAGCTCCCTAGAGAGCGACACGGGTGTTCCAGCTTCTATTCAGTAGTTTTGACACTTGTGCATGACTTCATGCACGCGTATCCAGCAAGTACTGACCACCTCCCATAGTGGGCTGCAAGTGCTATTTGAGACCCTGTTCTGGATGTCAGTACTGTGGGCACATTTATACATGTGTGTATGTGTGTGTTCCTGTGTGTGTGGTGTACACGAGTGTGTACGTGCACATGGGAGCGTGGAGGCTAGAGGTCAACTGTGAGAGTCGCTCTGGGACTTGGCCATCTCGTTTTTTGAGACAAGGGTTTCTTACTGGACACGAGGGTGTGATGGAACTATGTTTTTTTTTCTTTTAAAGATTTATTTTTATTTTCATGTATAATTGTGTGAGTGTATATGCACATGAGTGTGGGTGCCCTTGGAGGCCAGAAGAGGGCAGTGGATCCCCTAGATTGAAAACAGATATGGCCCCTGTCCTAAAAGAACTTGCTTATATTGTTTCAATTGTCATACAAATAAATATAGAACTGCACGTTGTGCTAAGAGATATGAAGGGAAATTACAATATCTATCTATCTATCTATTGAAACTGATTTGGTTAGTGGTGGTGATGGGGTAGAAGACAGGAAAAGGCCAATCAAGTCTTTTCAGGAAGGGAGATATTTGAGCTTAGACCTGACTGATAAGCAGGGTTTAATTTGACCATAACAGGCAGGAAATACCCCTCAAGGTGAGAGGAAATGTCCAAAAGGAAGCTGAGTGGGAAGGAAAAGAGGGTTATATTTTACTGGTCTGTAGTACTCACTACATGTATGTGTGAGTATGTATCATCATATCATGTTGTACACCTTCAATACATATGTGTAGTGTTTTAAAATCACTAAGCGGGCCAGCGGAATTGGTGATGATAAAGGAGATTTCCAGTTTGAGGAAGTACAGACTTGATTAGGATGGAGTTTTGGTATTTATTCCAAGGATGCTTGAAGTCTTTGAAGAGTTCTGAGCAATGTGGTGATGAGATCAGCTATGTGAGCAGAGAACAGGAAGGAGCTGGTACAAGTGGAAGCTGTGTGGGCATCCAGCTTGGCTGGGGGTTGTGATGGCCATGGTAATGGGGAACAATAATCAGATCCAGCTACACAGGAGACACAGAGGCAGATATGCTCACGATGAACTTAGCGTATTGCTGGATGAAGGGATCTAGATGTCTATAGTTTCAGGTTGTATGGAGCATGATCTGGGTAAAAAGCCTCAGCAGAAGGATGTGTAGAGAGGATGTATATATGTATGTATATGCATCTGTAACACACATGTATGATGAAAGCTCACACAGATATTTGAATAAAGGCCCCTTTCTATAACAGTGGTAATAAAATATCTCCTGTCTAAATTGACAAATAATTGTGTAACTTGCTATTTTAGTGTGTCTTGGGAAAGACAACCTGACACATATTGTCCCTTCACTCCTTAGAAACAATCCCCTGTCATGCAACTGTTCCCTGTGTACCCTCAAGGTGACAGATAGTCACGATAACGATGACTCAGGCTCCCATTGGTCTCCTCCCTGCTGAGCCATGCCTTCCCCCTAGGCGACTCTCATCATCCCAGCTTTCAGCTTGCCAGCTCCCTCAGCCCCGCAAGCTGTACAAACACTTCCCAGGATCGCATGGGGGACAGCCCTGCCACTGGGGACTCCAGTAGGGAACCAAGTGAGTTTCCAGCCAGGTGGACGGCCCTGGGAGACCTCTGCTGACCCCCAGCCTCTGCACAAGGAGAACAGGGAACTGAGACACACTGCCATGCTTTTATCTATAACCAGGTGCTGAATTCTGATCAGGGTGGATGGGAGGCCACAGATTTTGTTCCTGGGTTATCTCTCGCTAGGGTGCTGCCTGCCTATGGTATTTTTTTTTAAACTGATAAAAGTTTATCTGCTTACCCAGCTGCTGTTAGATAAGATAGGACATTTTAACATTGAAGTTACTCCACCATCCAGCACATAGATGGCTTAGAATAGATGTCCCCAAAACATAAAGTATCCTGGAAGTCCTTTCATGTAATGTAAAATGCAACAAAACATTTAAGATTGTCACACCATTAGAAAACATGCCCTGTTTGATAGTATGAGTTAAAACCAATAAAAAGGGAGTGAGAGTTGGTGTATCTTCCACACGAAGAGCCTCCTCCTCATACCTTTGTTGAACAGTCATGTATATTACGTGTGGAATAGTGACACTTGCTAATGAACGATGGTGACGCCTTACTCCTGCCTCACTCCCTCTGTACCAATCTGATAAGGAAAGCAGTGTATGGTGCTGTGCCCTGCATTCGCATCTAGGCCGTACAGGTTGACATTATTGTCAGTAGAATACATAGATACTTACAGGCATGTGATGGCAAATAAATTAGTTAAGTCAATATGCAAATAAAGGAATATAAAATACTATTTAAAACCATACCAACTGCATGCTGCTTAAAAATAAAGTTTACACTTGAACTGGTTTAAATGTTAGCTTTGTAGCTCTGTTCACTTGAAAAGTGAAACTATACCCTTAAGTGAATTCTCAAAATCCCATAGTGGCTCCCAGCAAATGACATATTTCAAAACAGATCCACTTTTCTTGGTGGAAATTTCATGTATGTGTAACTGTAGGAGGTGGGTCCCAATGGACAGACTGCCGAGCCTGTCATAGTGTCCTGTGCTTATGGCACTTCCCATAGTTCCAAAATGCTGAACTCCTGTGAATATACGTCATACCACGACTGTCCTTTAGTAAAAGGTGAGCCATCTGGAGTGGAGTAACAAGCTCAGGAAAACAATTCCTCCCCCAACAGAGCCTGAAGCACTGTATCCTTTCAGCATTAGACCCCGCTGCCCTTTGAATTGTTCCATTAAACAAAGGTCTGCTTCTAAGTCTCGTATTTGTTCCCATGATTTTGAGGGAGAAAGTAGCATCTCTTTAAAAGTGGATGCACGGGGCTGGAGAGATGACTCAGTGGTTAAGAGCATTGACTGCTCTTCTGAAGGTCCTGAGTTCAAATCCCAGCAACCACATGGTGGCTCACAACCATCCGTAATGAGATCTGACGCCCTCTTCAGGTGCATCTGAAGACAGCTACAGTGTACTTAAATATAATAATAAATCTTAAAAAAAAGTGGATGCACTGGACTGGGAAGATGGCTGAATGGGAAGTACTGACTGCACAGGCAGGAGGACCCCATATTGGATGCCCAGCACCTATGTTCAAACAAACAAACAAACAAACAAACAAACAAACAAAGCCGAGGACAGCATTGTGTACCTGTAAGTCCAATGGCTAGCTAGATTCCAGTTCAATAAAGAGAACTTGTCTCAAAAAAATAGCAATAATAAATATAAAAAATAAGGCAGCCACACCAATCTCTGATCTTATGTGTAGCAGCATGTGCACGTGCGCACACACACACACATACACACACACACATACACACACACATACACACACATACACACACA
>NC_034603.1:66902670-66920520 GCF_900095145.1 Mus pahari
CACACACATACACATACACACACATACACACACATACACACACACATACACACACATACACACACACATACACACACACACAGGGCCATGCACACTCACATTCATGTACACAAGCATGCGCGCACACACACACACACACACACACACACACTCAGAACATATGTGGAACACAACATCAACAGTGACATCTTTTAGCAACTAAAATCCACGATGACTTTGAAGGAAGGCCTGAGTGTAGAAATTGTTTCTGAATTGCCTGATGCCCTTGCTTCTGCTTCCGATGAAGCTTGAACATATCTATTCTGAATTTTGCCGACACACCATGGCGTGCCGGTAAAGCTGTGGGTTTATTCCTGACACTAAGGTATACCCTGAGCCGTAACATCACAAGAACTAGGTCCTTGAGCGCACTAAGGTTCCCCTCAGCCAGTTTTATCGGTCGCAGGGTGTTTATGTGTGGGGCTGTCTCCCTCAGTGTGAGCAGCTGCCTCAAGACTGTCATCCTACAGTTCCCAAGTGGTTTGCTGCTCACAAAGCTCTTGCCTGGAAACTGACTTATCCGATGCTAACAGTAACCTGTGTTACAGGAAGACGAATATGATCGACCCCCTGCCTGTGTATCAGGTCTGGAATATTTCAGATGATCAAAAACATTGCACATTTCTTTTTCAACATTCAAATGTTTAGGAGTGCCTATGAGGGGAAGGAAAAGAACATGTATGGAGGAGGTGATATGCAAATTGGCTCGTGTTCGAGTCTCAGAACTGAACTGTGGTCTTTATTTTCTGGCGGACAGTGACTAACATCGAGTTAGTGCCATAAATGAATTAACTCCCTCAGTAATTTTGGGAGGTAGGCACTTTATTTTTTTTCTGGTAGTGGGGATTGAACTCAGGGCCTAGTAACATGACACAAGAGCTTGGCTGCTGTGCCATGCCCCTGACTCAGTAGGCGTCAGTCTATATCATGATCTTATAGATGAAACTGCGAAATAAAACCACCAGCAAGTGATAGACCCGAAACCAAACTCAGACACCCGCTGGCCTTTGACTCTGTTCTTGCCGGCTGTGCACAGTGGACAGCAGGTGCCAGGTGTCTCTGATGTCATGCATAAGGAACCCTAGGCTTGTGTCATAATATTCCAAATCCCTGAAGAGTCAACAGTGCTCAGAGCAGGTACTGGCTCACACAGGCAGGCCCCTGCTGATCCCACGTGGTGCCATGTTTCCACTGCTGATCACTATGAAGGCAGATCAACCTACTGGCCACTATCATTTTAGGGTTGTATTTGCAGAGACTGTGTGCAGGTACATTGCTCTGAACATATGGAATGAGTCCACTTAAAGCTCCTGGTCTGAAGAATACTGACAATTAGATATACCGATGTCACCGTCACTGTCACCAGTAGGTCCGTCAATGCCAAAGGCTGTCTTGGGACCCCAGCAAGCCAGTCCATTTATTCTTCTTGACCTTTCATCCCAGGATGCCACTGACCTGCTGTCACTGGGGAGGAGACTTGGTTTTCCTAAAGTTTCATATAAATGGGATCATAGAAATGTATTCTTTTGTTCTGGGGCTTCTTTAGCTTAGCCACTGGGCTGACCTCAACCTCCGGGGCTGAAATGATCCTTTTGTCTCAGTTTCCAGAGCAGCTGGAATGCCAGCGGTATGTCACCATGTCCTGCTTGCCACAGGGTTTCTAGATCAGTCTTTCTATTCTTTATAAATTGGTGGGTTGTATTCTAGTGTGTGAACTCCACCAGGTGCTTAGGTTGGACCGTAAATTCTGGTTGTAATAATCTCCTGCTAATTTGTTGCTAGACGACGGATGCAGCCGGAGAATTTAGAGCCAGCTTCAGTGATGCTTTCAACACACCATTTTTTTTAAGTTCTTGAGTTTATGATAACCATCTGTGTGCGCATGCGCACACGCGCACTTTCGAGCATGCATGCCTGTGTGGACACGTGCATGTACACAGATGTGTACAGGTGCGTGAGCATAGGTATGCACGTCTGTAGAGATCAGATGTAGTTATTCAGTCTCCGTCCACCTTGTGTTCTGAGACAGGCTCTGTCTTTGGACTGAGGCTCACCATTAAGTTAGGGGTTGCCGACCATTGAGCCCCTAAGATCCACATGTCTCAGTCTCTGAGATTCTGGGAGTTGGATTCGGGTTCTCCTGCTAACATGGTAAATACTTTATTGACCGAGCCATCTTTCCAGCCCATGATAGTAATCTTAATAAAATTTAATCTTACAGTCACGCCTAACTTTTAAGAAACATTTCAGATTGCCTGTCTGGTATTCTAAACTTTAATTACTAACTTCATTTTACACCGTAGGAATCTGTCTTAGTAGACCTGCTGAGTCATAACTCACTAAGTTGATAATGAAAAAAAAACTCTCTTCACTCCTTTTCCCCTCTCTCGATTTCCTTCTTCCTTTCTAATAAAGAAATAACCTAATATCCTAAACTCTAATGACTTGAACAAACAAGGTAGTTTTTAAAGGTTCTCTTTCTGATGTTCCAGTAGGTGGCGCTGTCACCAAGCCAAAAGGAGTCTTGCTTTTTACATGCTATGTGGGTATTTCTAGGTGGTTTCTACTCTTCAGTTAAACTTTCATCAGACACATTTGTCTAATGACTAAAGTCTGTCTTGCCCTTGATCATTAGAGTAACACATGCACTTGTTAAGCGTTTAAGGCACAGACAAAAGGAAAATAGAGCAAACTCTTGAAACCCTTAGCAGTAAGAGGTAGCTGTAGCAATGCAGCGCTGCCCACATTGCCCAGACACCTCCTCAGCTTTATACAAAACAACCACACACAGTAAGGACTTCAGGGTGTAAAATTGTAGACGTTAACGTAATTGTAAACCACATGTTCGTTGTTTTTAATTTTTTATTTGTAATCCCGACTTGAGCGTCTTATTTCCCCTAAGGACATTTTCTCAATTTGTGTCTTGCAGAGTCCCGAGGACCCTTTATACCTGTGCTGAATTAGAGACTGCGATCTGGTGGTAGAGGCTGGAGTCTCATTAGGTCACTGTGGTGGCCCAAGAAAGTTCCTGTTCTCCTCAAATTAAATCTAATCCCCTGTGTGGTGGCATCAACAGGTGGGACATTTGGGGTTTTATGGGCAGAGCCCTTGCAGATGGGACGAGGAATCACTTTCTGTCATGTATCTGCCCGCCCCCTGGTCTAAAGTATCTTGTCACAGCACTCCAAAGACTAGGGTGGGTGCTGTGCTAACTGCATCTCTTGCTGGAGAGGACACGGACTTCAGAAAGCATTTCACCCTTTCATCGCTAGGTTGAGACTGGAGAACAGCTCACAAAGATTGTGTAGAAAAAAAAGACTGTGATTTGGAGCCTGGTGCCAGTCTATGACGTCCAAGCCACTGTGAAGCCACCGATAACTTTTTAGACAGCTGCCTTCCCTCACAGCTGCCTTTCCTTGTAGTATATATAACCTTGTAGACATCTGATACTTCCGGAGACCAAAGAGCTGCAGACAGCATTCAGCTTCCTGTTGTTATGCACTTTGACCACACTGTTTAAAGCAGTAGCTACAGGCCTTGGGGAAGTGACATCAGTTTGTTACTAGGGGCTGGGGACCTTGCTCAGGAACAGACCTAGGAAGTCTCTTTGGGTCTGAAAAGTTCCGGTCCATCCAAGGCTGGTGCTGGAAGAGGACGCTTAGACAGGGAGATGAGTGCACGCCAGAGAGAGATGAACAGAGGACCCGAAGCCACGAGATCTTTAAGAGGAGGGCGACTTCGGATGGCTGGAGACGGAAGCAAATCATCTAGAGATGGGGGGGGGTTGAGAGGGGTGGGGGGGAACCCTCTGAGGTCTTTCTTGGCTGTAGAAGTGTCTTCTTCCCTCCTCTTTGATCTTCCTTACTAATCTTTCTCTTGGTTTCTCCATCCCACTTGATTCCACACAGTGGGCAATAACGGGACACACACACTGGGTATTTTGGGGCTAGAAGCATAGCTCGGTAGCAGACCAGTTGGAGCATCGGGAGGCCCTGGGTTTGAGCATTGCAGCAAAAGGAAAAGAAAGAAAACATGCTACCACTTCCTTTGCCTCAACTGGGCACTGTCTAGAGCTAACAACGTTTTAGGTTCCTGATGTTTGATGATGTAGATTTAATCTTCACAAGATTGGAGGCTGGAGAGATGGTATGATGGGCAAAAGAACCTTCATTCTGCAAGTATGTGGAATTGAATTAGAATCTTCAACACACACATGAAAAGCAGGGAACACACACACACACACACACACACACACACACACACACACACACACTCAGCATTGTGGGCCTGAGAACTCCATGGCCAGCCCACCTAGCTTCCAGTTCTAGTGAGAGAGCGAGGGAGAGGGAGAAGCCCAATGCCCATGCCTACACAGGCATGGCTGCAGGTGTGTGCACCTGCACAGTCATGGGCATGCAACACACGGGTAGGCAACAGAAGCACGCAGAGAGAAGTTCCTCAAGATTAAGCAACAGAGCTAGGACTTGAACCCAGTCTGACTTCAGCGTCCTGGGTCTTCCTCACTCCATCCTAACCCTTGTCTTCTTTCCGGAGCTTCGGATTCGGCAACCCAGGTCAAACCGCCATCTACACTCCTTTAGACTTTGCTTATCTTCTATCTCAACTCAACCTGCCATTGGCTTGTGGGTCTGACTCTGACTCACTCTCCTAAAGCCCCACCCTATGCCTCAGCACTGCCAGATAGGAGAAAGGAGGATGACCCAGTGGAGGTCCCCACCCTTGCATCTTGTTACGTGTATATACTTTAATCTTTCTCTCTCCACACCTGTTCGATTTCTGAACGATACAGTTGCCCTCCAATAACTTGATCCTTTCTTCCTCCATTCCTCTTCAGAACTTCTGTGAGCACCCTGTCAAGGTGTCACCATGCCTGGCAGATGTCTACCTCGACCCTCAAGACAAGGACCAAGTCTTACTCACCATCAAATCTCCTAGCTTCCGTTCTATGCCATTGGGTCAGCATTAAGAGAGAAATCGGCTTTCATAACTTACAACCTAGGGTTCTTCCCTTTAGATTTGGCTGCTATTGTTGATGACAGGCTCGCTACCATGGGACCCGGGTGGTCCAGATGGATATGATTGACACACAGCCCCTAGCATCAGGTCATCATTAAGTGTATGAAATTAAGTGGATAGGAACACATTGACTGTATGAAAGAAGGCCCCAGTAAATGAATGGAATAACTGTTCTCTCCTATAATGGAAAATATAAAATTCTGTTAACTTCTGAGAGGATGAACCCTTAAAATAATCTTAATCTCTAACCTCAGTTAGCTTATGTGCTTTGTTATATTAATATCTTAAAAGCTCCTGTCTATGCCCTTGACAATATTGTTTACATCAAGGAGAGGCACACACTTCACTTCATTGCCATTAATCTTTAATTAAAGTTAGCTCTGTTAAACCCATACTGTTCCATCAAAGCTGTGGGATTAAACAAATGGTCCAGGCGACCAGAAAAACTTAGTGGAAAGACTTCTTCAGGCCCAGGAAGGTGTAAGGTGATCTGGGGTTGCAATGACGATCAGCCCAGCCACAGAGACTTCTAAATTGGATATTGTTTCAGAATTGCTAACAAGACCCAACATGCATAGAGAATCCAAGGAAAAGGAAACTGGCCCAAACAGATGCTGAATTAATATAGCGCACGGAAGCAGTAACTCCTGGCCGTAAACTTCGCCTTCCAAAGGAGCCCGTGTGAGGCCTTACATCTCTTCTTCAAGTTCCTGAACCTGGGATGAGACCACTTCGCCATTCACTATCTCCTGCACGACTGTCTTGATTTTTCGAGTTTTATTTGGGTCTAAAGGTAAAGAAACAGAAAAGAGGGTAAGGATTATTACTAAGCAGTTATCACCCCGAAGTTTATTCTTGTTCAATTTAAGCTTTTCATCAAATTCAGACTTTTCGAAGTAACTCCATTCCAAACCAAGTGAGTTTTACTTAGTGGAAATGAAATTTATTCACGACTGTCTTGTGCACAAATCAAAGTACTCAACGTCTCCCTCCATCTCTCTGTTCCTCTCATTCTTTCTTTCAGCTCAGGGTCTTGCTAAATATTAGCCCAGGATAGCCTGGAACTCATTATCCTCTTTTTTTTTTTTTTTGATTTTTATTAAAAAAATTTAGCCTTCCAAGAGATGGGATGGCAGGCACACACTAAGCCTGGTGTGCTTTAAAGCATTTAAGAAGTGTGCATGGAGCTGGGCGGTGGTGGTGCACGCCTTTAATCCCAGCACTTGGGAGGCAGAGGCAGGTGGATTTCTGAGTTCGAGGCCAGCTTGGTCTACAGAGTGAGTTCCAGGACAGCCAGGGCTACACAGAGAAACCCTGTCTCACGGCGCTCATTTTGTCTTCCTAGAGTAGGATTTTCTTACTTGAGCTTGCTGAGAGTTTTAATATACCATTCAACTACTCCGTGTGTTTGAGCAGAGACAGTGATATGTCCCCTGCTCAGAACACAAATATATTTTAAGTTATTTATGCTCAATATTTAGTGAGGTCTTACAGTTTAGTCATTTCACGAATGAGATTCTGACTTACTTTTGAATGATTCTTGTGTCCATACCTTTAGAAGAATCGACTGATGGTGTCTGAGGTTTGGAGACAGAAAGGGTTGAATTTTCATCAAAACCGCCACTGTAAAGAGAATGAAAGTTGTGCTCACGTGATTGTTGGATGAGTAAGGAGACCCTGCTGCTTGAGTTTAAACATTAGAGACGCCTACATAAGCACAGCAAAAATAGAGATGCTAGTACAAGTTTCTTGGCTGACTGATGCACTATGAGGGTAGCCAATTGGGACAGCACACATTTGCATCCAAACCACCTGCAATGGACTCTGAGGGGAAGCAGCTTGGTCTCAGACATCCGCTGTCTTAATTTCCCATCTGGGGTTCTTCCATCCAGATTAGGCTACTATCATTGATGAGGGGTTTGCTACTGTGGGGCTGGGGTGGTCCCGATGGCTACTATTGATGTGTTAGCCCTAGCCTCAAGAGATGGTTCTTCTAGAACATGTAAGTACTCATTTACAATGAGCATTTTATTAATTTGTATCAAGTGAGATAGTGGCTGGATACATTTAGTTAAGTCTAGGCAAGCATTTTCTAGATTTGTTTTTTCCCTCCTTTTAAAAGTCTTTATGTGTGTGTGTGTGTGTGCGCGTGTGCATGTTCATGTGTTGGTTCTGGACTTCACCTTGTTTGAGACACACTGAGCCACAGACTTCTGGGGCCCTTCATGCCTCCACCTTCTGTCTTCAGCAGGAGAGATGAGGTTAGAGATTCACTCGACATGGGTTTTGGGGCTCTGGACTCAGTTCTTTACCCTTGCAAGCTCCCCAGCCCATCCCCTCTTCCTGCAGGCAGTATGGAGACGTAGCTCAGGTTGGTCTGGAACTTGGGCTCCTCTTGCCTCAGACTTCTCAGTGCTAGGATCACTGGCAAGATTTGTTCCCTGTTTAGTCGACTATAGCCCTCTTCTCCCACTGCAGAAAAAAATCTGCATCAGGTGTCCACAGTCCTTCAGCCCCTAAGATGTTTCCAATCTTATTGTCTGCTCACCCTTGGCCATCCCCCTCCAGCAGCCGGCGGTAGGTCTCAATCTCCATCTCCAGGCGAGCCTTGACGCCCAGCAGCCGCTGGTGGTCCGCATTCTGGCGCTCCGCGTCAGCCCGCACCTGTTGGAGTTGCTCCTCCAGGCTGCCGATCAGCTGCTGCACCTGAGACAGCTGGCAGCAGTACCCACCCTCGGTTTCAGCCAGCGAGCCTTCCAGGGACGACTTCTGCAAATGGGAGATAGACAGAATTGTCTGGGGATCTGAGAACAAGGCCGCAGCCCACGGTCCAGCATACCGTGGGTGCAACATCTTTTTTTTTTTTTGGAAGTTAAGGGATGCGTCGTGTCTCTCTGCATGTCACGCTACCATGGCGAGCTGGGCCTGGAGTTCAATCTCCAGGTTCTGCACCATGCGCTTCAGGTCGGTGACCTCGCTCTTGCTGGACTGAAGCTGCTCCGTGTTGCTGCTGATCTCTTTTCTGAGCTCTCCGCTCTGCAACAGCAAAGTAGGTGGATGGGGTGAGCTCTGCGCTGGCTCAGAGGGTTTTCTGGGAATGCATCAAATCTCGCGGTGTTACCTTTTCAAGGAACCAGGCCTCTGCATCTTTCCGATTTTGCTCAGCCATGGCTTCATACTGGGCTCTCATTTCATTGAGGACCTTGGTGAGATCCACTCCAGGGGCGGCATCCATTTCTACATTGACCTCACCTGGACCACCTGCCTGGAAACTTTGAAGTTCCTAGGGACAGCAATGGAGAGAGAAAAACACAGGAGTTCATGTGTCGAGTGAGGCCCCCAGGTACTTTTGCCTTCTTGTGTCTCTTCATGCACGATGATAGTAATAAAAATATATTTTTGAGTGAGTTGGTATAAAGACAAAATATTAATGCAAGGCATCAACACTTTTTTTTTAAGCTTGAAAACTTGTTCCTTTCATGATTAAGAAAAAACTAAAACCAAAAAGCAAGACATTTTCTCAGGTTTCTTGAATAACCAAGGACCCCACGTTCTGTGCCTGTGGTTGCTGGCTCTGCTTCTAGAACATCCGCTTCCTATAGTTTACAGAAAGGAAAGAGACCTGGTGTGCAGGTTGCTCCAGCAACTGCTACAGAGCTACGACCGTAAGTGGCACCTGGAGTTGTACACTATTTCACACCACAGTCATTGAGAACCCAACAGAAAGTTCCTTAGAAGCTCATTGCCAGTAGTCTTTCTTCCTGTCCGTGCCCTGGCCTCTGATACACATATCAGATCTCCATATGTCTTATATTGGTTACATGTCTCTAACATATGTGGCTGGTATATATGTCAGCTGCAGACTTTTGTTTTCATTTTTGAAACACTCTGTATTTAAAGAAAACATTTGACTAAGGTAATTAAAACTCCTGTTATTACTTAATAATGGAAATAATAAAACCAGAATATTCCCCACTATCCCAAGTCTAATACTCAAATCCATTAAACCTTAATAAAAAGTACCATAACACATACACAAGAGGGTGGGGTGGGGGTGGGTGCACACATACAGGAACACCAAAATGAATAGTCATTGTAACACAGAGATAATATATTCTCAAGCTTTGTTAATTCAAAATTGCAATTCTTGGGTCTGGGAGAAAAAAAAATAAAGCTATTTCTGACCTCCTCATGGTTCTTCTTCATGTAAGCCAGCTCCTCAGTCAGGTTCTCAAGATGTGCTTCCAGGTCGGCTCTAGTCAGGGTCAGCTCGTCCAGCACCTTGCGCAGCCCGTTAATGTCGGCCTCCACGGTCTGGCGCAGGGCCAGCTCATTCTCATACCTGGAAACCAAGTGCCCACAGTTTAGGAAGTCAACATTAACAGAACCATTGTGATGGGTCCTGGACATCTTCTGGGCTATGTGGCCCATATCTGTACTACCAGTACTTGGGAAGTAGAGCCATGAGTTCAAGGTCATCCTCCACTACATAGTGAGTTCAAGGCAGCCCAAGGGAAGAGGAGGAGGAAGGGGAGGAAGAAGGAGGGAGGATAAGGAGAAAGAGGAGGAAGAAAGGAGGGGAGAGAAGAAAACCCCGCACTAACAGTATATTAATGCGATTTTTGATTTTGTGACTTTTCTTCTGTGTGTGAGTACAATTGCTTACTCCTCATTTGGAGACAAGAGAAGAAAGATGAAGAAATGACGAATTGAGAACTTCCTACCAACAGTGACCCCCTGTGGTTTGACCTCCTGATGATATCCTAACACTAGCTGGAGACAAACTGATGGCTACTCTTCCTGCTTGATTTCTTTTGTGGGTTGTTTTAAACCTTGTTACTTCATTAGTAGCTTTTACTGGGTCTTCACAGGCTCAGGACTATAGATGTTACAACTTCCTGTGGGGACATTTTGTAATACAAAAAGGAAATTAGTTTGTATTCCCTGTGCACAGGAGGGTGGGGTATGGGAAAGGATCTGGTATATAAAAATAAATGCATGGTTAAGCTTTCAGTCGTATGAGTCATCAGGGACACAATTGTTCCATTTAACCCCTTGGCAAAGACATTGTTAATTCACTTTGATACATTGAAAATTCAGGTCTAAACATAGGTACAATTATCAGGTTGAATTATGACTCATTACAAAGAAATGATCCGTAGCTCCAGGTGGAAGCAACTGACAACTTAAAGCTGTGTAAGGTGACCTTCGGTGCTTTTAGAAGCACCCTGTGTGGATTTAGGGGTGCACTGAAGGCAGGGGCCATGTGGGCTGCAGGACATTCGGATCGTTTGCCATCAATGGAGGCAGAAGTCGGGAGTAGGAGGAAGAATGAGTTCCCACCAGCGGACTCACTTCATCCTGAAGTCCTCCGCAGCCAGCCTTGCGTTGTCAATCTGCAGGAGGAGCTGGGCATTGCTGACGCTGGCAGAAATGATCTGGGAGAACGGTGGGAGACACATGAACATGGAGTCCTAAAGCACTGGCAGTTCACAAGTGTCACTTTGCACATAAGAGAAAATCATGACACGAAATACATTTTTCCTTCATCCAAACTCTTAATCTTTAAATCACATTCTTTCAGCTTTTTTTTTTTTTTAAATAAGGCTCTTCTATGCATCTTTAGTTTTGGTTGGGCTTACTTCCTCCCCCCCCACCTCTGTGCATTCCCACCCCATCTTTGTTTAAACCTTCCTATGTCACTCTTTCCCCTTCCTCTTTCCTATCATGTATATTTTTCTATACCAGTTTAAGCACCTCCTCCCTGCCATGAGACCTTTCTGGTCTCTGTAGGCACTCAGTTAAACCCAAACACAGAAACCTAAACATTCCCAACTAGAATCCACATCTGAAGGACAGCAGATGGCGTTTGCCTATCGGGGCTTGGGTTACCTCGCTCAGTATAAATGGTCTCCAATTCCGTTTTTTTTTCTAAGGCAAAGACTGTGGCTATAGCTCAGTGGGAAGATACTTGGTCACATGCCTGAAGCCCTGTGTTCATTCCCAGCACCACAGCAAAACAAAACCAAAAAACTCCGAAGGGTTCGGGACAACTTCATTTTAAAAGCAAATGTATTGATCGGCGCACGCCTTTAATCCCAGCACTTGGGAGGCAGAGGCAGGCAGATATCTGAGTTCGAGGCCAGCCTTGTCTACAGAGTGAGTTCCAGGACAGCCAGGGCTACACAGAGAAACCCTGTCTTGAAAAAAAAAAGTTGATAAGAACATTTCTTTTAGACAGTGGAAGGACGACCACTTAATGATGAATGGGACTGTACTTCTGTGCTTCTTGGGTGTGGGGGGGATTCTCCAAGTACAATTTAGTTTAAAAATATCTAAGTTAAGAGGATTTATTTTTTATATTTTATTTTTTATATTGTAATAAAATAAAAAGGCTTCTAAAGCCCCTCCCCTTACCTTATTCTTCAGGTCTTCAATCAGTGGGTAGTATTTACTGTAATCACTCTGGGACCCGGCGTCTCCGGTTCTACGTGTTTCATACCATTCTCGAATTTTGTTTTCCAGTTCTGCATTAGCCTCCTCTAAAGAGCGAACCTTGCCCAGGTAGGAAGCTAGTCTGTCATTCAGATTTTGCATGGTTTCTTTTTCAGAACCAGAAAAGAGACCTCCATCATTGCCAGAAAAGATACACAGAGAGCCACCGCCCGAGCTTCCGGCTATCCCCATTCCCATCCCTCCTGCGCCACCTCTCAGAGGTCCCCCATAGGCAGAGCCAAGCCCTGGCAAGCAACCTGCAGAGCCACCACTAAAGCCAGAACCAGAACCAAACATGGAAGCAGCAGAAAAGATGCCCCCACAGCCAACTCCAAAGCCAGAGGCCGTTCCCCCATAGCCGCCGGCAACACTAGAAGCAGATGCACCCCAAGGTCTGCCTGCCACCCCGTTCTGTGAGGAAGACCTCCTGGACAGCGCAGAGGTGCAGACTGAAAGTGACATGCTGTTGCTGGAGAGTTTGGCAAGGTGGTGACCCCAGAGAGACTGCAGTGCTGGTATGACAGAAGGGGTCCTGCCTTTATAGGCTGGGAGGTGGGTGTTGTGGTTAAAGAGTTCACTCTCTGCATTCCGACTCGCATGCCCACCCCCACCCAGCCGGCCAGCTCAGCGGGTATGTGATTTATGCATCATGAAAATTCACTGATATAGCTATAATCAAATAACCATTTCCACTAGATTTCTGACACACAAGAAAGAAGGCTGGGTGGAGCAGATAGGCTGTCGTAAGGAATCTGTCACTTTCAGTTGTTCTCGGCACTGCCTGTATCTTCCAGACACCAGGATAGTGATGACTGGAGCGTTAAAGAATCCTTCCGAAGTCCCATGCTTCCTGAAGCTCTGTCCTCCCCTCCCCTGTCTATTTCTTTCGGAAACACGATATAAGCCAACCAACCATGCTGTGGTTCTCTCCGTACGGCCAGTTTCAGAGGCAGATGAAGAGTGCATTCCTGGAAGGCGAGAAACGGGTGTTTTCCAAGTGGACATTAGAATCTGAGCTTGCAAGGATCTGAGAGCATCTGCGTTAAGGAGCTGTATGGTCCTTGTTTTTTTCTGAGAGCGGAGCAGTTAAACATGGGAGCCAGTTGTTTGGAAGACATTTATATCACAAAAGAATTGGCATTCTTAGTAAACCATGACGCTTGGCTCTGGGCTGAATGCTCACTGCTATTTCTTCAATGGCATTACCTGTGGGAATTTTGTAGGAAATCCATTGGCTGAATGGATTGTATATCACCTAGGGTGTTTCACCATTAACAAAATGCACACACACACACACACTGTCCAAAATAGGAAATGATTAAAATTCCATGCTTAAGAAGCCAGAGAGTCATTTCAGTGGATGAAGAGGAATGCATTTTTTTTTGTGTCACAGAACAGCCAATGGGAGGCTGTCTTATTAAGTTCCTGTGAATTCTTTGGGAAGAACGATCCTAAGAATTTTATCCAGGGGTCAGAGAGGTGGCTCAATACTTAGGAACACTTGCTTCTTCCAGAGGACCCACGTCCAAGCCACCCCCATCCCCCCCATGGCAATCAATCCACGACTTCCAATCTCAGTGGGCACCATGGGTACGTACCCACAGACACACTTGAGTGTACATTACTAAAATATAATAAAAATACATTTTTTATGTTGCGTCTTCATTTTCTCTTCTTTGACAACCTGTATATCTATATCTTGACACAGTTACAGCTTATATATTGGGCATGAGAACAATATTCTGATGGGAAGTGTGTTAACTTGAAAGGTGAACTGGAAAGGAGAGAAAATGTTGATGCCCAGAGGAAACCTGTTGGTGCAATTTCAGGACATGGAGATCTCCTCAGGAATTTAGGTTACAGGCTTTTCGGTTGGGTGAGAAAGGGAAGGGGCTTTCTTTTATGTAACTTCCTTCAAAAGCGGCCCAGATCTCTCTCTTCCTCATTGTGAACTAATTCTACTATTGAAAATAGCTCTGTATGTATATAGAGAGTACGAGAACTGTTCTAAAAGTCATAGGTGTAGATGACTTTTTTAAAAAAATATTTTGAACATAATTGGTTTTATTATTTAATTAAGATTACATAACTAACCACCACCTGGTCATCATCCATGCCTGGTCCATTTTGTTCAGTGTCTTACAAAGTCAGCATTTAAGACTTTATTGGGTTGGTTTTTCTCTTGATAAGCTAAACTGCGGAGTCCCAAATGTGTACTGGAGACTTAGGAAAGCATTGACATCGAGACAAGCAGCACGATGTATTGAGTGTTAACAGACACCATATGGAGGGTAGAGGTGTTACAGTCATCCTAACATGAGAATGAAGTATGTGTTTGCACATGCCCAGTAGGCTCTGGGGTAGAGGTTCCCACAGCAGAGCCTTTAATAGTAGCTTCATATTTCCTGGGAGCCCTGGTCCCAGAGAATGCTTCTTTCTCTGACCTTTACGCCATCAGAGTTGGTCTCAAGGTCAGTGCTTGCTTTACAATGACAGAGAGCTTGATTCTTCTTCCTTCAGCATGAACAACACTCCCCTAATCCAGATAGTGTTTGCCCTTATTCAGCCTCCCCAGAGGTGAAATCTTAAATCCATAGTTGTATCAAGCCAGAGTGAGAGCTGCCTATTGGAGACTCGGGAACACGTGCAGAAGGTCACACCTGAGCTTCATGGCTGACCTCCATAAGAAATACCCAGGACAGGGGCTGGAGAGAGAGCACTGCCTGCTCTTCCAGAGGTCCTGAGTTCAATTCCTAGCAACCATGTGGTGGCTCACAACCATCTGTAATGGGATCCGATGCACTCTTCTGATGTGTCTGAAGACAGCTACAGTGTACTCACATAAAATAAAGAAATCTAAAAAAAGGAAGAAAGAAAGAAGGAAAGATACCCAGGATCGAACGGACTGACAGCTTTTCAAATCACTTTCCCAGGGTCAGGAACACTGAACCCGTAGTGACAGCTACTGACAACTCCCCTTAACCTTGTTAAATAAGGAACATGTGCAAGGGACACATTCTCCTCCCAGCCTATACACAGTCACAAAGAAAGGGCGGGGCTTCAAAGCAAGAGGCTTGCAGAAGTTACATATTTATACTGTAAACATGGGAAGCATCAGCAATCTCAGGCAGACAAGGTTTGATGAGGCAGTCTGCCATCCACTTGCCTCATTTGTAGGAAGCATGGCAAGTTAACTGAGATGCCAAGACCTGAAGTCTCAGATGGAGGCTCCACCAAGGGCTCCTCCAATCTATTGGCTGAGCTTGTCAGTTCCCATGTTCCTGCTGTTGTCCAGACATTGGATCAAGCGAGTCCCAGACCTTGTGTTTCAGAGAGCTCCTATCATGGTGCTTTTATCCCACTTTACAACAGAACCACCTCAGAGTCAGGACACTGACTTATTTAAGGCAGAGAGAGAAATCAGGTCTGTAGTATAGTCCACAGACAGCGCAACCTTGATGCTTCTCTCGGTGAAATACAAAGGACACCAGGTGACTGTGACCTCCTTAACTGTGAGATTGGAGTTCTCGCCCACACACCAACCAGAAACTCTGACTCTGTCCTTCCTGGAACTTCTCAGGGCACAGCCCAAGACCACAAAATCATTTTCTGTGGCCTATGAAAAATGACACTCTGTGAGATGCTGCCAATGCTTAGGCAGATGTGTCTTTAGTTTGGGTTTTGTCCTCTGCCCTCATCTCCAGACGTACGACAAAGCATAAGTGAGTGGCATTGTGGTTGTTTCCTATGACTCACAAGCAACACTCTCGCAAGGCAGAGTGGCTCCATTTTACCACCATAGAACAAAACAGGGGTTGTTGCTTGCTTACGGTGTCAAAAGGGATGCACCCCAAACAAAATGTCCACTTAGCAGCTTATAACAACCGGCTAATAACGTAATGTGAACAACATGTATTTTTGAACTTGGAGTCAATTTTGTCCTGAAACGCATACTTTACATTCTTAATGCTTATATGTATATAGTTATAGATATTTAATTTAATTTTAATATTTTTTTTTTTGAGACTGGGTTTCACTGTGTAGCCTTGGCTGTCCTGGAACTCACTCTGTAGATCAGGCTGGTCTTGAACTCTCAGAGATCTGTCTGCCTCTACCTTCCAAGGGCTAGGATTAAAGGCATGCGCCAACGCTGTCTGGCTGTATATTTTAAGTAAATTTGCTTCATAGCCTGCATTAGGCTTTTATAATAGACATTTGTGTTTCTACATGGGTATGCTCCTGAACTGTAGGCTTCTAAAGTGGAGATCAGGTGTCTAACTGTTTTACCCTGAGTCCCAGTCTACTCTTTGACTAAAAACCTTCATTTTATACCCAGCATTGTTTTGCTTGAAAGAATTTATTTGTAATTTGCTTAAATGTGTCACTGAAAATGTACTTCAAAATCATCATGCCCCAACTCTCTGGAATGCTTGATTAAGTCTTATTCTGAACTCAGGTATAAGGAAATAACTTCGGAAGTTGGGAAGAGCCATATTTCTCTTTAAGTGACTATTTGGAAAGGCCGGATGCTGTGTTCATTGCCTGATCCCTCCACCCTGGCCCCTGCTCGCCGTGACCTGTTAGCTTAGTTGGTTGGAGGGAGGCTGGTGCTAGTCATTGCCTCCTGCCATTGAGGTTTTAGAGGTGAACATAATTTTATTTGACAGCCATGTAAGTGGTTCAAAAGGTGGAGATGTTTCAAGCAAGAACAATCCTGGACTTGTTTGTGATTGCGTAAGTCGAGGCACCGAGAGAGCAGACAAGGGTTAGCATGAGTTGCTAACAAGAATTAAGGTTCTGCTGGGTATGGTGGTCAGTGTTCCTATTCATATCACTTGAGAAGCTGAGGCAGGAGAATCATTAAGTTGGAAGTCAGCCTGGGATACACATTAGATTGAGAGACATAGAGTGGAAGGGACAGAGGAAGACAAACAGATACACACATACACACATATACACATGAGGGAGGGGAGAGGGAGGGACGGAGGGAGAGATAGAGGTAGAGGTAGAGGTAGAGATAGAGATAGAGATAGAGAAAATACTAAGTCTTTTTGATTAGGTGTACAGCACCTGCCTAGCATGCATAAGACCATAGATTGGATCCTCAGCACTGCAAAAACGAGTCTGATGAGTGTTTTAAATATTACATATATGATATGTCATATATATATGATATATATCTTACATGGCTTTCACTTTTACATAATTAATGGGATATAACTTAAGAAATATTCAACATGGGGAAGATGATGTGCTGTTTATAATCTTTAGATTTTATTAAGCATGGTCTTCCTGGTGTTTTGGTCGCAGTTAGTTCCCCGAGCTCCGACCGTGCTGTTCACATCCGAATTCACCTCCTGCAAATTAGACTCACCACTTTCTGCAGTTCACTGGTCATTTTCATGGTAACATCTCTTACAGGGGATAACATTTTAAAACCCAGGAGTGGAGATTATGTGGTTGCTTGTGTTTTATTTTGGGCTCCTGGGCTAGAGATGAACACGACTCCCAAAAAGGTGTGAATGGGGCTGAGTGATGGACCCCAGAGCTCAGTCATTATGAAAAACAAGGTGGGAGGGGGGAGGGTGGTTCTAGAGGTGTAGTGTGGTGGGGGAGAAATAAATGAGAGAATCCCCTGGTACAGGGACTTTTTAGTGAGTTCATAGGAGAGAGCACAAATGCTCACAGGGAGGCTGGTACAGGGAAAATCACCTCTCCATGTGAATGCTAGAGCTGTCATTTGAGGGTGTAACTAGAGACCTGGACTGACACCTCAAGTAAGGGGGAGGACAGAGGGTCATGGTGATGTTAGTTCTGA
This sequence comes from Mus pahari, assembly GCF_900095145.1. Taxonomy (NCBI): domain Eukaryota; kingdom Metazoa; phylum Chordata; class Mammalia; order Rodentia; family Muridae; genus Mus; species Mus pahari. The sequence goes on from NC_034603.1 coordinate 66,920,060, forward strand.
TGTCTGATACTGTGTCATCCTATGTTTCAGAACAACCAGCTTTCGCTGGGTTTGTGTGCCCATCAGACACAGGACCAGGCTGCTCTGTTCTAACCCTGTACACAGTACAAACACACACAGCGATGAACTCTTCTCTCTTGCATAGAAATTACTGACAGAATTGGAAGGAGGGATCCACCATCCTTCCTACATGCATGTGTGGTCTCCCTTTATTTTCTCTGAAAGATTATTTGGGGTTTAAAAAAAATCAGAGATAAGACCAAAAAGCAAGAGGAAGGGGGGGAAAAACACCTCTCCATTTTCTGATATGAAGCTGAGTGACGATTTTCAGTTAAACAAACACAATGGCACACTGGAAAGGGAGATGCCAGAGCTTTCCTTCCTTCCTTCCTTCCTTCCTTCCTTCCTTCCTTCCTTCCTTCCTTCCTTCCTTCCTTCCTTCTTTCCCTTCCTTCCTTCTT
>NC_034603.1:66920525-66945343 GCF_900095145.1 Mus pahari
TCCTTCCTTCCTTCCTTCCTTCCTTCCTTCCTTCCTTTCTTTCTTTCTTTCTTTCTTTCTTTCTTTCTTTCTTTCTTTCTTTCTTTCTTTCCTTTCTTGGGAGTTAGATTAGTAGTCTTTGGTATTTGCCTGTCAAAGTTTTAGACCACTCTGGAATTCGTGATTGCCAACTGTGATTTTGGCAATCCATTTATTGCACGTCTTTCTGTATAACACACATATGTAAGGGAGAGATGATCTCATAAAGTTCAGTCGTATGAAAATGTTAGTTATTGCATACTGACAGATTCAGTGAGTCTACTGGATAGTTTCCATCTCATACCATCACTGTGAATCTAAAGCAAGACCCTGTGAGTGTTTGCTGCTAGTTAGCTCACAGTGAGTGTTCAGTAAATGTTAGACGGTTTTAAATGAGCCATCTGGCCATCTTCCATATAATGGTCAAATCTAAAGTCATCATCCTATGGCATCATCCTATGGTTAAGTCTTATCAATCTATTATGAAGGAAAAAAATGATACGGGGAAAATTCAAATTTCCCATTAGCATGCAAAATAATTAATTTTCACTCAAATGTAAAAAAGGTGAGAATGAAGTATGTGTCATCCACTCATGGCTTCTTTAGTTTCTGTTTTCATGTATATGTATGCACGTTTGCATTTGTGTGGCAATATGTGTGTGGGTGCATGGGCACATGTGTGTGGGTGCATGTGAATGTGTTTATGTGTGTGGGGGTGAATATGCATGTGTGTGCAAGTGCATGTGTGTGTGGATGCATGTGTGTGACTATGTGGACCAAGGTGTATGTACACATGTATGTGGGTGAATATGCATGTGTGTGCAAGTGCATGTGTGTGTGTGTGTGTGTGTGGTGTATGCACACATGTGTGTGGGTGCATATACATGTGTGTTGCAAGTGCACTTGTGTGTGCATGCATGTGGGGACCAAGGTTGGTGTCAGACATCCTTATCCACTGGGAATGAGTGCCAATGGATATGGACTCTGTCTTTGGGGGTGTGGACATGTTCTAGGATTAGTGGTAATCATTGTACAACCCATGGATGTACAGAGGACCGCTAAGATTCACATGTTATAAAGGTGGATTTCACTGTTTGTAGCTGTGTCTCACTAAAGCTGTTTCTGAAAGACCATGAGAGACATTTCATACTCCAGATTCACCAAATAAAGCGACTTTTAAGCAGTTTATTATGAGAAGAAGACACATTCCACCTCCAGGCTAGTTTTGTTCTTAACTGAGCCCCATGTCAATCACCTTTTGTTCTTATTCTCCTCAGCATTTGTGATTGGAGTTTGTTTTAAATTATTCAAAGACTAAGTTGAGTTTTGAGAGGCAGCGGAGATATCAGGAAAGGCAAAGGCAGCTTAAAGGAGACAATAAGATGAACTGGGAAGTTGCCTCCCTGGAGAACCCATGTTCCCGAAAGGGGGCTTTTAGCAATTCAGAAACAAGAAAAACAAGACCCCAAAAGAGAGAGGTTTATTTGCTATTTGCTTGAGCTCCTCCAGAGCTTTACTCTACCTGAACTGGCCTGTGATGGATGTGTCTTACAACGAGGATGACAGTGCTAACTTTAATCTTGCCCTTTACAGCTCCCAGGAGTGAAACATTTATATTTAATTACACAGCCTGATAAGTAGACTCCCCCCCCCCCACACACACTTTAAAGCCACTACACAGTGTTGATGTTGTTTCCGGACAGCCACAGCTGGAGCAGCCTCCCCTGTTGACAGCTGGTTAGACACTTTCTTCTATCTCCTTGACTTCAGAGGACACGACCTTGCCATCTACCACTTCCTCCACGACTGTCTTAATCTTCCTGGTTTTCTTGATATCTGTGTAAGTGTTAGACATCAGAGGTTGGTCCAGGCCCATGACCACCCTGTTAAACCACTCAACTTTTTCTTATACAAATTTAAGCTGGTTTTTATAAAAAAAAAAGTACAGAACAATGTATATCACTCTCCCCAAATTTATAAAGCCCTCACCTTCTCACCTCAGATAGAAATAGACAATCTTGAATAAACACAAAATTCACATTTTAGTTGTACATTTTACCCCCAGGACCTTAGGCTGTTCTAGCAATAGCATGGGCTAAGAAAGTCACCTTGTCATAGGGGTGTGTCAAAATCCTCACTTGGTTGCGTTCTGTGCACCATGTCCAAGCTTTTTAGAATCCTGATGTCTCAGGGCTGCTGAGATCGCTTGACCAATAAGCACTTGCTAAACAAGTGTGGGGACTTGAGTTTGGTGCTGGAAACCCATTTAATTTTATAAAGCAAGCTAGATATGGTGGTGTGCATGAAGTTGTCCTCTGACTTCCATATGTGCATGGTGGCATGGACATTCTCTCTCTCCTCTTCCTGTCTTCTCTCTCTTCTCTCCTGTCTCTGTCTTTCTCACTGTCTGTCTGTCTCTTACTGTCTCTTACTGTCACTGTCTCTGTCTGTCTGTCTGTCTGTCTGTCTCTCACTGTCTCTGTCTCTGTCTCTCTGTCTCTCTCTCTGTCTCTCTCTCTCTCTCTCTTTCACACACACACACACACACACACACACACACACACACACACACACCCTAAACAAATATGTGGAAACTTGGTACTCCCAATTGTGCTTTTGAGGACCTCCACCTTTTACTCCCCCCCAGTGACAGACAGTTGCCAGGGAGCTGCTGAGATTTCTGCACTACAGGACATGTGCCCGAGCGCAGAACACTTACCCTTCGTTTCCAAAGTGCTCAGCTGGTACTCTGTAGTTCTGGGTTGTGAAAGGAGAAGAAAGAAAGACAGCATTATTGCCAGGTCAAAGCTGGGGCGCTTCCCTCCTTGTCCCTTTGTTTTCCAATGTCTGGGTTGATGTGTGGTTAAATGCTATTTTCCTATTTCTGGTCCTTGGACTGTGTTTATCTCATACTGGAGTGTTCTGCTTTTTGGCTGGAAAACACCAACCTGCTTATCATCTACTAGAAATTTGTATAGTGAGAACTAAAATTAGGATAGAAGTTCAAGTCTGTTGGGTTTTTTTGGGGGGGGGTGGTTGGGGGTGGGTGGTGTTATATGTGAAGGCAGCGGCTGCTCCAAGTCTGCCCATTTACAGACTGGCTCCTGTGGGCCTCTGTGGCCTGTGGTTTAATTCATGAGCAGTCGGTGAGAATTTTCAAAAGGTTATTATGCTTCCAGTTATACATATAACACAAGAATGAACACAAACGTGATCATTTGGAGAACTATCTTCTGACTCAGCCCTACCCCAGACCTCATTCAAAGGCTATTGATACTTGGGTGCTTTATAGTATTTGGTATATTTTTGTCTCATTGTCCTGTGTGTAACATTGCTGTTGTGCTGGGGGTTGCCTTGACAAGGACTGTGAAGGAGAATTGCCAACAGACAGGGACACACATTCCATGATGCTCAGAGCCTTACTTTATATCCTCTCCTTCCAGAAGGCGGCGGTAGGTGGCGATCTCCTGCTCAAGCCGGGTCTTGATGTCAAGAAGGACGTTGTGTTCTTGGTTCTGGCGTTCAGTGTCACTCCTGATCTGCATCAGTTGGGCCTCCAGGGAGCTCAGCATCTCCTGGATGACTGCCAACTGACTGGCATAACGAGCCTTGACGTCCTCCAGGCTACGCTCCAGAGATTCTTTCTAAGCATGCAAGACAAAGAGGGCGATTCTTACTTGTTGATTTGAAGCAGGCAGCACAGTTGTTGTTATCTTTTGGGGGGAAGAGTTTTTGCCGCCTTTGAATACCATCTGTTTTTCTAGCTCTTTCATTCATTCTGTCTAGGAAGCCTCAGCCGGCCAGCTACAACTGCCATCTCTTGGATTTTTGCTTTGTGTTGTTAGAGCTTTGTGCCTATTGTTCCCTCAGTGTGATGCACCATGCTATAGCATCAATGTATACTTCCTTGCCTGGGAGGAGGCCTGGCCATGTGATTCTTGGTGTCAGTGGAGGATTAGATCTCTCAACCCATGGGGACCAGGCTTGATCATGTAACTCTCTGGCTATTGCCATGTAGGCAATACTGACAAAGTCTTTTTTTTTTCCTCCTGAGATTCAACTCTAAGAGTTGCCCCACAGCTTAGACCTTTTTCTCTTCTTTCCACCACAGTGACAGGACTCAGACTGGTCTGTCCCTTTAGCCCTGATCCCTAAAGTGGAATGCCATGGAGTCATCTCGGGAGTGTTGCCAGCATAACCTGCTGTGGCCCGATGGATTTGTTTAGCCTGTGATGTCTCTACTTCTTTCCTCCAACTTAAAGCTCATCTTTGATTTAAGATCCAGGACAAATGTGATCTCCTCTGTGGAATCTTCAAGATCTACTCATTCCTCTGCCCTGTATAGTTCATTGCCCTTGCCTTGGCTTCTTTCTGTGGTGTAGTTATCGTTAGCCGTTGGACCTGTTTCCCTGTTGGCTCTGCAAGGGGAGAGGTTATTCATTACAGATGTCTGTGCTCGCAGAGTCCTGAACATGGTCCTTTGCCGGCACAGACCCGACCGAGCAATGGAGGTCAGAGGTGCTCACCATGCTGAGGTGGGACTGCAGCTCTATCTCCAGGGTCTGGTAGGTGCGTCTCAGCTCCGTGACTTGAACCTCGAATCCTTTCAGCTCCTCCATGTTCACTGTGACTTCTTGCTGCAGAGCTTGACTCTAAAATTTCAAGAAGAAAAATGAGCAAAGAGAGACACAAGAGAGAGGAAGAAAGGAAGGAAGGCAAGCAAAGGAGAGGAAAGAAGAACAGAAAGGAACACAGACAGAAGGATGGAAAACAAGAGAAAACACCGTCTCTCTCCGTGGAACCATGTTATCCATCTACCCCCAGACTAGAATTACCTGTCTCTCAAACTGTTCTTTGGCCTCTTGCAGGTTCTTCTGGGCCAGGACTTCATATTTCTGTCTCATCTCATTCATGATCTCTCCCAGGTTCAGGCCTGGGGCAGCATCCACCTCCACGTTGACATTGTTGCCCAGCTGTCGGCGAAGGACCTCAACTTCCTGCAAGAGTGAGGTTCCCACTGAGGTTAGTCTGAAATACATTCTCAGATCAGCCTGGGTGGAGGAGATATACGTAATCTCGTGATTTCTTTCATTGGGGATGAAGAAAGATGAAAGGAAATCATAAGGCGGCTTCCTGTGGTCCGGGCACTGCTTGGAGTTATTTACCCAAGGGCAACATCACAGAAAGAAGTTAGGCTTGTTGTCATGATTGATATTGCCTTTATCACTGTCACCATCACTACCACCACCACCACCATCACTATTACCACCACCATCATCATCATGATCACCACCACTTCCACCACCATCACCACCACTACTACCACCATGACCAACACCATCACCACCACCATCATCATCGTCACCACCATGATACCACCACCATGACCACCACCACCACCACTACCAGCACCACTACCTCCTCCTCCTCCTCTTCTTCCTGTTTGTCCTCCTCTCACTTGTATTATTAGAGCTGTCTGATCCTATACCATCCCTGCATACTTCTTACCTCTTGATGTTCCTTCTTGAGGAGGGCCAGGTCCTTGTTCAGTTCTTCAATCTGAATTTCCAAGTCTGTCCTTTGAAGGGTCAGATTATCATAGACTTTGCTCAGGCTTTGGAGATCAGCTTCCACAGTTACACGCATTCCCCTCTCAGTCTCAAACCTGGGGATAAATCAGGATGCAGACATACTCAGGTCTTCTAAAGTCAGCGTAGGAAGAGATAATTTAGCGTCATGAGATAGACAATTCATGTGCTTTATAACAAATTCCTTCACATATTTGTGAAACACGAATAAGAATCTGGGAACCAGATCGTTTGTTTACTCTGTAATATAACTTGTCACTGGGGCTGGAGAGATCACTTCGTCCTTAAGAGCACTGGCTGCTCTTGCAGACAACTCTGGTGCAATTTCCAGCATCCATATGTTGGTTCATATCCATCTCTGTAAGTCCAGTTCCAGGGGATCTGATGTCTTCTTCTGGTCATCTGGTCTTTTGGAGTACCAGGCACACACATGGTGTACAGCCATACACGCAGGTAAAATGCTTATACACATATTACACACATATACATATGCACATGTATATAAAATTTCTGTTCCTCTGCAGTAACTTTGGGGTTTCTAAATTCAGAGGCTAGGGGTATAGCTGGGTGGTAGAGTATTTGCATAGAAGGCTTGAACCACAGGGCTATAAAAACAATAGGAAACAGAGCTAAAAGCCCAAATCAAGTCATCAGCAACAACAACAACCCAAATTAAAAAAAACCACCCCTTCCCCCTAAAACAGTCCAGAAACTAAGAACCCAAATGTGAATCTTATGGGGTAAAGTTATCTTTATCATTTTGTAAACAGATGTGCCCAGTATGGGTCCTCTCAGTCATTTCTTTCTCTCTACAACCTTCTGACAAAGGCACAAATTATAACACACCAATGCAAACCAAATGATAACACAGTAGAACACCCAGCTGCTGACAGGGTGAAGCTGAGCCTCAGAGATCTAACTGCCTCATCTTCAGATCTGACTTTTTTACTCCCATCTTTTAAAATCTCTTTTAGCATCAGAACACTCCTTTTAAACTGTGGTGTTGTTAGTGTGGACACATCCTGCAGACTGGGACCAGGAAGCCCTACTGTTCATCAGCTCTGGGGGAATGTGATCATGTACGTGCATCCAAGTAAGTGAAGACAATTTGAAGTGTATTAATCATAGGTTGGTTCCTGTTCTTTGGTTGGCTGAATGAGGCCATAAAATTCTAGCACACTGGAAGGTACAGGATTCATCTGTGGAATCTGGCTGTGATGTGGGAGCCCCCATGACTCTGTGGAGTGATTCTGTGGATGCCCACCCAGTGGGGACTCTGTGATGGCTCTCACATCACAGAAGGCCATTGGCGAAGAAACGGAGTCTCGGGTTGCTTTGCTATTACTCTGAATGATAGAATGAGGTTCAGTGGGTGAGAGAGCAGAAGCGATATTACTAAGAAAGAATATTCTAGTGACCGGAGATGACCAACCAGAACAGTGGCAATTACTGGAAGGTGTTCAGAAACCATGGTGGATAAACAAATCTTAGAGTCCCAGGAGAGCAAGGGCTGGGCAGGATCACAGAGCTTCTGACAGCCCTATTCTCCACGAGTCTGAAATAATGAAATAGAAGTTTCTTAGCTCACAATAACATGACCACTATACATGATACAACACTCCTGAAAGCTGAATTCTTTTTCAAGGCCAGTGAGATGGTTCGGCAGGCAAAGGAACTTGCTGGCAAACCTGACATCTGGAGGTCTGTCCCTGGAAGTCATGTGATGGATGGAAAGTACTGATGGCTGCCAGTGTCTCCTGACCTCCACATGCATGTGGCCACACTCGGTCTCTGTCTCTCTGTCTCTTGGTCTCTGTCTGTCTGTTTCTTTCTCTTTTCCATCTTCTTCTCTCTTTCCTTCCTCTCCCCACCCCGCCATATACACATAACATGCTAAATAAATGAGAAAATAACCCCACTAAAAAGATTTCTTTTTTGCAGAAGAATTTATCATGGTACTGGGTATTGTAGCAGACATCTGTAATTCTGGGTTCTCAGAGGCCAAGTCAGGGGGTGCTGACTTTGGGGCCATCTTGGATTGCATAGCAAGGCCCTATCTCGAACAGAGAAACCCAAACAATCCCCCACCAATATACATACATACACACACACACACACACACACACACACACACCAACACACACACACATCCAACATGCATACACATACAAACACCAAGACACCCCCATACCAACACACCAACACATACAAATGCATACACACGAACACACACACTAACACATACAAGTGCATACACACCAACACATACATACACACCCCAACAAGCACACATACAGACACACACACGCAATACATACAAATGCACACACACCAACACATGAAAATGCATACACAGCAATATCAACACATACAAATGCACACACACCAACACACACACACACACACACACACACACNACACACACACACACACACACACACACACACACACACACACACCCCAAGACATATTTTTACCATGTTTTAGAGAACTTACTTCAATCTGAAGTCCTCTGCAGCCAGCTTAGCATTGTCAATTCGCAGGACACACTGGGCATTTTGTACTTGAGCATCCTTAACCTGGGAAATGTGAGAGGAAAGAAGAATGACATTTTCCCCTGGGCAGGCAGGAGTGTACGAGTGTACGGTCATTTTATTGGTCCTCAGAGACAACTGTGACTACACCACAAGTGATGCCCATTTCACAAATGACCATGGAAGAACAGTGACAGAGGTATTCATGTAATGGCTTGGCCTAGTTCCTTTGTGATCGTACAAAATGAACGCTGAAGCCACCCACATCGCTGGGCCTCTGTGAGCGCTTTGTCTGTGGCGCTGCTCACACTGGAACATTGCTGTTAGTCCTTCTCACTTGGTGAGCTCCAGCTTCCTCACCTCTCAGCTCAGACAACACTTTCAAGGCCCCTCCATGACATTTTCCAGTTATAGCAGTGAGTGTGCCCCTCTGGCTGTTGCCCTGCACAGCATCCCTGCATCTACCTCTCTGAGTGATGGTTTCTTTGGTCTGTGCCTGTTTCCACTTAAAGCACTTTCTTTGCTGTCATCATCCGCTATATGTGTTGCTCGGTACCCAGCCAGTGTCTATGAAATAGTGGCTGAATGAGAACTTGCTACCTGTAGGAGTTAGGCACAGGATAGAAAGATGGATACACCCTGGATCCGTGTGCATCTCTCTCTCTGTGTGTACATGTTCATATGCTCAGGTGTATTATGTATGTGGAGGTCAGAGGACAAGCTTACATGCCATTCCTTAAGTGCTACCTTTGTGTGTGTGTGTATGTGTGTGTGTGTGTGTGTGTGAGTCTCATTGTCTTGGAACTCACCAAGTTGGCCAGGCTGGCTTACCAGCAAGTCCCAGGGATCTGCTTGTTTTCCCAATGCTGGGAGTACAAGCACACACTGCCATCCTCCGGCCTTGTTTTTTAACCTGGGGACTGAACTCAGGTTCTCATGCTTCAAAGCAAACACCGTATTCTTGAAGAAGTAGATTAGAAGTCTACTTCTAGAAGATATTAGAGTGATGTATCCCTTTCAGTGGCTATTCCTGGAGAGAGGTCCCTTCAGAGGCCTCAAACTAGTGGATACTAATGGCTGTGCCTAAGTACTATGGATAATCCCCAAGTCAATTCAGAAGGATAATTTGAATTTTGTGTTGCATCGAAAAGCCTGAAGGACCGTCCCGTTGATGAAAGGGGCAATGTAAGCACCATAGCTTCATGAGCTGAATGTTTCTGCGAAGTCTGAATTAAGCTGCACTGATGCCTGTATTACAAACACAGCTCAAGAGAAGAGGCCTGTGGTTAAGTCAAAGGTCTTTGCTCTAAAGGCCTTTGCAATCATTTTGAGATATAAACCAAACCAGAGGGGAGGCTTTTCCTGATGAGATAAGAACCCTGGAGCTGGGCAAATGGTGTGTGCTGATGCTTTACATCCTCAGTCAGGAGCAAAGTCTCCCACTTTGGCTCCATTGGCTTTACAGAAGGGGGAACCCCACCCACCATGGATGACACAGGAGAAGATTGTGATATGACTGTAATAAACTTGAATTGGGGGCAATAGAACATTTTATTATCACAGAGGCGCATTATAAAATGCTTGGTGATAGTGAGGAGACAATTAAAACAGACATGAAAAAATCCAGGTATTAGAACTGTGTATGGTGGCACAGTTCTTTAATGCCAGTGCTGAGGCCATTGAGGCAGGAGGATAGTGAGGTCCAGACTAGCCTGGGATACACAGATCTTGTATCAAACACCAGTCCGCCCACCCATCCATCCATCCATCCATCCATCCATCCATCCATTCATCCATCCATCCATCCATCCATCCATTCATCCATCCATCCATCCATCCATCCATCCATTCATCCATCCATTCACCTATCATACAACCATTTATCAATCAATCAGTATAGATATCATTAATATCTGTAATCTGTATCCACCCTGAACCCTTTTGTTATTTATACCCCTAGTAGGCTAATATATTTGTTATAACATTCATATAATGAAAGATGAAAAAAATCTCTTTAAATAGACTCGAGTCTTCAAAGTTAGTAAAGACTACTGGCAAACTCACATAGAAACCCTTGAAGGTCTTTGAAAAATAAGATTATTCACAATGAAGACCTTATATTGTAAGCCATAACAAAGATTTAGACTGCAATTTTGGATGATAAAATGATCATATTTTATATGTAATTAGTTGAAGTTTTAGAAAAAAAGTGAGTTAAACTCATCCTGTTTACAGATACCACATGGTAAAATACATTTTTTTTCAGTTATACATTTCAACCTAATCTGCTTCATGTGTTCGAATTCACCTAGCATACATCTCCCAGTCCATTAGGCAACTAAACGGTGAAGTAGAAATTACAGGCTTCATGGCTCACCTGTTTTTGCAGCTCCATGATCTGTGTGTAGTAGGAGCTATAGTCCCGGATGGTGCTCGGCGCGTTGGTATCATACCACTGCTTGATCTGGACTTCAAGTCTGGAATTGGATTGCTCCAGGGAGCGCACTTTTTCTAGGTAGTTTGCCAATCTATCGTTGAGGTTCTGCATTGCCAGTTTCCCATTGCCCCCAAACAGGTCCACTCCGTTGGAGAGATCGCCCCCATAGCTCACTACGGCTTTGGAGATGCGAGTGCCGTGGCCTCCAGCCCCACCATAGACACTGGGTGCAGCCCCTAGACGCTGCACGGTCCCCTTCCTATACAGCGAGCCACTCATGCTGAGTGCTGGATCTTGTGAGGAGGAACTCAGACTTCTGTGAAAACTTCGACCACTGAAATCCATCTGGGATGCAGGGAGGCAACACCTGTAGCCTGGACTCGGAGCACAGCCTGTCTGTCTCGGGCCACTGTGGAGCTGACCTTTTATAGAGTTCAAGAGACTCCTCCTCTGCTGCCATGTCACCTCAGGAATGACACAGTCCACCTTCCTGCCTCCCCCTCCCCCTCTTTTGTATGGCAATATGTTTCATTCAATTCCAGAAATTGCTACCAGAGGCACTTCTTAAAGGCTTTCCTGGGGGTGTGGGGGGTGTGTGGAGGTTTCTTTTTAATAAACAGAGATAACAAAAAGGATGAGGAGGGGGTGTTCTGTCAGGTCTTGCACCTGCCCTGGCAGGTTTTTTTTTCATCCCCGTATACAAATAAAGAATATTTACAATCTATATGAATAATTTAGGCATTGAACAAGACAGCTGTGGGAACATAATATAAGTCACACTGGTGAGAAAAGACAATGGCTTGTTCAAATGATTTTTTTTTTAATGTTTTATGCTTCTTTTAAAATTTTTTTACTTTTAAGTTTGTCCTTGTTTAGAATTTATGTTTACAGTCTATTGAAATGTCTCGAGTGAAGCTGCGTGTGTGGGTGCGCACCTGTGTTTCCAGCACCGGGGAGGAGGCAGAGGTAGGGAATCAGGACTTGTTTGAGGCCAGCCTGGTTGAAGTAAGGTGTTCCAGTCTAGCCCAGTGTTGTGTAACAAGACCCTGTCTCAAAGTGCAGGCACTCCCCCGCCCCCCCCCACTCACCCAGAGTTTAAGAACTGAATGTGGTCAGTAGGTGAATATGTAAATGATTATCGGTGGGCGGCAGTGGGTCAGTTGATTTTGGAGTTTTTTTTTAAAAAAAAGATACTTTAAATAGCATTTTTGGATCATTTCATCCATGCGTATGTAACGTATCTTGATAAACTCCTCTCCCTACTCGCCTCTCCAACTGCCCCCGAAGCTGCTAACACAACCCCCACCCAAACTTCATACCTCTTTTTTTTTCTTTTTCCTTTTAGAAATAACCAACCGGATCTAATTAGTGCTGCCTGTATGCTTGTGGGTGTGGGGCCATGGACTGGGGTGTGGGCAGCATGTCAGAGGTCATAGATCTTCTTCCTGGCTCCCAGCAGTCTGCAACTCCAGGAACTTCTAGGTTAGTGAAGGGACCTTATTTAAAAAACAAACAAACTTATTATAAGAATCTTGCAAGTATTTTTAAGTACTAGCATCTAATGGTTGCTAGTACTAAATCTAATGCTTAAAAAAAAAAACCCAATATTAAATTACTGAGAAACTCGTGTTTTTAATACCTGGCATATCACATGCTGGAGCCTGCTTCCTCTGTCTGAGGCCAGCTAGACACTACCAGGGGAATCTTTCTGCTTCTACCTTCCCAACGCTGGCTGCAGAAGTTGCCTCTTAGGAACCCTGTGATAAACCCAGCTTCACCGTGTAGATTCCTACACTAACAGCAAAGAGGTTCCACGGGCGTGGAAAGAAGGTTGCGGGTGGCTACATGACTCACACCTAACTTCCCAGAAGCCGCTGATATAAGAGGGCAATTACTATGAGCCCGGCCGCTCGGTCTATTGATTTGTTTGAGTAGAAATATTCCTTCTAGAGGTTGAATCTGCTTCTATGCAGTACACACGTGTGCTTTGCTGCTTCCTCCAGGCACACGTGTGGGCCCCATCTCACCAACGGGAACTGATGGTAAACACTCCCTAAGTGTGGAGCAAAGAGCTTCAGCACAGATCCCCTTTCATTCAGACTTCTGCCTGAAAATGTGCACACGCACACACACACACACACACACACACACACACACACACACACACTCACTCACAAATTCACAATGTTTCTGTTCCAAATAGCTTTCTTCTAAAATAAAGATCCTATTGTTTCTCTCTTATAAATAACATGCCTCTAAGTATAAGTTGTGTCATATTTCATCTCAGTTATGTGATAAAGGAAAAGCTATACAAAATTAGAAACTGGCAGGCTAACCCTGCCTTAGGCCCTGTATGGTGTCTGTGGACAGCATTGCTATTCATATATAACTCAGCTCATCTTTGCCAATTTGTTAATAGATGTCAAGGCTGAAATTTGTAGTTAGCAAACTTTTAGAGACACATAGACTGACTCTCTCTCTCTCTCTCTCTCTCTCTCTCTCTCTCTCTCTCTCTCTCTCTCTGTATAGTGGTTTTCGGTGTTGAGTAATTGGGTAGGAGAGAAAGATGTTTAATTAAAGCCACTGGAAAACTGTACCATTAGAACTGTCCAAAATTTGAGGTGAGTCTCTACTGAGTTTCACACACTAGCATATACTGAAGAGGTTTAAAAGCACCACTTGAATCCATAGTTAGTGCTAAGTGTGGGTCTGAGGTGTCCTTCAGGGCCCCTGCATTGAAGGCTTGGTCCCTGGTCTGAGGTGCTACTGGGAGATGGTGGAACCTTTAGAAGGCGGGATGTTATGGAAGGAGGGCTTGTCACCTGGAATGTGCTTTTGAAGGGGATGTTTGGATGCTGCTCTTTCTTGCTTTACTTCCTGGCTGCCGTGCCAGGTTGAGAATGGCACCTGTACCAGGCACTCTTCCCATGATGCACCATGTCACTGCAGGCCCAAATTGTTGGTACCAGCTAGATTCCAACTTCCTGTGTGTAGAAGCTCTGAAACCACACTCTAGGGCAAACCTTATCTCAATCATTTATCTCAGGTGCCTGGCAGAGAATCCGAAGGCCAGCAGGCACAGCCTTGTAGTAGGAAGGAATATAAACACAGCTGTCAAACATTATAATTTGTATTCTCTTCTTTAGATCAATTATTACTTATGATCTGACTCAGTTATATTTAAGTCCGACTTTAAAATCCCCATTTTTAATTGTTTGAAGAAATAACTTCATGTATTAATCTTCTCTTTATTGTATAACATTTATAGATTTTTTGATGTTTTAAATTTGAACTAAAATCTGAAACTACAAGGCAATAGCATTGAGGCTCTGCCATCCCATCCACCATTGATCTGCTTAAATAGAAGCACTTGGATTGGAGCTTCTCTCTCTCTCCACACAGGAGCACTGGGGTCCTTGGTGTGTCATCAAGACTTACCCTTTGGCAAGTTATTCTAGTTTATAAAGTGACTATGGGATATTAAGCTACTGTTTCACAGGATTTTTGTTTTTTTGTTTTTTTGAAACAGGGTTTCTCTGTATAGCCCTGGCTGTCCTGGAACTCACTTTGTAGACCAGGCTGGCCTCGAACTCAGAAATCTGCCTGCCTCTGCCTCCCGAGTGCTGGGATTAAAGACGTGCGCCACCATGCCCGGCTTTTTTTTTTTTTTTTTAAAATAATATCAGAGACTGAATTAAGATCCTACTGACCCTTACTCATACATATAAGTACGATTTTAGAGTCCTTGCTATTCCAGGCTGTTTGGAGACTGCGTTTGTAAAGAAATACTAGATTCCAGCTTCCTGTCTGTGACTGAGATGCATTTTGACCTCCTAGACAACTCAGCTGAGTGTTAATGATTAATGTTACGTTTGGACAGTCGTTTGGATGCCGTTATAGCTCTCAGAGGACTTTCTACTTTCGATTTTCCATGCTAAGGACGAGTTATCACAGCTCAGATATGTAGACATAGAGTGTACAGGTTCTAGAGGGGTTTTCTGGAGGTCAGGAGGTGGGGGAAGGGAGACGAGATGAAGAACCCTGACATACAGACTTTGTTGAAGCAGGACAACAAGGGGGCTGTTCAATGGCATAGATGCCTATTGTCTTTACCTGAATTAGCCTGGTGCCTCCAGCTTAGGATTTACCCTGATTTGGTGTTTCTGCTTATTTATGACTTGGGGACTTGGTGGATCTGTTATCTCAGTGGCTATTGGATTATCAGAATGAGACTATAATATACAGGCATGAGTCACCTAGCAACAGGAATATGCTATGAGAACTATGTTGTTAGGTGATGTCCTGTTGTTTAAATATTGTGGAGTATAATTATGTAAAGTCTGCTTGCACTAAGGCTTTATGGTACATGTACATGGAGGCTTTGTGGCACACAGACACACAGACACACACACACACTCTCTCTCACTGGCACACACACACACACACACACACACACTCTCACTGGCTCTCTCTCTCTCTCTCTCTCTCTCTCTCTCTCTCTCTGGCACACACAAATTGCTTATATTGTTGTCTTAGTTTATTTTCCATTGCTGTGACAAATACCATGACCACAAGTGACTTGTGGGAGCTCGTTATTTGCCATACATGTCCTGGGCATAGTTGATGAGGGAGAAGAGACAGGAGAAGAGGCAGGACCCAGGTAGGCATGCTGTTTATTGGCTTGTTCCTCATGACTTGTTCAGCTTGATTTTTTTTTTTTTATATATATACAACTCAGAACCATCTGTCTAGGGGCAGCACCATCTCCTGTGGGGCTGGGCCCTCCCATAGCAATCTTGAGTCAAGAGAATGCGCCATAGACTTTCCTGCAGGGAATCTGATGGAGCCACTGTCTCAGCTGTAAGCCTCTCTTCCCAGATGACTCTAACTTGTGTCAAGTTGACAAAAATTAATCAACACAGTGATCTCTCTCTCTCTCTCTCTCTCTCTCTCTCTCTCTCTCTCTTTCTCTCCCTCCCTCCCTCCCTCCCTCCCTCCTATTGCTCTTAGAGCCATGATAAACAGAACAACACAAGATTAAACCAAGTGTAAGAGAAGATGCAATATAGAGACACAGTAGGGGCTAGAGAGATGGCTCATTCTGATAGAGTGCCTCCCTGGCAAGGATGGGGGCCTTAGCTCAGATTCCTAGCCCTCATGCTCAAGAGCTCGCATCATATCTATAATCCCAACTGTGGGTAGTGGAGACAGGTAGACCTTTAGAGTTCATTGGCCAGCTGGCCTAGCTGAGCTGATGTGATTTGGGATCAGGGGGAGACTGATTGAGGAAGAGACTTGACATCAACCTCTGGTCTCTGTGCACACATGCATGCATGATGCTAAAGTTCCTTCCCAGGGTACACATAATCTCTGTCTATCCATTCTAAGGTACAGACAACAAATTCAGGCACAATTTCACCAAAGCTCATTTTAGGTATCCACTGAGTTTATTGGGCTTCCTTACAGAGCATAGGGGAGGGATTACTTACAAGGGTGTGGCTACTCCTCTCCCTAACAGGCCACACCTGAAAAAGCCTTTACTCATCAGGGTGAAGGGCTTCCCTAGCACTGCATATCCCCTTTTCCTAGTCTTCCCCAGCTTACAAACCCTAGCCCCTCCCCAAGGCTATGAGCAATTTAGGCAGAGTGGTAGGAAGTGGCAGGATGCTCAGGTGAGGGTCTTGTGACCTCATATTTACATGTCGGGGTGTAAATAGTCAAAAGGCCTGGCCGGGGTGATGCTTTTTCAAGAGGGGATTGATGAACTTCCCAAGATGGCACCTGCTTGGCTGGGATGACTGTCATTCACAACAATGCACATATGTTCCTTTGTTTATGGAAACGTTGTTGCATGGAAGATAATTATACTCATATTAAAGCATTTAATTTCTTTATTATTAGGTTTCCTTTCTGTGTTAGCCCTGGCTGGCCTGGTATCCACTCTGTAGACCAGGTTGTCTTTGAACTTGGCAGTGATCTGCCTTTCTCTGCCTCCTGAGTGCTGGCATTACAGATATAAGCCGCCATAACTGAGTATTTTTGAAAATAAAAGATAAAATGGAAAGTTGGAGTAAGTATTAAGAGATTATAAGATCTGCCAGCAGATTTGAAGAGTAAAAGAGGATAAATGAATTACCTAATTAAATGCTCAGTGATGGGAGTAACACTATATTAAGCAAGGCTGAGCAGAATTACTGAATTAGATCCTCCCGAGAAAAGGCTCAGAGTGTAGCCGAATGACAAAGACGAATCAAGAGTTGTAAAGAGTAGAGTGAGAAGGCCTAACTATGTCAGGGGAAAGTTCCAGAAAAAGGCAAGAGAGCATAGGAAAACATTTGTCAAATAAAATTGAGAATTTCATACAATAATTTAAAGTAACAAATCCTTAGATTATGAAGACCTAATGAATTTCAAACATAATGGAGACAAACAATTCAGTCATACTGTCAGGACAAAAACTAGATCGTAAAGAAATCCCAGAATCAGGTAGAGAGAAAAGGAGGGCTACCAGTGCAGGCACGGGGCTCTGAGTGACAGCTGACTCTCACAGGCAACTTGAACGTGGGGAATGGATGATGTATCCAATATTTTGGGCGAAAATAACTGTCCTTCTTTGACTGTTCTTGTTCAGTGATTCTAAGTTTGAAGGGGGCAATGTAGAGATATTCTCAGGAAGAAAAAGAATTGTCATCAGTTTCTACAGTCTCACTAAAGGTAATCTGAAAGGTCATACTCTCTGCAGAAGTAAGATCCGAGGTGCAAACATGGAGGGTGGACCATCAAGAGCTAGATACAGAACCGTGGTGGTTTGAATGAGAATGGCCCTCATAAACACATGTGTTTGAATACTTGGTCCCCATTGGTGGAACTGATTGGGAAGGATTAGGAGGTGTGGCCTTGTTAGAGGAGGTGTGTCACTGGGGAAGGGCTTTGAGGTTTTAAAAGACTAGAGCCAATCCCAGTGCCACTCTTTCTGTCTCACAGTTACATCTCAAGATGTGAGCTCTCGGCTATTGCTCCAGTGCCAGGCCTGCCTGCCTCTGAAATGGTAAGCCCCAAATAAATGCTTTCTTTTTATTATAAGTTGCCTTGATCATGGCGCTTTAGCACAGTCACAGAGAAGTGAGTACTACAGACTAATCCAAATGAATGTTGGTTAAAAATAATATCAAGTAAAAAAAATGCATGCCATGGCAGGACTACACTTACACTCACAGTAATAATAAATAAAATACAAACAACTAAAAAAGTAGAATGCTCCTCTCTTCTGGACTCAGTATGAAGTTTTCAGAAATAATCACTTTGAAGTTTTAATGTGGGACATTCTGAGTGGAATGATGGAATCTCACATTGTCCCCTTGTGATCTATTCCACCTGAGAGCCAATTTTGTTCAGAGTCCATAGTCTGTGCAACTTCCTCCTAAGCAACTTAGTAACTGTTTTGGTTACCAGATCAGCTATCACAGTCCCACAATATTTGTGTTCAGGCAATTCTTAGTTTACTGAATAATGTCCCCAGAGTACAGAAGTCATGGCATAAGTGATGGCCAAACGTGGAAGAACAGGTGAACGCTGCTGCTGGGTGGCTGTCCTCTCAACTCTAGGAAATAGTGGCTAGTCAGTGTGTAATAGCACAGATATGCTGGTGTCTACATTTTCAGGTACCTATTGGAGACTATGGACAAAGGGGACTACTGCACATATAGTTGAATTTTCCCCCTCTGAATGTTTGGGAAAAGGACAGAGTCTCTTTAGACAAGCCAAGGGTGAATGTGTGATTACACTGAGTTTATAATTTTGTCCATATCTTCATCGTTCCTCCTGTGACCTGCAAATAAACTGCTGGATGAACACACAGAGCTCAGAAAGTCTTGAGTGTGGTAACCCAGTTTGGGACTGGTTGAGCATGACAAAGACAATTGGGAAAGGAAGGGGTGAATTCATAGTTAAAAAGGAAAGTTGTAGACACAGTGGATTACTTAAAGGAAAAAAAAAACCTGTGAAATTGTGCAGACACACACACACACACACACACACACACACACACACACACACACACACAGAGTCTGGAAATAACCAGAATGACTGTATTGGGATGAACAATCCCACAATCCCACCACTTTAGTTACTTTTGCTGTGACTTTTTAAGCCTGACTGGAGCAACTTTAGGGAAGGGAGACTGTTTCGGGTTCATGATTTCAGAAATGTCAGTCCATCATGGTCTCAAAGACATGGAGGAGCATCTTAGTTCTTGCAGGTGGGCTGTGGTGGAGGTTGCTCTATTAGAGCAAACCAGGAAGCCGGGAGTGAGGCAGATGAAGCAAGGCCATTAGCTTCAGAGGCCCATGCCTAGTGACCTACTTCTGCTAGTTAGGTTCTGCCTCCCACAACCATCTAAAATAGCACCACCAGCTTTGAGGGCGAGGGCTGGGCAGCAAGTATTAGAAGCCAAGACTCCATAGGGAGCATTTCGGATTCAATCCATAGAATTCTACTCCCAGACCCTCAAGGCTTACGACTGTGGTTATGGCTTATCATCTGAAGTACAGCTCACCCAACTTCAGGAATCCCTGTGGTCTCAACAATTTCAGCGTCATTCAGAAGCTGTAGTCCAACCTTTCCAGCAAAGCTCAGGTCAATCTCTCAGCCACCAGACTCTGCAAGATAAAAAGATAAGATAGACGTCCAATGTGCAATGACAGAGCAGGATGAGGCATCCTCATTCCAAAAGGGAGAGATGCTGGCGCGGAACGGAGGGATGGGTCCTGAGTAAGACCAAAATGCAGCATGCAGACTTTGAACACTGGAGCTTCAGCTCCGTGTGAAGCAACTGGAATGCATTTGTCATGATGCGAGTTCCAACCAGCTCCGGTAGCACTGCATCTGTAGCCTTTGCAGCCCATCAGCTTCTCTCCTGAGCTTGCTTTATTCAGAGCATGCAGCTTTCTCCCACAGATGTCCCATGGTGCTGGCATATCCAACAGGCTAGGGTCTCCACTGCCACTTAGATTTCACCTTCCCAGCTAGCCACTCTGAAAGTGGCTCTGAAAGTGATGTAAGGCTAGAACACATTGCCTGGCTTCATGGGCTCCTCTCAAAAGTCTTGCTGGAAGGGTCCATGGGTTTATAAGTATGCTTCAGGGACAGGGCTGGGAGAGGGTTTGGGGAGGTGCTGTGATAGAAGGGAATAGGATGTCTTTGTTTCTGGAGATAGAAAGTGACAGGCCTGTGTTGGGTTTACATTAGACACATTCTATATGAAGAGAATGGTTCTATATGTAGTCTGTTGGGAACAAGCAAAAGAAACTTATGCTAAGTACTACCATTTCATTTTCAGACTCCATTTAATCATAGGGAGAAACCAAACTCAAGGTCCCCGGGGTCTAGGGGAGCTGGGAACTTCCCTATAGCTGAACAGCCTCTGTTGTAAAAAGACAGTTCTGTGCATAGATGCAGGAAGAAGCTACTCTGCAGATTCCGCACAAGATGCTTTAGGAGGCAGCCAGCCTCTGCCTTTCCTTTACCCCCCACTCATCCAATCCACACTAGCATAGAGACCAGTCCCACTGAAAGTCCCTGTGTGCTGTCCTTCACTCAACACACCATTTGGGACCGTGCTCACACATGTGCTACCTGTGGGGCCCCAGGAAGTATTTACTTTCTTCTCATTCTGAGGAGGAGAGAAAGAAAGGGTATCCCCATTTTTAAAGTGTGCTTTACCAGTCCTAAGACTCCCCCTAATGGCATTAGCCCAAACCCAGGGCTTGATTCTTGCCTGCAGTTGCAATTTTGAGTCAGCTTTATATAAACTGTCCCTTATAGTTGAGACTTCCTGGGATGAGAAGATGGCATTGAGTTTGTGTGGAAGAGGGAGGAGCAAGCTAGTGTGTAAATATCCTATATAGGCCTAAGGAGTGACCACTAAATGTGACGGCTGTGTCAATCCAGTGGGTCCTGGCTCAGACAGTGGGTGGTATGTGAAGAGAAGAAATGGGCAGGGATTCAGTTTTAGAATGTACGACTATGTTTTTTGAACAATCCAAATTTAGTATTTTTTTTCTTTAAAACAAGTAAGCAAGTGGCAGTTATTCATCCCATCTTTTTGTCTCTCATAATACTTCTTAACACAGTGAACTATCCCAGGTGTCACATCTTGAAGAGATCAGTCTCACAGCCCAGCCTCCTCACTCCTCCTCCTCCTCCTCCTCCTCCTCGTCTCACAAACGAGACGGCAGAAGCATCTGTGGGTTAGTGACTTCTCTGTAGCAACAATGCAAACATGGAAAATTGAGATTAGGTAACACAATATTTGCTCTCTAAATTGATTTTTTGCTCTTTATGTGACTTAGGGAAACTCCTTTGCAAACATCACCCTACTGAGAAACAACATTCTCAATTAAATCGTTGGTTAATAGGCCACTATAAAAGTTCAATATAAGCCCAGTGCCTTCTATTTTCCATTCAGATGCTGGAGGAAAGATCTACTCGTTCCATGTGGTCCTAATAGCACAAAATTGGATCGGATGCTCTAAGTCACCATTGGCCCCATAATCTTCCCAAGGCAAAGCATAATGCACATGAGAACATTACATGAGATGAAGAGATATATTATTTATTGGCTTTTCAGAACACAGTGGCAGATGTGTTCATGTTACAGAGCAGAGGGCTGTTTGGATGTTACCTTTGAGGGCGTTCTATTGACTAAGAGAGCTCCCTCCACACTGCATGAAGTCGGGAGTGACGTGGGAGATGTATTGAGAATTGGCTGGGGAAGGGAGTGGAGGACAGATGTGGCCAAGATACATTATGTGCGTGAATAAAATTTTCAAAGAGATGATATTCCACTGTCCTCAATAGTAACAATGGTTTTGTTCATCATGCTTCAAGTACATAGAGAATCTGGGAGAGCAAGAACTGAGTAGAGCTGTTAGTCAGTGTTCTGAGATGTTTAATGTGCCCACCTGCTGGGCAAACCTCTCTGGCCATTGCTTTATTATAGTAGAGCAATTGGTTTTGATAAAGAAGGTCTGGTGTAAACCACACAGGATCCTGGGTCATATTTTGTATAGTCTGTTCAATAAAAAGAGCATAAACTGCATTTTACAGGATTAAAAAAAATCTGCATGAGTAAGTTAAAGTCAAAAGAAGCAAAGGTGAAGTGTGGCGATATTAGTTACATTATTGCTTGATATCAGGAGGGAAACACGATGTTGCTCTGTACTGTAGAAGTACTTATCATTGTGAAAGTGTGCGCCTTCAGAAAGAGGAGCAGCAGAACTGTGCATGTCAGAAGGTGGTCCACTTCTTGGGGAGATGGTGGTCAGCTGAGGAAATACTGCCATGGGGGGTGAATCAGTGGAAAAAGCAAAGGTTTAGAGACAGACAGTGCTATGAAAACTCAGAAGTGGGAAGAAGCCCGTGGGATGAAGAAGGCAGGAAAGGCTTTGCAGAACAGTGACATCCAGGTGAGACATGATTTGTGTAAGATTTGGAATCATAGAGACAGTGAGGGAGAGAAGGGTCCTTGTTCACCGAGACCCTCAGTGACCTGTGCCCTGGGTATGGCAGGGAAGGGCCAGCAGGCGCTCAAGGACCATGCAATGGGAAGGTGGGCTGGAAAGGAAACAGACTAGGAAAGGCACGAAACCAGGCTAAAAAGTCATTTATTACATCTTTTAACAACACACACACACACACACAGAGATGGAGTATTCCAAAATATAGTCCACCATCTTTTTAATGTACATGGATAAGAGAGACCAGGAAGTTTGGAACATAAGACCAGAACAGCTGTCCCAAAAAAGAACGGAGGCAGGTGGATATGCACAGTCCAGGAAGTAAGCCAGTTGCACTTTCTACACTCTAATAATCACTTGGGTGATCCAGTTTGGGCATCAGAGGGATGGAAGGAAGAACCCTGCTAGGTGGGACCTCACTTAAGTGATTCAGAAGAGCGAAGGTAAGGAGCCAGCAGGAAAGCAAGCTTCAGTATTATCAGTAACCCTTCCTGTGACTCATCTTATTCCTGTGTCACATTTCCTACCCTTGAAACCTAGTGCTTTATACCTCCCTGAGGACTCACTAGACGCCAAATGGAGACCTGCTCTGTTATTTTTTTCCCCCAACAAGAGTTGTTTCTATTCAACTGCCACAATGTAACTAATACCAACCGACACAATGTAACTAATACCAACCGACACAATGTAACTAATATTTCTGACGCTTCCGTTTCCACAAAGACATTGCTTGTTGTTCACTAGGATTGGGAGCAATGAAAAGGAAGGAAAACCCAGAACAATTTCTTTTGTGTTTGACACAGATACTGCGGGATATCAAATAATTGCAGCCTGGGGGAGAAACAGAAGAGGATTTTATGGCTGAATCTTAGGTTGATGGAGTTACAGGCTGCTAGCTCTGTGTACTTTTTCCAAAACAAATACATCTCTGCGAAATGAGCTGTCAGGAAAGCTCCAGATGTGGGAAGGCTGGAGTTATTAAAGAGTAATATTGGTTCAGAAGTGTTGACGTTTTAATGGTGACGCACATGCTGCATCTGGACAATTTGACCCAAACCCATCACTTGTTTTCTTTCCTGCTGTAGGGTTTGTTTTGTTCCTAGAGCGTGCGAAATTTTGCTAACGATTTACCTGGTGAATTTTACAAAGTTCAGTACAGACTGCAGTCTGTGCTTATGTATGTTTTTGGAACATAATAAGTATGACCCTTTATCAGAATTCAGGTTTTAGATCTCAAATCCTAATACCCTTTCTCCCCTAATTAGGCTGACACCGTGTTTACGAAATGTCAGAATTGAAAATTAAACAGCAAAGCTGACCCAAGAACCAATGTTCAATGAGCTGAAAAGTAGCTCTGGAAAGCACTTGTTCTGGGTCTGCCACGTTCTTATGCTGGAAGGTGGCTCTTTATCTGCTGTCTATTTTCAGGCTGGTTCTTCTCCCATCAACGATGATAACCAAGATAACTCATCACTGACATGCCTACAGGCCAACCCGATCCAGTAAGGTCCTCACTGAGACTCTTCCCAGATGATTGTAGGTCAACGGACATCATACCATCCAATGTCACTTCTTCCGGCTTGCTGAACAGTTGATTCTGAGCAATTCTGCTGGATGCCAGGGACTAAGACACAGAGGTAGAGAGCTGTTTCAGAACCTGCCTCTACACTTGCTTGCCACAAGAACTTGGGCAAGGTGTTTTGTTCAGTCGTGAAGTGGAGGATGGCGCCAATGACCAGTATGGCATTGGTGTGAGGATTAAATGAGGGTGTATCTATGAGGTGCACAGCACGGTACTTGGGAGTAGGCAGTACCCAGTGAACTGTAGCTCCTCATAGCAGATGTGATAATGAAAGGATAGGGATTACAAACTTGGTGATGGCTACCACCTGGTGAAGACCAATAACAAGTCAGTAAATGTTAACTGGGGTAATCAAAAGCTGAATGGATAAAGACAATGTGGGGCCTGCACAGGAGGAGTTTTATGGAGCCATGAAGAAAACGAAAGCATGACCTTCGCTGGGAAATAGAGCCAGAAATCAATGTGTTAGGTGAACTGAGCCAGACTAAGAAAGACATATACCATGGGCTTTTTTCTCATACACAGAGTCTAGACTAAAACAATATTTATAAAGGTGTATATAAAGATCTATGTACTCATATGTGTGTGTGGATCATGAAACTAGAAAGGGGGTAGGAAGAACTATTAGGGGAAAGAAAAAAGGGGCATGGAAAAGGAGAGAGGGAACTGTCCAAGGTTTGGAGGAAGGCATCAGTCAGGGAAGGGGGGGGGGAGATGGGACAGGGAGGTGGGTAGGGAGGGGGAATGAATGAGACCAAAGACAAATTGTAAATGAATGAAAAATGTCATAACAAAACCCATTGCTTTTGTATACTAACCTAAAAATGGACAGGAAAAATACTGTTGAAGTAAATATTAGCTGGGTATGGTGGTATACACCTTTAACATCAGCATTTGGGAAACAGGCAGGCAGATATCTATTTGTGAGTTCAAAGTCAGTCTGATCTACATAGTGAATTCCAGGGCAGCCAGAGCTATATGGTGAAGTCATGTCTCAAAAAAAAAATACCAATGTATTGTCACTGGGCTCATATAGGTAATATTAGGTAAGTTGAAAACAGATTTCTTTCTTTTTTTTTTTTTAAAGATTTATTTATTTATTATATGTAAGTACACTCCAGAAGAGGGAGTCAGATCTTGTTA
>NC_034603.1:66945453-66953285 GCF_900095145.1 Mus pahari
TCGGGTGCTCTTACCCACTGAGCCATCTCACCAGCCCGAAAACAGATTTCTGAAGGAGACTGTGACTGAGGACATTTATGATCACTTTGATATTCATATGCATAGTGACCAAGAAGTATTGCAAGTGGGGCAAGTGGTTGGGTCTGAGAAAGACTTACACAGAACATCAACTTTTCAGATATTCATGGACTAGTTAGGATAGAGTGCATGTGATAAGGTCTTGTCCTAAAGTCTATTCACTCCAGAAAGAGAGAGAGAGAGAGAGAGAGAGAGAGAGAGAGAGAGAGAGAGAGAGAGAGAGATTTAGCATACAGAGAGAAGAAGCTTGGAGGCTTGGCACAGTAAGGCCTTGCCAGGTAGACTTAGTCTTCAGTCTCTCCCTGCGTGGCCCTATGCTCCTGCCCGAAAGAGAGTAGAATCCACTGGAGTGGAAGGAGACCCAAGGATCTGCTGATCTTGTAGAACAGTGTCATCAACAGTGACTTCCCAAGACAAAACCAATGGAATTATAATAACACATTTTACCTAGAAAATATAGCTTTTAATGGGATATTTTCTCTTAGTTTGGAGTATTTGAAATCTGGTGTATAGTCTACCCTCAGGGCCCACCTCTACTCAGAGAAGCCATCTTTAGTCTTCCCCTGTGGCTAGTGTGTACCTCAAGGGACAGGGCACTTCCTGGCTTTGCTCTCATCCTTAGTGTCTCCCAGGTGGATATGTCCTGGGTCTCCTCTGCACCTCCCAAGTCTGACTCTAACAGGACCTGTGGTGAGTCAGATGTCTGGAGAAGCTTGTCCTTTGACGAGACCATGCACTCTCCCCTGTAACCATGTTTGTGCAGTACATACCCTTATCGCAGATTAGGTAAACTGTCCTTTATCACAGTCAGGCCAAAGGTAGACTTTGCTTAGCCCTCTCTGGAATCAGCGGCATCTAGTAAGACATTTCTTGATTAGAAGGATGAAAAATTTGAAGAAAAAAAATGTCAGGCAGACACTAGATGGGAACACGTCTTATTCAGCCACGTAATGAATGACATGGCTATTCTAGTCATAAAAGTCAGGAAGGGAGGAGGGGCAGGATAGAGAGTTTCCAACCCATCACCTGCCTTTCTCTCTTGGGTCGGCTTTGTGGGTATACATGCCCTTAGAGGTTTCTGATTTTGGACTGATTGTTCTGCTGTGCTGAATCTCCTAACTATTTTTGGACAAAGCTTTTGCATTTCTATTTTTGGCCCTGCAAACTATGTAGGTCGCTCACACTCACCAAATCGCATCCTCACTGTTCCCTGCAGGCATAAGAGAGTAATGGATTAGGGAGGTATTTAAAGAGCTTACATTCTCTTCCCTTTCCCCATCACTGCAACATCTTTACAGCCACAATATAACAGCATGAAAATGGACCCGGGAGACTCTGAGTCAACAATGCACGAGAAGGAGGAAATCAACGGAAGACAGGGACATCACAGGGACAAATTGTCCCTCAATCAATGTTTAAAGAGCCTCACCTTCCTTCACGGTCCATTGCTCTGTGACCGTGGGCCTGTGCCGGTGAGTCAGCTGGCCCATTCAGAATAGAGTTTCGTGTGGGTGAAAGTTTACACGTTAACTGCTTTCTTTTCTGTCAGAAGTTTAAACACAGCAGAAGTGTCCTAGCCATATGGCCCAGATTAGAAATAAAATAGCTGAAATTTACTCAACGCCAAGGAACCCAAGAAAGAAGGCCTTCGCTGGGAGACTTAGGCGAAGCTCTTTATGGCAAGGCCTCCCCTGCAGTGATCCCTGATGAGGGAGATGGTCCTTGCTCATCCAAACTGTTTCCTTTGATGATGGATGTGCATTCATACATCTTACTCAGGGTGAGCCAGAGATTAAATACCTTTTGTGGGAAGGAATGTCCAGGATGGGAAGCTCATGGTCTGAACACTTGGGACCTATTTAGACACTTCATTAGCATGGAGATCTCCAGGTTTTTGTTTTTGTTTTTTTAGATTTATTTATTTATTTTATGCATATGAGTACACTACCGTTGCTGTCTTCAGACACACCAGAAGATGGCATCAGACCCCATTACGGATGGTTGTGAGTTACCATGTGGTTGCTGGGACTTGAACTCAGGACTTCTGGAAGAGCAGTCAGTGCTCTTAATTGCTGAGCCATCTCTCCAGCCCAAACTTCAGCTATTTATGCTATGTGACCTGTCATGGTCCTCTCAGTGTGTTGTCAGGGTTATGTGTTCCAGATCAGGTAGTTTGGCAGAGAGTTGGCTCCATGCTTGCCATTCTCAATTCTGAGATCCCCTGGGTTTGAGCCTGTTCGACATGGCCAGTTCTTCTGTCTGGAGGCACGGTCCACTCGCCCCCACACCTAAGGAAAACTAACATTCCTTCCCGCAGCAGCCATTGACTGCCAGTAGCTTCTCAGCTTGATGTGAGGACGTGGGAGCCCATCCCACATTGTAGTGCTGTGTCCAGAACACAGCATTCCCCAGTGTTTCTCTCTTTCCCATCCTCCAGCTTCTGCCTCCTCTGCTGCAATGTTCCCTGAGGGTTGGGTGTGGAGGTGTGGGGTGTTGATATAAATGTCCCATTTAGGGTGAGCGCTCACAGACTCTTAGTTATTCTTAGCACATCGGTCAGTTGTGAGTCTGCATTTTCCCACCACTCACTGCATGAAGAAGCTTTTTGATCAAAGTCGGAGACAATACACATCTATGGACACAAATGTTAAGTATTTAGAAGGCAGCTTGACAGTATGGCCACTTAGCAAAACAACAATACTTAGCTCTCTCAAGGGCCTATGGCCTCGCCAGCCATGGGACTTGGAGAAATTTTCCACTAACAGGCACAGATTCCTCTCTGTGGAGCAGGCCTCAAGTCCAGTCAGCATGACAGCCATGACTCTATGTCATCCATGAGCGCATCTTGCTTAGTAGCATTACAATATGGAGTGTCCAGCACTGAGTAAGACCACAGATGTCTTTTCTCTCCCAGTGGCCTGCATAGCGCCCCCTCCTGGTGAAACCTAGCTGTGATGGAGGAAGCTTTCTTGCTCAGTTCATGTTGCTTTCCCTATGTCCTGCAGCTGACATGTATGGCATCTGCAGCAATAGGGTCTTACCATGTAGCTAGCAAGCGCTTTATCCAAAATATATAAAGAACTCAAGAAGTTAATCACCAAAAAAAACCAAACAACCCAATCAAAAAATGGGGTATAGAAATAAACTGAGAATTCACAATAGGAATCTTGAATGGCTGAGAAGCACCTAAAGAAATGTTCTAAGTCCTCAGTGATCAGAGAAAAGCAAATCAAAACGACCCTAAGATTCCACCTTACACCAGTCAGAATGGCTAAGATCAAAACATCAGGTGACAACATATGATGGAGAGGATGTGGAGAAAGAGGAACACTCCTCCATTGCTGGTGGGTTTGCAAACTGGTACAGTCACTCTGGAAATCAATCAATCTGGAAATCTGAGGTTCCTCAGAAAATTGGAAATAGATCTACCTGAAGACCTAGCTATACCACTCTTGGGAATATACCCAAAAGATGGCCCACCATGCCACAGGGGTACGTGTTCCACTATGTTCATAGCAGCCTTATTTATGATATCCAGAAGCTGGAAACAACCTAGATGTCCCATGACAGAAGAATGGATACAGAAAATGTGGTTCATTTACACAGTGGAATACTACTCAGCTCTTAAGAATGAGGACATCCTGACTTTTGCAGGCAAATGGATGGAACTAGAAAATATCATCCTGAGTGAGGTAACTCAGACACAAAAGGATATGCATGGTATGTACTTACTAATAAGTGGATATTAGCCAAAAAACAAAAACAAAACAAAACAAAACCCCATACAGAATACACAAGATACAGTTCACAGAATTCAAAAGGCTCAGCAAGCTGAAGTGTCCAAGTGAGGACACCTCAGTCCCACTTGGGAGAGAGAAGAAAGCAATCACAAATGGGGAGGGAGGGAGGGACTTGGGAGGCAAAGGGGATGGGGAGGGGGGAAGCTGATCTGGTGAGGGAAAAGGACTGAAGCCCTGAGGCCCTGGGGAAAGAATGTAAACAGGCAACCTCAGGAAATAGGAGGTTGGGGGACCCCCCCAAGAGTGCACCAGAGACCTGGGAGGTGAGAGACACCCTGACTCATAGGGAGGGACCTTTGATGAAATGCCCAACAGTAGGGAGAGGGAACTTATAGAGTCCACCTCCAGCAGGAAGACATCAAGTGAGGGATGGGGTTGCCATTCCACAGTCACATCTCTGACCCATAATTGTTTCTGTCTGAAAGAATTACAGGGATGGAAATGGAGAGGAGCCGGAGGAAAAGAAGGTGCAGTGATATAGGCCCAAAGTGAGATCCAGGTCAAGGGGAGGTCCCAAGGCCTGACACTATTACTGAGGCTATGCAGTGCTCACAAAAAGGGATCTATCATGACTGCCCCTGCCTCCGCAAAGGCCCAACAAGCAGCTGAGAGAGTCAGATGCAGATATTTGCACCCAACCAATGGGTAGAAGCAGCTGAGCCCCGGTGTTGAATTAGGGAAGGTTGGAAGAATTTGAGGAGTAGGGAGATCCTACTCCCAGATCAGCAGTCTCAATTAATCTGGACCCCTGAGATCTTTCAAACACTGGGCCACCAAACAGACAGCATACACCAGGTGATATGAGGCCCCCAACACACATAGAGTAGAGGACTGCCAGGTCTGTGTTCATTCAGAGATGATGCACCTAACTCTCAAGAGACTGGAGGCCCCAGGGAGTTTAGAGGTCAGATGGGGTGGAGGGTGGGGCTATCCACATGGAGACCGGGTGTGGTGGGGAGGAGGTGTGGGGTGTGGAGCAGTTGGAGGGTAGGAGGGTCAGGTTGGGGAATGGAATATGGAGTATAAAAAACGAACTACCAATATAATAAAATTAAAACCAAAACCAAAACCAAAACCAAAAAACTTGTTCTAAGGTGAGAGAGGTGTTATCACTTTGAAACCCCAATTCAGGAAAACTGCTCATTATTTTTACGTCTCTCATGTTCAAACTCAAATGGGTGAATAATGGCTTTTTTATGCTCTTTGTATCTTTCATGGACACCGTGAAAGTTACCAGAAACAATGTCAAATGACGGGGTGAGGGGAGACAAAAGCTAATACACAAATAAAGACTGTCAAAATATTTAAAAAAGAAGAAAAAGAAAAAAAAAAGAAATAAATATGTGGGTTAACACCAGAACAGCCAAGAAACTTTGGAGGAGAGGATTTAGGCATAAGAGACAAGGAATGCTCATTTTATTTTATTTTTTAAGGACCAGCCTTATAGGGCATTGACATTCGTCTGCTCATTCATTCACAAATAATCATAAATAAATGTGAGTGTGTGTCCCGCTCTGTTGTAGATACTGGGAACACAGTAGTGAAAAAACACAGGCGTCTGCCCTATGGAGTCCAGTTTGGGCGTGGGGGGCTGGAGCGGTAGAGGGTGAGTCAGAGGACACACATGAAAGGGTTGGCACTCTTATGAGCAATGAGGCCAGGCCCAACTCCGACAGATGGACGGTAAAAGACATCTGAATGAAAACCTGGAAGAGCCGTGAAGTCTGGGGTCAGGGAGCTTCCTGGTGCAAAGTCTGGGGTATAAGTGTATGGATGGAGTACCCTGGCCAAGTGTTGGTGCCCGGGAGAGGAAGGTGGAACGGCAGAAAATGAAGGTAGAGAGAGGGCAGGACCTACAGACAGGCGTGTCCTACAAGAGCTGTGTGACTTTAGAAGCTATCAAAGTTTGTCCATGCAGGAATTCAGCAGCCATAGGAGACCACACCCGATAGGCATCAATTAATGTGCCACTTTTTCAAAAATGTCCTTTAAAAATGATTTCAGTCACCGATAGGAGGATGGTGGTGTCAGTGGCAACACACACAGATTTCCATGAAAATGAAAGCTGCACTAGCAATGACTTAGGATGCGAGCCTCAGGACCTCCCAAGTCAAGGCAGGAGCTTAGACTGCAGGGATGCGGGAGACTCTGAGCGCCCAGTTGCTTTTCCTTCTTGCACGTGCTCTGCATCTCTCCCTTCCATCCTGCTCCCAATCATTAGAAATTCTCAGCAACACTGTGTATGATGGCTCACACCCATTAACCCTAATCCTTGGGAGGTTAAAGTAGGAGGATGGGAAGTTTGAGGTTAGCTTGGGCTAAGTAGAGGGATTTTGTCTTTAAAAAAAAAAAAAAAGTTAGTTCTTCTTAAAAACGCACTATTCTTATTTATGTGTTAATCTATTAGCAACTAAAATCTATCTTGCTAAAATCCCAGCAGGGAGAAGAAGTGAGTACAAAGTCCAATTCCTCACCAAGAAGCTCTTTACAAATGATATTTACTGGGAGAGGGAAAATCAGTTTTCTCCAGCAGAGTGACACTGGATAAACCAAGTACCCTCCAGCGAAGGCTTCATGCTCAGGAGTAGTTAGTTGGCCAACACAGAGTCAATGCCATGTGATTTGTGTGTGTGTGTGTGTGTGCAGTTTTGTCTTTGTCTTATTTATTTACTTATCAATTTGTTTATACCATTAATTGTTTTGAGGGAGAAAGACCACAAAGTTGGGTGATTAGGGTGGTAGAAAGAGTTGGGAAAAATTGAGGGATAAGAAAAAAAAATGTTCAAAACTTATCGCATGGAAAAAAAGCCAATACACACATACAATGAAATGTGTCTTGTTATGCACATTCATCTAAGTAAGACATTTGATTGTTTCTGTACACAAAACATAAAACAACGATTCGTATCATATTTGTTTTGGGAAAGGATAGATCTGGAAACAAGAGACTCAGGGCCACTCTGTAACTGTGTCTGCTTTTGGAAATGACACCCCCAGAGATACAGTGAATCCTTTGGCTCTAAGGGCTTAGGAGGCTTTGGTTTCTGCATTGCTCTGGCTCCCTCTGCTGGTTCTATGCTTCCCTGCATGGCTTTAATAGTTGGTTTCTCTCTTTCCCGCTCCACTCTTATGTTACACTCTGCTTAGATCCAAGAGGAATTCCTCAGGCAATGACTCTCAGTTGTCAGCCACACTGGATTCTCTAAGGTAGTGTGGTGAGACGCTTCAGGCTAAAGTCATATTGGTCGTGTGTATAGTTTTTGTACTGGATGATGGATTTAGGTGGGTGGTCTTCAAATCTGAGAAAGGAGAAACCTTGCTACTTTGTACTCCGGAGCCCAGAAACTGCTATCTGAAGCCACTATGGACATTTTAACAAACACATCAAAGTACCAGACCCATTCAGGACATGGACTCCAAGTCTCCCTGCATCCTGTCCTTAGATTAGTTGAGGGTAGTTTCTAAAGTCCTGCCAAGCTTATTTAGGGTGTTGAGTGATTGCTGCCATGTTCTCATTATCTTAGTATTTTACTTTAAATGTTTCCTGGGTTTGACAGACTTCTGGAAACGGGCCAATGGGGGGATGTCTATGACGTAGACCACTGGGATCATGAAATCCAGTTGCACTGGGTTTTGATGCAGAACTCGGACATGAAAGAGCCAAGTCTTCTTAGTTTACCTTTTCAGCAACACTAGTTTTGGGGTTCTCCCACTTTGAAATCAGAAGTCCCTGTCCCTGTAATGCTGCCTGCGAACACTGCCCGTGTCTGCCCTGGCTCCAAGCCTCAGCTGCCACCTGACCTGTGTGGTACGGTCACCACTGGGAGCTCATGGTTCCTGTCACCGGATTTTCATCTGCAACTGTTAGCAAGCACTGTTGGTCTGTTGACTCCCAGAGAGTGAGGGGATGGCAAGAGCATGACTTTAAATTTCCTCTTTTCCAGAAGTTTCTTC
>NC_034603.1:66953465-66964692 GCF_900095145.1 Mus pahari
AGAGAGAGAGAGAGAGAGCAAGCTACTGAAAGTTTCCAGCTTATTCTCCAATCAGATGGGCTCATAGGAGGCCCTGAACACATTGTGAGACCAGAGTGGCCATTTGTTTTCAATCACTGTGTCCACCAGGAAAGAGGGGAAGCCTGTCCCAACGTCACCCCTTCCTACTGTCCTGGCCAGCTCTGTCCTTTGTGGATGGACTA
Source organism: Mus pahari (assembly GCF_900095145.1). Taxonomy (NCBI): domain Eukaryota; kingdom Metazoa; phylum Chordata; class Mammalia; order Rodentia; family Muridae; genus Mus; species Mus pahari. The sequence continues at coordinate 66,953,669 of NC_034603.1, forward strand.
ACTATGATGAAGCAGAGTCCCATGAAGCTGCCCTTATTATGGATTGGAGGGGGCAGAGCATCTGCTGTTTCATAGGGCTCCATTTATTTTGAAAAAGATCTTTGGCTAGAATTCCAGTTCAAATAACAGTTAAAGTGTTCCCTGTCACACACAGGACTTGGTGTTCTGTGAGGTGGTGTTATGCAGGCTCGGCGGGGATAAGAGAAGGCCTAGTGATGTCCTGGTGGCCATTCTTTGCCATCGCACACAGGATACAGTCAGTATAATCCCTCTGCTCTTTTATGTGATGACATGGATATTAGTCTTCAAATTTGCACCTCGAGGAAGGAAAAAGCGTGCCTTGCCTCTATGGTCAGCAGGGGTCGCTCTTGCTCTTTCTCTCTAACAGAGGCTAACCTGAAACAACCCCTTCCAGGTTGCTGGGGATTAAAAAAAAAAAAAAAAAAAAAAAAAAAAAATCCAGTTTCTGACTCACCTCCAGACCTTTTTACTCTGTTCAAATTAGCATCTTGCGAAAAACACCATGATGAGCAACAGTTGACCATGAGTCTGGAAAAGGATCGAAGAAAGTATAGTTTTTTTTTTTTTAAAGACTGCCCATAGTTTCTTTTGACTACTTAAAAATTTTTGCCACGGGTTAGTAACAGGAATGGATGGGGGTGGAGTGGGGTGAGGAGAATGGCTCAGACATTTTTCAATATTTTAAGTGATTACACCAATTCTAACCTCTTTAGGTAGTTTGCGAAGTGCCTTTGCTTCCCTTTAGTAGGCTGTGAAGGATCAAAGCCCCTTTTCAGATGGTCCACTTTCCCCAGGGCAGAGCTATTGAGAGATGCCTAATTATCCTGCTGTGATTTATAAACCCAGTTAGTTAGCTCTGCTCTTCCAACCACAGCGGAGGTTGGGAATCCTTTTCTGCAAAAGTTACAGGTCTGATGGTAATTTTTATTTTCATATATGTATATGTATGTATATATGTATATATGTGTACATACACACACACACACACACACACACACACACATATATATAGCCTGGAACTCACTATGTCAGTTTGTAGCCCAGGCTAGCCTCAGACTCACAGTGATCCTTCTGTCTCTGCCTCCTGAAGACGGGGATTATAGGCATGAGCCACTCACCATACCTGGTATCCGGTGGTAAATATTTAAAAATCTCTGGGGTCAAAGAAACACTACTGTAACTCTGCCCTTGCGCAATCTGTCATAGATGACATGTAGATGGGTCACTCTGTCTTAACAAACTTTATGCCCATTTCAGCCAATCCTTCACCTACAGACATTTACAGATGTCCAAAACCAGTCAACACTCCTATCTAGCTGTTATTTTACATTCTTTGTAATCGGGAACTCTGTTCTAATGAAGTCACTGGTCAGATCTCCTCCAGTTCAACCTCTTTCCTGGTGCCAAGTGTCCCTTAGCGCATCCCTGTCAGCTGGCATCCCTCTGACCAGGAGTCTCCTGAGCTCTGTCTTTTATACACAAAAGCACAAAGGCTGACAACAGACCACGAGCACAGGAGCTGCTGTAATTGTGAACTTGTGGTCTTTAAATTCATTGCCTCATTTCATCTACATCTGAGAAGATCAATGCCCTACGATAAAAGAACAGGCACCGACTGGCCTGAAATAGCCCAGGAAAATCTGGTGTGAGATTTCTCTAGGAGCCGATCCAAGAACATTTTTCTTCTGCCTTTTGATCTGTTGAAAGATGCTCACGAGACTTGGATGCCTTAGAGACAGAAATACCAGGATGGGTTCTGAGAAGGGGGTCTCGCGGGGAGTCAGGGCTGAGAGGAGGAGTGATGACTGGTCAGGTCTGGGCGAAAGTCTGTGTGCACTGCTGGAGTTCAACAAACCTGCCCTTCTTTCACACAGCCTGTTTCCTGCTGTGGGAGCTCAGCCTTAGCAATCTCTGCTTGCACTTTAAGTCTCTCTTCTCCTCTACTTCGAACTTGCCAAGTCCCTCACCCACGTTGGCAGCAGTGGGTTGAGATATTCGTTTCTTCCCTTCTAGGGAGAAGGACTCTCCTGTGGGGCTGACGATAGAGCAAAGGAAGTGGCCAAGAGAAAGAAAAACCCTGAAGGTAGCAGACGAGATTTTTAACTCTTTTAGGCGATGTTATTTATGCTATTGTCAGGCTATGGAAGGTACCAGGGGCAGGAAGACGGTATCCCGGGCAACCCCCATCCCATCCTCTGAGAGAGGACCCCAGAAGCACATATGTCCTTTGAAGATGACACTGGATTATTTATGAAGGAAAGTTAGTGATTTTGTGTTGGATAAGTGAGACATAGCACACACTTTGGGTTCAAGCACCGATATTTAGATAGAGAGATCCGTGCGAGAAGGACAGAATGTACCCAAGTGTGGGTGTGGCCTTCTCGGGAGAGTAACACTTTACATGGGCTGTAGGATGTGACCTGGTGGTGTTTCGTTGAGTTTCATCGCTCCAAGGATGCGTTTTACAAGGACGAGCAGCTAAGCAAAGTTTTAGAATCATGTACAGAAATTGCGGCTAGTTTGTTTATTTCCCTTATCTTAAGGAACTTCTTTTTATAAATGAAATTGTAGGGTAGCTTTTGTCCTGTACATGGTTTGGGTTCAGGGGTGAGAGAGGAGGGCTAAAAGGGTTAAAACCCAAGGTTTTAAACAATCTGGCCCTGTGTGAGCACAGTTTGCTGCTTTCCACATCCTTGTTACGTGCGCGCGCGCACACACACACACACACACACACACACACACTCCTTATTTGATGTATTTTTAGGAAAATTCGCATTATCTCTGTAGGTCATTCTGACTTTTATCAGTTTTGTTGATGTTGTGTGTGTGTGTGTGTGTGTGTGTGTGTGTGTGTGTGACTCTAAGCCAGTAGAAAACAGAACTACATTCGAAGGGAAGGGCTTATTTTCCTCCCCATGTCTCCTTAACGTGGCATGCCTTTCTATCCTGTCTCACACCATAATTAGATTTTAAGACAGTGTTTCTCAAAATGTGATCTTGGAGCAATGTCATTATCAGGGCATGCTTAGAAGGCCCTAGACTCGTTCATAGGCAGCAGGTAGCAGTTCAGACAGCTCTGAGTTCCAGCCTTTTTAGACTTGCCGTGGAGGAGTTCAGACTCCCACCAGGAAGATGTGAGACAGGGGTAAACCTTAGACTTTCAGCCCCAAATGCCAACCCTGTGAGTCCCTTCTCACCAAGGCTCTGGACCCTGCTCTGGCTTGTTGAGACACGCAGCCTCCCAGCTCCACTTGGCCATTCAGGTGATGACTGAGCAGGGCCTGTCTAGAAGTTGTAGTTTTAGCTCGTTACTGTTGTAGAGATAGTTAGCGGACTGAGATTTGTAACCGGGGCCTTATTTCTACCTTCTGCTCTGTGTGATGGGGGTATGGACCGATACTAGTCATCCGCTATTCTAAGACAGTCTCTGTGGAGAGGAACACAGTTGGGTCTTAGGTCTCTCTGGCCTCTGGCTGGCTGAGATTCTATGGAATGGGGTGGAAGTGCAAAGACTTGAACGCTGTCATTTATTCTCCAACCTTGGCCTACTGAAAACCTTCTGACCATCTAATACCACCCGGAGAAGGGGAGGGGAGGGAGTGAGACGTTCAGTATCCACGCGACCACAATAAGGCTGCCTGCTATTGGCTCAGCCTCCGGCATCTGCCGTGATGATTAGACACCTACCTTCTACACAGCTGCCTGCCCTTAAGTGTTCTACATTCCCCAACTCTCAGCCCGGAAGCCAAGCGTATTCATCAGATTTTGGGTGACTGTCTTTCTGTATATTAGAAATAAACCATCCCACTCTTTGATTAACTGAAAAAGAAATAAGTCCAAACATTTTGCAGCAACGAGTATTTTTTTTTTTTTTTTTTGGAATGTTCCTCTTTGGTCTGTCAGTTGATTACTATTTTCCAAGGACACTAATAACAGCCCAGAAGTGGTGTCTGCAAAGCTCACATTAAGGCAGCTTGCGTGGCAAACCTGCTCTTCAGGTACTGAGCAAAGCTGGCTGGGTAAACAAGCCAAGTCTCGCTGGGGGATGGTGGAGCCTGGATGTTTGGGAAGGGTGTAAGGTGTGAGGTCAGCCACAGTGGCTGACTTGGTGGAACTGGGTGCGCGGTCATAGGTCACAGGTGGCCTTATGTAGATTTTGTTGAGTGTGGGAGACAAATTCAAGAGGGTGGAAGGAGTTCTATTGAACTGACATGCTTGCTGTGTTTCTCCCAGCATGAATAGCTTTCCTTATCACGATACTTGCAAAGGTAGTAATTATTAGGATGACATCATGATGGTAGGTGACAGGAATTAGGGACTGTTTAGTGTATTTCAATTTCCTTCTCTGAACATCAAGAACTTCCTTATTTTGTCTTCGTAATAGTGACTGCCTCTGTAGGAGGCATGAGGTGGGTGCTTAGTAGCTATTTCTCTGGAGGCTCTTTATTCCGACTATACTTGTTCTAATATAAGTTCTCTCTCTCTCTCTCTCTCTCTCTCTCTCTCTCTCTCTCTCTCTCTCATGGGTACCAATATATTCATATATGTGGAAACCACAGGTTAAGCTGGGGTGTCATTTCTCAAGTACTACACATTTGTGTGTGTGTGTGTGTGTATGTGTGTGTATTCATGTTCTCAGGTGTGTGGGCACACACATGTATGAGAGTTTTGGTGGAAGGCAGAGACTGATGTCGGATACTTTTTTCAGTTGCTCTCCACTTTATTTACTTAGGCAGAGTTTCCTCCTGAACCTGGAGCTTGCTGATGTGAGCCAGCGTGCCCCTGAGGTTTCCCAGCTGGCTTCTGAGCCCTGGAGTTATAGCAGGTCACAGCGCCTGTTATTTGTTTTTCTTATGCGAGTGTTGGCCATCCATCGCTGCCATCCATACTTGCTTGGCAAGTGCTTTATCCATTGAGCCATCTCTTCGGTGTTTTATTTGAGACCGTGTCTCTGACTGGGACCTGGGGCTCACCACTAAGGCTTAGAGAATTTTGTCTCTGTCTTCCCAGTACTGAGGTGGCAAGCATGATGTTTTACCCAGCATCTTTCTGTACGGTCTGAGGATGGAACTCAGGTCTTGATTGTATGATGAGCCTACTGAGCCATTTACCCGGACTCTGATACAAGCCTCTTGAAGACAGAAGAACAGCCACTGTGTGAGCAACCAGTGGTAACCTTGAACACAACCAGTCAAGCAGACTTGGTTTAGTGTGGATGAGGACATGATTTCACCGTTTTTTAAAATTTAATTTTAGGGTTGGAGAGATGACTCAGTGGCTAAGGGCACTGGCTGCTTTTTCAGAGGAGTTGGGTTTGATTCCTCTCATGGTGGTTCATCAGTGTCTGTTAACTCCAATTTCAAGGGTTCTGACTCTCTTTTGGCTTCCATGGGGACCAGGCATGCACATGGTGCACAGACATGCATGCAGACAAAACACCCACACACATAATAAAGTAATGCAAAGAAAAAAAATTAATCTCATCATTGTTGTGTGTATGAGTGTATATGTTGTATGCGTGTGAGCATGCGTGATGTTTGTGTACGAGCATAGGTACATGCCAACCACGGTGAATGTGTGGGTGTCAGAGGACATCTTTTTGGAGTGGCTTCTTCCTTCCTTCCATGGGTTCTTGAATCAAATTTAGGCCACTTGCATGACAAGTGTTTTTACTGAAGAACCAAACAATTTTTAAGTGGTTTTTCTTCTTCTTAGAAGAAGAAGAAGCCAATTTGGCTATCTAGAAAAAGATATAGTTCTGAAAAGAATTTAGGGAGATTCCCGGATGATATGATATACAGTTTACAGTACTTATTGTGCTAGCTGATCCAATAGACAATCCAAGACAAACATTTCCATCTTCTCCATTAGAACTGCACTGTGGTGTGCCACGCATCACACCCAGGAATGACTGGGACAAAGTGCTCAGGCTCCTTAAATTCCAGACCTATCTTCTGCTCTCAGCGAGAACCTAAGAAACGCCCTCCTTCAAGGGCTGCCTTAACCAGGGCTCTTGAAAGTTTGGCTTGCCTTGAGCAAGACTGTGTTAATGGGATTCTAGTGATGTTACCAGTCCTGCTATGAGTCCACCCAGGTCAGTCTAAACCACAGCTATTGAAACTGGCTCATAGATGCGACATTCAGTGGTGGAGACCGTCACATGGCAGATGAATCAAAATCATCCATCACCATTCTCCAAGTCTGGTCCACAGGTCATTGTCCTCAGCATCATCATCTGAGGCTTTGTTAGAAATGCAGAATCTCGGGCTCCACCCAGAGCTTCTAGGTCATAATCTGCATTTTAACAAGCTCTCCAGGTTATAGGTATGCCCATTAGGACTTGAGAAGCAACTGGTTCTCAAGGCTTGTGGATGGGTGGTGACTCGAAACCATTGCTCCCGAAGCTGCTGGAAATGACGGATGGAAATCTTCACACTACGCCTTTGTGATAAGACTGAGTAAAATATTTCTGCCTTAATGGCTGTTGAGAATATCTGGGACAATAGTGATCTGTCATTATCGCTTCCTTCTGTTCATCTTCCCTGATCCTCGGTGTTCAGTGTGTGGCAGAGAGGATTCTAGAAACTAGGAGTGGTGTGTGGTCTAACTTGGTACACATCTGAGGTGTGCCATCCTTCACATTTGACATTTGCCAATTCTCAGGGAGGAAGTCAGTTTCTCTAGTAAGAATTGGTGCAGTTTTAGGGGCTGTTTCAGGTTAAGAGCTCGTGACTGTAATCAGAGCATTGCATGGATGCTTCAAGTTTTGGGTAGTGAGACGGCTATAAAATCCTGTCACTCTTTGGTCCTGATTATCTGACTCACACATACAGTGCTGGTACGATGTCAACAAGATCAGGTCTAACCACCACTGGAATATGGGAGTCCAGCTGCCTTCAAAGCTGAAAACTCAGATTTCCCATTCCTGGCTTCACGTTTTTGATACAAAACAAAACAAAAAGCAAAAAAACATTTAGCAAATGTCCATTCAATTGCAACATGCATGTTTAGATTTTTTTACAACTCTTCGGAAATTATTTTTGACTCTTGTGGCATAAAGCAGAAGCACATCGGGCGCAAATTCAGGAGCCACCATTTTGTGATTAAGTGATCACAGACAAGTCAACGTGTTCCATCTGAGCCTTGGTTTCATAGATTGCAAAGTGCTGATAATGAAGTCGTGCATGGCTATGGCCATGTTACATGAAGTCACCGAGGAAGGGCTTACAGGCTTTTAAAAGTGCACATATGTGCACATGCGCACCCACATTCATCTGCGTTTGGGCACATGCGTGCGTGCAGGTGTGCTTGCATGTTTGGGTATGCACACGTGTGTGGACGCTGGAGAACAATGGAAGGCAACCTCAGGAACACTGTGCACATCTTTTGAGGCAGGCTCTATCACTGGTCTAGAGCTCACTAATGAGGCTTAGTTTAGCTAGACACAGAGGCCCTGGAATCCCACCCTCGCTTTTTCCCCAAGCAAGCATGTGCACCGCACTTGGAATTTTTATATGGGTGCTGGACTCAGGCCCTTGTGTTTGCAAGGCAAGTGCTTTACCAAATGAGTCACCCTCCCAGCCATGGTTAGTTATTAAAAAATATTTTTCTAGTATGTATATACTTTTATGTCGTATGTATGAGTGTTGTGTTGTATACATGTATCTTGAAACTAGCATAGACCAGTAGTCTTCATGAAATGATTCATAATTTCATTAGGTGAATTCTCATTTAAAATTCAGAGGGAGATTTTTGGTGAGTGCTGGGATGATGAAACAGATGTAGACACACGGAGCCATGCACAGAGATTGTAGAGAAAACTCAATGGAGTTAAACCAGCCCATTACCTTACAGCAGGGTCATGCTCTTTTCCTTTTTGCATGATCTCAATGGAAAGTTCTGGAAATGTTCTAATCCTCCTTAGAAAGATGTGACAGGCAGTGGTCATGAGAGAGTAATTGAGAAGGGATGAGTCACACCCAGGAATGAACTCAGACATGTTGTTGAGTCAGAAAATCAGTATGCTCAGGAAACATGAACACTCCAGGGCACATGCTAACCCCCCCCCCAAAACTTAAAAGCATTTATTGATTAAAGATCATAAGAGTCTAGCATCCGACGCAGGCCATTGTGAAGAGTCATGCCCAGAATGAAGGAGTTTTTAATCCCAAGGTATTAACAACTGATTAACGATTGACTGTCAAGATCATCTCACCCTTGAATGGTATTACCCTCCAGGGGGAGGCTGCCTGTGTTGAAATGGATCACCCTGTGACGAAACTCCATCTGTGTGACACTGTGAGCGATGAATATTTATAGGGAAATTATTAACGTCTGTGGAACGAGGAAGGCAAACACAGTCGAAAGCAATTGAAACTCAAAGATAAGAATCCACTTGGACATCCCAGCATGCTCTGGGAGGAGCAGGCATTCTCTCTCCTGATCAGGCTAGAGTCAACACTGCTTGTCCCCTCATGGGACAGGGCAGAGAGGGCGGCTGTGAGCACACAGGGGAAGTGGCTTTATTCTCTGTAGTCTTTGAGGAGGGCAGACCTTAGCTTCTATCTCTTTGATGCTTCACTTGTCTCTGTTGAACCAAGACTTCTGGAAAGTTCCATTCAAGTGTTAAAATGACAAAAGGCTCTTCTCAGTCTCAATGGGATAAAAGTGTACTTTTTAGCCTTAGATCAGCTACTGTCATGGGGCAAATAATATTTTTGTATTCAAGACACTCTGATGTGCTTGCCTACTTTAGTCATCTCTATATAAGAAACAACACAAACCTTATGAACTCAAACAACTCTTTCATTTGTTCTCAATTTAATTTTGTGCTTAGCATTGTCTGTCTCTGCTCTGTGATGTCTGGGGCCTCAGTTGATTGACAGGAATGGTTGAGGTCTAGCTGGAACAGGAGAACCCAAGTCATGTACTGAGAGCTCTCCCTGACATTTGGCTATTCCTTCAGATTCCTTTTCGTGAGACTGGACTTTAGTTGCCTAACCTTTTAGACAGGGAATTTTGCTTTTTGTTTCTTTTTTTTTGTTTTTGTTACCTGGCGAGAAGATACTTTCCCTGGAGTTTCCTTTTTGAATATGTTACATTTTACTTTGCTGTGGAAACAAAAATGTCTTAACATAAATGTTGAGGCTGAGCAACAGCCATGTGTATCACAGAAACCTTTTGCAAGAGTCTATCTAACACCTCCGCCAAATACTTGATTATGTAGGTGGGCGTGTGGTTGCAGGGCTTGGGAAAACACTTTTTGAAATCAAGTGTCAATTCTCTGGTCAGCTTTTCTTTAGCAGCGTTTTTCTGGAAGTTCTTCCCTTGAATCTTGTCAATAGAACCGGAACCACAAGCCTTTGAAAGTGACCCGAAGAAGGTTTTTTACTTTTCTGTTATTTATCCATACCCCCGATGGAGCTTATTGCAAAGTCAGGATACAGAAAGTGTATTAAGTACAACAAAACTTGACTTTCCTGAAGTTGCTAAGACAGCAGCAGGATTAGCCATCTGTCTGGACATTATAATCATCTAGAAGTGTGGGAAAGATACTGAGGCCCCAGTCCACCCATCCCAGATCTTGATTTAGCTGGTGCAGAAGGTTACCCAAGCATTAGGACTTTCAGATCTCTAGAGAGCCCGAGGACAGCCATCATTGAGAGCCCAGAGCTAAAGAAGCTGCCTAGGGCTCTTGTATCTAACTCTGGCTTCCATGATTGGAGTTCTTCCCCCCCTTGGACTTTAGGGCGACTTCTTTTGGAATATGGTTGCTGCATTCGTGACCAATGAAATTTTTTATAAGGTACTTTTTAAAGATTTGAAGTGGAGTCTCACTATGTAGTCCAGGTGGCCTCATGTTTGTGGTCCTCCTGCCTCAGCCTTCTAATGTTGGCATTTCAGGCATGTGCCACCACACCCTGCTAACATTCTATGTGAAATTTAGTTGCCAGTTTCGTACATCATCGACAGGGTAAAAATAATATGGGGGATATATAGGTGTGTGGTTCTTTTTGTGATTGGGTAATATCAAATGGATCTATTTACTCAACCATCTTATGATGTTTAAAGGTTAATATAAATATTAAATTTCAAAATAATCCTTCCCGAATCTCTGGGTTAGACACCTGTTTGTTCAGCATCACAATAATAGCATTTATTCCAAGTGTGTCTGGAATGAAGGCAGTAGTTTATTACCTCCTCCTTCATGTGGCTTGGGTGTGTGTTTGTCCAAACCACATATAAACTTCTCCAGCTGACAGCTTGCCTAGATACACAAGAATTAATCGATTCTCAATGGGTATTTTGAAAGAAACTTTGAACTGATTTAAATTCAGGATAAAGTTTAGTCTATGGAACTTGGAACCCAAACTCATGCAATTGTCTCTTTATTTGGATGGTTTAATTTTTCTCTACTTGCCTCTTAGCGGAAGACAGGCAATTCTTTATCTGTCCCATTTGCTTGGGATTGGGGAGTTTTCTGGGAAATCTGGGATACACTAGCTACTTTAACTGATGGTGTTAAAATGGATTAGATTTTAGGTTGCTATGTGAAGAGTATTTACAGTTCTCAAATCATGTATAAATTGTCATTGTAAGATTAACGATTATTTTCTGAGTTTGGGTTTTGCAAGTTTTACTCTGACTTGGCGTGTACCTTTCTTCCAGGAACTCTTCTGTTGGTGTTGGGGACTGAACCCATGGCCTTGGATGTGAGATGCAGATACTAGAGCACCAAGTTATACCCTCAGCGTCTCCCAGGATCATCTTGAGGAAGCTCCAACTTCATCTCAAGAAGAACATGTACGGTGGTGCCTTGGTGTTTGAAGAAGATTGGTCGGGGAAGATCACCCAAATCCATGGATGCTCAAGTCACCATACATAATGTCACAGCATTGTTTTTTAACTATTTCATTTTTTTTATTTTCTTTATTTACATTTCAAATGCTATCCCGAAAGTTCCCTATACCCCCCCGCCCCTGCTCCCCTACCCACCCACTCCC
>NC_034603.1:66965587-66975679 GCF_900095145.1 Mus pahari
TGTCCTTATTACCAGTTGGAAGATCTTCTGGGTATATGCCCAGAAGAGGTATTGTTGGGTCCTCCGGTAGTACTATGTCCAATTTTCTGAGGAACTGCTAGACTGATTTCCAGAGTGGTTGTACAAGCTTGCAATCCCACCAGCAATGGAGGAGATGTCACAGCATTTTTATATAACTCATACTCTTTAAGCCAGCTCCATATTACTTATACTATCTAACGCAAGGCAAATTGTTGTATACTATTATTCAAAGTATTGTAAAAAAAAAAAAAGAAAAAGGTCTGTGCATGTTTTTCAAACAAGTGGCTAGCTGAATCTGTGGATACAGACCCTAATGGCATGAGAATAGATGACTGAACATTTTGTGGATTTTTTTTAGTATTTTAAGGAAGAATGTCTAGAGTAGCAGAATGAGTGGGTGCTAAAATAGAGAAGTCATTGGAGATCTGTGCCTTGTTAGCACAAATTGATTATCTTAGTAGGATGAAATAGTAAAAGATAACCAATCACCTCTAGTGTGAGATTGTTCTCACTCCAAATAACAAATACAGAACACAGAGAAGTCATTTGGAACGGTCTGTGTATTTGCTGTCTTTTAGCCTTCTCTGAAAACAGTCTAATTGTAAATGCAATCATAAAAATCTATACCTGGATTCATGGGATTTAGTTAAATCTATAATTTTTTTTATTCCCAGTGATGTGCCCAACCTATTTTCTTTGTTATATATTTTTTCAATCTAGATGGTTAAATGGTTTTCTATTTTTTTTGTGTGGGGGGGATTAGAGATCAGAAACACCAATTGTTGCTTTAAAGGGAAATGAAATCAGCTTTCACCAGATTCTCAGTTTAGAAATCATCAAAGTAATCCTTTCCAAGAGACTATGGAGGGCTGCAGAGATGGCTTGGTGGCTTAGATCCCTGGCTGATTTTTCCAGGGGACCCTGACTCAGTTCTCAGCACCCACATGGTGGCTCACAGCCATCTGTAACTGCAGTCCTGTGAGATCTGACAACCTTCTGGCCTTCTTAGGTACTGTGTGCTCATGACACACAAACACGTGCAGATCAAACTGTCACACACATTTAAAAAAAATGAAAAAGAGAGAGTGAAAACAATTTAAAATTGAGATGCTGCCAAAGTGACAGGTGGGAAAGAACTCAACCACATTCTCTTTTAGTCTAACAACTGCTGGAGGGACTGTGGGATATCGACCATTGTTGGGCATTGGGCTATACACAGTCTGGTTTCCAGTTGAGCTGAGGTGTGAACCCTGGAATGGTGAGGCATTCCCTCAGGCTCCTGGAACTCTGGCTCCTGTCTAAGTTACCGCCCCCTTTGTCAGCCCCCACAAGAGAAGCATGGCTAGAAGTCACGTAGGCAATGTCCCAGGCTTCTGACCTTCAGGCTAGACTCCTCCCCAGTTACCTAGCAACAGAAAAGATAGCAGCTCACTTTAAAAGGGTCTGTTTGGCCCCTCCTTGCTCTCTCACTCCTCTCACTCTGTTCTCTTGCTCTTACTCTCCTCTCCTCTCACTCTCACTCTCACTCTCACTCTCTTACTCTCTCTCTCTCTCTCTCTCTCTCTAGCCTTTTTTCTCTCTCTCTTTTCACCTTCTCTCTTTCCCACTGCCTTCTACAATAAAGCTCTAAAACCATAGACTGTCTCTGCTCATCAAGGCCCACTGTGCTTGGAGGATGGGATAGGCTTTCTCTTAATGAGCTGTTTCTAATCTCCCAATGGAAGGCCTTCCTGTGCTCCAGCCAAGGCCCACTGCGCTCACTGTCGCCTGTGTGGGAACTTCTCTTTCCTCAGCCCTCTCTCCCATAACCCAGGGCTACGGGGTGTACCCCGGGGCCCCTTTTGGTTTTGGGGGCTGCCCCTTGTCCCCCCTGCCCCCTGTCGAGTGGGTCAGAGGCTTGGATGCCCACCCGTGGCTGAGTGGAAAGCATCTGGCAGCCCTCCCACGTCTGCCTGTCCAGAGCATAGGAGGAACTCTGGCGGGACATGGGCTATCCTCCATTCCCCCTCCTTCCCCAGGCCCCTTATTAGTTCCCACAGAGCATCATCCAGCACCATGGAGGGACCATGAGACACAGGTCTCTGTCCAGCAGCACCTGTCTGGGGAGCAGCTAGCAAACACCCTCACTTCTCTGGGTATCCGGTTATTCGTTTGTAAAATGGGCATGTGCCTATCCAATGTTTGTCTCTTAAGCCGCTGATGTCCCATCATTCCATGCTCCCATATTCTGGTGACATATTCACAGACACATGCCCTTCTTGCTCTTTTTCCCCAGTAGAGCTCTTCTGAAACAGCCATGCTGGCTTAGTCCCTTAGAACCTGAGACAATAGCCTGTTCTTGAGGGGACAGAGGCAATCTTCCCAGTAGGTTAGCCACCAGTCATAGATCGCCATAGGTCCTTAGTTCCTGGGACTGGTAATTTGGGTCTTAGCATCCCTGTTTAATGAAATCCACCCCTAATCTCCTTTCTTAATTTGAATTTATATCTATGTGCTCATCTACTTTCCCACATATATTTGGCCACCTTAGAGAAATTTCCTTTCTATGTATCCGCCCTCTTTTCTGCTAGCAGAAAAGGCTCCAGAGAGCCTCAAGAACCATGCCTTATCTCTGGGCACACAGCTTCAGGGTGAACACATATGGTAGTTGAAGATTCCTCTAGATCTTTCTTGGAAGTGCTCCACACACATCTCAATAGGAAGACCCTGAGGCCCTGTCTTGCCTGATGACATAGGAGAAGACAGGATCCCACCTGTGTGGAGGTTTATTGGCTCCAAACCAAAGGCACATCGATGGGCCCTGGACACTATACCATGGAGAGCAGGAGAGTAGACCTTTAATTTATAAACTTCTTCTTTCACTCAAAAATTCCAACAATATATTAAGAGTATCACGGGCAGTCCTGTGAGACCATTATAGAGAAAAGTTTCTGAATCTGAAAACTCCAAGGATTTCCGTTGAGACTCACCCATTAGAGTGGAGGGAAGGACTTTCCATAGGGGGAGTGTGGTTTTTACAACAGGTAGAGACTTCTTGGCTTCATATATGCTTTTGGATCTCATTCACTTGAGAAAGAACAATTCTTCCATTGACACTCTCTTGAGTGATGGCCTTGATGGTTGAAGCTTCAGATCCTGAGGGCAAGACCACCGGAGAAGTCACTGCTGGGCTTCCCCGACCATTGCCGCCAAGCTCACGTTCAAGTCCCTGCTCCCAGCCCCTGCAGGTTTTCTGTGTCTTGTAGAATTCTCACCAAGCTATATGGTGGGCTCTGCCACAGGGGGGAAAGGCCTGACCTTGCAGGAAATCCCCACTTCCTTCAGAAAGCAGAGCTCTCTGAGCAATGTTACTTTCTGGAGCTCTAGAACCGGGTACAGAAGCTGATCGCTGGCTACTAGCTCTGGAGGAGTGCTTTCTCCTCACGAGGACTCTGTGGCTCTTCACTACAGAGTACTACAGGCCATCCAGGACATCTTGTTTTAAGCTCTAGAAACATGGCAAGGGGTGGGGGTGGGGGAGAGGCCAGGGATGTTCACTGTTCTCAACGATACCATCCCTGATTTGAATAAGTGCTTTGCTGATACATCAGTAAATCAACACAGGGGAGAATGGAACCCATTAATAAATGTAGAAGGGGAATTGTAAAACTCAAGGCTCTCGTCAGCATACAGCAGATTGTAATCAAGTATTGGGTTTCCCACCCCTGGATGTAGCTAAGAAGAGGTTTTGTGGCCTCTGTCCAATCTTTCAGAAACAGGGCAGTTAGAGCAGCTGCTCTGAAACGGTCAGCTCGCCTCAGCTCGCCTCAGTTCGCCTCAGCTCGCCTCAGGTTCTCTAAATCGCTAATGCCTTCAAATAAATTTATTAAAACATCTAACGAGAAAGCAATGCATGGTCCATGCTGATCTGTGCTAAACTTTTCTGTCATATGTTCATGGTATTCTGAGACAATGTGGTTCCCGGGTCACAGATGTGAGAATATCGAGTTGGACAAAGTAAAACCTTTGGTTGTTTCTTTCTTGTTCCTGTCCCTTCAAAGAGGAAATGCTTGCTCTGTCTCGAGCCTACCGTTAGACAGCCTGCCTGTTCAAGAGAAGGATACAGCCTGGCGTGGTGGCTCACGCCTTTAATCCCGGCACTCGGGAGGCTGAGGCAGGCAGATTTCTGAGTTCAAGGCCAGCCTGGTCTACAAAGTGAGTTCCAGGACAGCCAGGGCTATACAGAGAAACCCTGTCTCGAAAAACCAAAGAGAGAGAGAGAGAGAGAGAGAGAGAGAGAGAGAGAGAGAGAGAGAGAGAGAGAGAGACATTGTATCACAGTCCCAACCTCACCTGGCCTCCAAACACATCCTTCCTGATTCCCTACTCAAATCTCATGCGCACCCCTACTGCTCAACGCAGCCAGGCTTGGGGACTGATGCCATGTAATGTCTTAGGGGTCTACTTAACAGACTTCATGACTTAAGAGCGAGAGAGAATTCTAACAATCACCACTTCAATCTATGTCTTTACAAAGAGTTTGCATATACAAGCTGAGTCTCTCTTAGTCAAAATTCCAAAGTCCCAAATGCTCCAACTTCTCAAGCTTTTGGGGCAGTGTCATGATGCTGTGGGGAACATTATACATGGCAAGACTTGACTCCATTCAAAAAATATTATGTATATGTGTATATGTATGTGTATGTAAATGTGTATGTATATGAATATGTAATGTGTATATATGCATATATATTAATGTGGTCTGTCTATAGGCCATATGTATGTACATAACTAAATTTCATGTTTAGTGTTGTGTTCCATCCTCAAAATGCCTCATTATGTCCATGAAAATATGTAAGAAAAGAAACCCCACCCCAAACCCCTAATTCATTTGTTCCTAAGCTCTTTAAACGGGAAATATTTAGTGTTCCTCTGCTAAAATAACCAGGGCCCACTTTGCTCTGAGATGCCTAAACTATTAACTTAATTGAAAGATTCTGGCTGTCCAGGAAGAAAATAAAAATTGAACTGAGGACATTGGGGAGCCAAGTATGAATTATGACTAATGTGGAGTCGGCAGACAGGCCGATTAGCTGAAGCAATATGACAACGGCAGGATGAAACAGATTCACCTTTATCTTTCAGCCTTGCCTCAGATCCATCCATCGTCCTAGGAAGGCAAAAAAGGAAAACAATAAAAGTCAAGTTATCCACAGTCAGCCCTTCTCTTGGTCCTTCCTTTGTACGCTTGCTACTTTTCAGCTCTATAGGGAGGATAATTAAAACTGACAGATTCAAGATTATGAGGTCGTGGGGACAACTGGATCCTGAAGAGAGGGCTACCTTCCAGAAGCCCTGATGTCAGGAGAATTCTCCAAATCTCCAGGTCTTCCTGCAGTCACCAATATCCTTTCTGGAGTTTGCATCTCAAGTCTGGGGTTTCTGAGCTCCTCAGACTGGGCATAGTTTGTTCCAACCACGTTTTATTCATGTAGTTTGAAAAAAAAAAAAAACCTTCTGACTGCCCCCTGTTTTTGGATCAGAGGACACACATGGACCTTGTGATGGCTAGCTACGGTTTCGGGGATGGTCAGAAATACCAGTTTGAAAATCTTGACTCTCTTAGCGAATCTTTCTCTGCTGTTAGTCTACAAATCTTCCTCCTGCCTTTGGTTTTTCTTTTTGAACTCAGCGTGAGTGCACTCTACTGGAGAAACACAGCAGTCATACCTGTTCGTCCTTCCCCCGTCTCTGCTTTGAACCATTACTAACGGCTCTGAGAGCGAACCTTTACATCCAGGGAGAGCCACCCTTTCAGCTCAGACTTAATGAAAAGCCTGATACAGGAATCTTCAGAGAAAATTAGTCTCTCTCTCTCTCTCTCTCTCTCTCTCTCTCTCTCTCTCTCTCTCTCTCTCTGTCTCTTGGCTGAGACCCTGGGGACACATCCATGCATGGGAGCGTCACATCCAGCACGTTCCAGCTGCCCCTGCCTCACCCTTCGGTGTCTCCCTCCAGGAGCCGGCGGTAGGTGGCAATTTCCTTCTCCAGGTGGGTTTTGATGCCCAACAGCAGCTTGTGTTCGTTGTTCTGACGCTCCAGGTCTTGGCGGAGCTGAATCAGCTCTTCCTCATAGTGGGAGATGATCTGCTGCATGTCCTGGAGACGGCAGGAGTACCGAGCCCGGGTCTCTGTCAGCATGTTTTCCAAAGCGGATTTCTGAAAGCCAGAATGATAGCCCATTCACTAGTCTACTGGGGCCGTCGGCAGCACGGGCTTACGCAGTGTTAACTTACTCTGACCTCTCTGCAAGGCATTGTGGGGGTGATGCTGGGGAGAGACAGGCTGACTGACAGGGTTGGGACTTGGGGGGTCAGTGCTGGGTCTTCTGATGCCATGTTTGGCAAGAAGCCATTGTGTCAGGGAGCTCTTGACAATGCCACTGCATCCCCTAGCCCTGATGGTTTACACACTGGGGATCAGACAGGAGCTGCGTGGCTTTGAACTATTCCTAATGTTTCTATTTAATCTCTGGTTAGGTGGAGAATTCCAGGAGGGAGAGGGGCTGCATCCTCAGAGAGTAGTCTGATGGAGTGATGTCACGTGCAATAGAGAATGGGTTTTGCGTGATCACACTTGGAATTCAAGATGAGCCGTGAGTAACATTTTAAGGATAAATATGTTCACAAACATTATCTCACCATCACAACGGATGTTCCCATATGCTTAAAAATAACTTAGACATTGATCTTAAACTCAAATAATAACCAAGTGTCCAGTCATTTGGTAAATCTAGTCTAGGTTGTAAGTGATAGGCTCTGATACCCAATAGTGACAGACTGCCGTTTTTGAGGAAAATTCTGGAACTTTAGAACAAAGCATCTCTGGTAGGGTTGATATCAAGCCCTCATGCTGTACGGACTCACCACCTGCTTTTCTGCAGAACTTTAATTTTAAGGAGATAAACCATAATCCTATTAGCTACCTACCCTTGAATGGCTGCTTCGTTTTCAGTGGACTCTCATTCATGCTGTCCGGCTATCAAACCGTATTCCCCTGGTTGCAGGCACCCTCTCATCCTCCCAGAGGTCTGTTTCCTTCTTTCCCTTTTTTCCTCACCCCTCATCTTCACTTTCTCCCTCTCAGCCCTTAGCCTCACACCTGGAGGGAACACCAACAGTCACTCAGCCTTGTTTCCAATCACGGACTTGATCTATGTCCGGGTACCCAACACCTCCGATGACATGAGCCATCTGCTGCCATCGCCTCCACTGCTCCCTGCCTTCATTATTGCCCTTTCTTCTAGATGATCCTACCTTGATTTTCTGCCTTAAATCTATACTCACAGACCACATCCAGCGCCTCTGCTTCCCTGCACAGACAGTAGACTTCCTCAAGGGGCTGGCTACACTGGTTGTTGTGAATCCTCACTCCAAGATAGCCTAGAGAACCCCATGCTGTCTGGATCCATTGTGACCTGACCCATTATCTCCTCTCCTCCCTATTCCCTCCCTGCCCTTCTCTCCTCTCCCCTTCTCCCCTTTCTTTATCTTTGCTGCAAGAACACACTTGTGCCTCCTGGCTTTTACACTTGCTGTCCCCTCCCTGCTCCTCTCCAACCTGTAGCCACATAGAGCACCCTCCTCATCTCTCTCAGACCTTTCCTCAGCTGTCTGGTGGTCACGGTGTTTAAGGTGGCAGCTCCTCCTTCTGCTGTGTCTCCCTGTCTCCCGTGCAATCTTCCCCGCCCGACATACATATATTTAGATGATTGGCAGAACTGTGGTTTACATCCTCAATGTTCATCACTAAATTCTCAATGCTGCGCATAGTGCCAGAGGGGGAACACAGGCATCAGAGCCATATTGACCCCAGGACTATTGTGCAATTGGGCAGTTGAAATAGACTGGACCCTGCAGGGCGTTGCACCGTGATCATGACTGCCACCTAGACAACGCATATTCTCATGGAAGCCAGGGTCCTCACTACACAGCTTCAGATAGTGTCAAATTGATGATCTTCCTTCTGCAACCTCCCAAGTGCTGGGGTTATGGACACGCATCCCCGTGCCTGGCTGACGGTGCACATTTTAATGTCTGATCTCACTATCATTAATTCACAAAACAAGGTTATTCACCATATGGTTTTTGCAAGACAAATGAACTAATTAAGCATATTCAAAATGCAGGGTAAAGAATCTACTCTCAGGAGCTACGTTGGTGATGATCAGAAGGTTCAGTCGATATGAATAAAATGGTAGGTTGAGTGGCATGAATTTTGGATACAGCACTCACACAAGCTATCTTACCAAACAGCAATGAAAATAGAAATGGCTTACCCTCAAGAACATCTGCAGGGTAGTGGGTGACAGGTCACATACATAGTGAACAGAGGAGTACATTGGAGTCAGCACAGGTAAATTGGCTACCTGTCATGCTTGAATTTCTTTTTATTGGAGGTTGGGGAGCATACTGGTTATAAGTGGGGTGAAGACTGATAGACAATATTTATGGGGAAGGGGGCTGTCTAGCATCCCTCGCCCATAAAATCACATGACCTCACCACCAGCCACTCACAAGCTGTGTGACCTTTGTTAAATTTGTTAACTGTCTGGAGCTTTGGTTTCCTTTTTGTCAGAATGAGAAGGTCAAGACCTCCCAGGAAAGCGCAATTTGACTTCCAACAGCACTGGATATAAAGAGCTCCTCAGTCAAAATCTAGCTGTGCCTTTGCACACATTTCTTCTCGTTCTCAACATGAACATTTTGAATGGAAAGTAGACAATGAGAGAATTCCAAAGGGGCCCGGGGAGCTGGGGCCAGGGGACAAGGTCAAGGAAGGCCTTATGAAGGAGACTGTTGAGGGTCCAGGATTCTCTTAGCTCAACTCACCCTGCTGTGCTGGGCCTGCAGGTCAATCTCTAGGGCCTGGAATGTTCTCCTCAGCTCATGGATATCACTTTGGTTGCCCTGTACAGGTGCTGGACTGGCCACCTCCTGGGCCATGGCGGCTGACTGTGGAGCAAGCATATGCGGGACGACATCAGCATTGTGACGTGTGGGGATAGAAGAATCGGGGTGTCTGGTCACCCTTCTTTTACCTGCTCTCTGAACCAGGTGTCCAACTCTTGATGTTTCTTCTTTATTATTAACTCGTATTCCTGCCTCATATCTTCTAAGACTTTAATCAGATCTTCTCCTGGAGTCGTGTCCACCTTCACACTGACCTTGAAGTCACTCGGCAAGTGATTCTCCTCCATTTCCTGTTTAGTAACAGAGAGAGAGAGAGAGACAATGAATTGGCCCGTGACAATCAGAAGGCTGGGTTGTTGTGTTAATTGGCATTGGTAAATGGTTCTATTTTTGTGGTTGCCACTCTCACTGGCATGGCAATTTCGTAGTTATTACAGATCGACTTGACATCGTGTGCATTTTTTCCCAAAACTTTATAAGATACAGACCAACATAACACATGTACCATGGTTTGGGTATAAAATGTCTCCCCATGGAGAGGAGGAGGGCCATGCACTGTGTGGGCTTGGTTCTCAGCCATTAGCATTTTTCTTGGTTGTTTCAGAAAGCTTTGGGAGATTTGGGGCTTTTCTGGTGAGCCCCTGTGTTTGGGTCCTTGGAGAGATCTTATCCCTGGCTCCTTCCTGTCTGTCTATCTCTTGAAGCCATGAAATGAAGAAACTATTTTTCCCTATACTTCTGATGCTGCATCACACTGCCCAGGTATGTGGGTCAAGTAGCCATGAATGGAGCCATTGAAACTGTTAGCCCAAATGAATTTCCCCTCCCTAAAGATTGTTTCTGTCACAGTCACAACAATGAGACACAGCACACTCAGGAAACATGTAATAGGAACTCATGGGAAAGTTGCTATTCACTTCATGAAGGACAGAGAGAAGCAAGACAGGGAGATGGAATGAGAAGAAAGAGGGAGATAGAGAAAGGGGAGATGGAGAAAGAGAGAGGGAGAGTGAAAGGGGGTGGGGGAAAAGAGGGAGGAGAAGAGGAAGGGGGAAAGAGAGAGGGAAGGGTCAGATGAGGGGAGGGGGAATGTGTGTGTGTGTGTGTGTGTGTGTGTGTG
>NC_034603.1:66975723-66976948 GCF_900095145.1 Mus pahari
AGAGAGAGAGAGAGAGAGAGAGAGAGAGAGAGAGAGAGAGAGAGAGAGAGACTTTCACTGAACATAGAACTCTCCAGGCTGGCAATGCTAGCTGCCCAGTGAGCCCCAGACATCCCATCTCTGCTTCCTTTAGTCCTGGGCTGTATGCCACCACACCAGGGGTTTCATGAGTGTGCTGGGGGTCTCAATTAATGTCCTTAGCTTCTGTAGCAGACACTTTATTGACTAAGTCTTCTTCCTAGTCCCAATTATTATGATCTTTTTGCATTTCTGTGTGGTGTACATGCATGTGTATATGTATCTTTGTATGCTTGTATGCACATGTGTGTTCACGGGTATGGTGGCTCAAAGTTGATGGTAGGTCTTTTCCTTATTGCTCTCTACATTTTTTTATTTTATTGAGGCAGGGTCCCTAGCTGAACTTGGAGCTCACTGACTTGATTGTTCTTGGCTAGCCAGCTTGCCCTGAGGGTCTGGTCTCTGCCTCCCAAGTGCTGGAATACCCACACTTTCTTAGGGTGTCCTGATTCTTACAGTATTATACTAACAAGTCTAGGTAACCAGTGTGTGATAACAGATTATTAGTTACTCTTATTTTGCCAATCACTGGTAATTATGATTGTATTTGGTGGTCTTGTTTAACATCTAAGAAGACAACCTTTAAATTGGAAAAGAAAATAGATGTTTCTGTGTTTCCTTATGAGGAACCTGGCACTCAGGCGGTGGTCCCTTCTGTTACTATGGGGTAACACTGGAATGAGAAGTTAGAAGCAGAGAGGGTTCCCAGGAGCCCAGGGCGGCCCCACCTGTTCATGGCGTTTCTTCATGAGGATCAGCTCTTTCCTCATCCCCTCGACCTCCTGTTCCAGGTCTGTCGTGACAATGGTCAGATCATCCAAGGTCTTTCGGAGGCCCTCAACTTCAATTTCCAAGTCTTTCTTTAACGAGTGTTCGTTTTCAAACCTTTGGTGAGAGAGGGGAAGAGCAACCTGTTGTTGGAAGATGGAGGGATTTGCCAGGGTCCACTTGGGTTTAGAGGGTACGCTCTTATTTTTGAGCGACTGACTGATACATACAGGACATCAATACATTGATACAGGTTGTATCAGATGTATATATAGATACACACAGATATAGCACACGGTTTCATGCTGTGCTTGTCTGTGGTGGTGACTCAGTGCCAACTTTTAATTGAGTAGAGAATACAGTACACACAGCCTGGTAT
>NC_034603.1:66977202-66979962 GCF_900095145.1 Mus pahari
AGTGCTGGGATTAAAGGTGTGCGCCACCACGCCCGGCCCATGAATATCTTTTATGTGTGTTTCATCTATATACATTGATGAAAAAAATGTTTTTTTTCCTTTGTGGTTGTTGGTTATTTATTTATTTTTGAGATAAGATCTTGCTATGGATCCCAGGCTGCTCTTGAACTCAATAAATACCCCAGGTGACTCTTAACCTCACAATCCTATTGCCTCTTCCTCCTGAGAGCTGAGATTACAAGTATATACCGATACACATGGCTCATTGCTGAAAATGTTCAAAGCCAATTCTAGACATTATGACATTTCAACTCTCAATACATATTTTTTTAAGGAAAAAAAGATTTTTTTCCTAAATAGGTATAACAAAATTATTGTACCTGAAGTGGAAAGTTCTTAATAGCACCCAATTCTTGTTTCGTATTCAAATCTTCACATGCTATCACGTGCATGTGTACCTGGGTTATTTAAATTGCACGTGACTTTTGTCCTGCCCTTTAATTATAATCCAGCAAGATTTTGGCAGCAGGTTATGGCAGGCCGAACTTTGCCTCTGCGAGACTCTATGAGGAAGGGACTTACTTCAGGTTGAAGTCATCCACTGCCATCCTGGCGTTGTCAATGAGCACGACAATGTGGGCATTGGCCATCTTACCGTCCACTATCTGTAAAACATATTCACAGAATTATTCCAGTTGGACAGATCCAACCATGACAGCTGTATGTCTGTATCCAGGTTTCTTCCACCAGTGACTTCCAGGACAGACAAACTGTTCTCCTTTTACAAAAAGGGTGTGTGTGTGTGTGTGTGTGTGTGTGTGTGTGTGAGTGTGTGTATGTCTGCATGCATGACTTTAGCACACCATATATGTTCAGGAGCCACTGGAAATCAGACGGACACCTGAAGCAGGTGCCAGGAACCAAATCCAGGTCCTCTGAGAAAGCAGTAAGAGCTTTTAATTGCTAAGTCATCTCTCCAGCCCCTTCGACAGCTTCCTCTGTATGCAGCAGAATGATGGGACTCAAATCATATGTGCTAGGTGGAAAACACGGTAAGGCCATGTCTGCAGTTGGTTTTACAGTCTTTTTTTAAAAATATAATTTTCTCCCCCTCTTTTCTTCATTATTATTGGTATTACTATTATTATTTAAGCCACTAAGTCCAATTAGTGTTGTCTATACGAGCACTGGGGAGGAGCCAACTACCAGTTGCCATTCCTCCTCCAAAAGAAAAATAACTCTCCTTCTTCCTGTGGTCACTGATAGCCAGTAGCTTCTCAGCTAAGGGTGGGGCCTTACAAGCCCCTGGTCCACCCATACTGGGAGTTTTATCTGGCTTGATTTCGTGCAGGTTCTGTGAAGGCATCTTAGCTGCTGGCTGCATGTTCGTGTGTGTGTGTGTGTGTGTGTGTGTGTGTGCATTCCTGTATGCACGTTCGTGTGTGCAGTAGCCATGCCACGTCCTGAAGACAGCAGCATCTCACACAGTCCTCCACATCCTCTCTCTCTTACATTCTTTCTGCCTACTCTGCCCCAGTGCCTTGGAGAGCAGGGCGGGTTGATATAGATGAGCCGCGTATAGCTAGGCACACACAGTCACTTATTGCCGGCTGTTTGAACAGTCGTGAGTCTCTGCTAACTCGTACCCTCCACAGTAAGAACCTTCTCTTACCAAGGCTGAGAACAGCACAGATTTATGTAGAGCTTCAACAGGCAGGGATTGATGTGACCACTGCAAGAGTGAAGGAGGGTAAGAGAGGACGGTGTCTGTTGGCAATGCCTTCTAATTGTCTGGTAATGAGACTTTTCTTTTTCAAAGACAGTGGTGTGTGTGTGTGTGCGCGCGCGTGCGCGCGTGTGCGTGTGTGCTCGTGTTTGTGCATATTCCCATGTATGTACTTCAGAAGGATGCAGGAGGACCTCAGGAGAAGGAGGATCTCAGGATGAGGACCTTGGGAGGAGGACCTTAGGAGGAGGATCTCAGGAGGATGGATCTCAGGAGGAGAACCTCAGGAGGAAGACCTCGGGAGGAGGACCTCAAGAAGAGGACCTCAGGAGGAGGACCTCAGGAGGAGAACCTCAGGAGGAGGACCTCGGGAGGAGGACCTTAGGAGGACCTCAGGAAGAGGACCTCAAGAGTCCCGCTCTATCACTTGCCTCCTCACTCCTTTGAGACAGGGTCTCTGACTGAAGCTGGAGTTAGGATGGTGGCCAGCGGATCCCAGCAACCCTCCTGTCTCCTGCTTCTCGCCACTAGTGCTGGGGTGACAGGTGTCCATGCTTATTCCTGGCTTTTGACATGAATATGGATATTCTAACTCAGGCCCTCATCCTTGTACAGCAGTTGCTCTCGTTCACGGAGCCATCTCCCCAGAGTCTGAGTCTTTTCTTCCTGTAACTACAAGGTAGGATTTCCTAAAGTATGGCTCTTATCTTAGGCACATGTAATTCTTGCTAGTGACACATTCACATTTCCACTGTGAGAGCTAATTTGAAGAATACTTCACATAGTCTTCATATAAAGAAATTATTATTGTCATCATTATTATTTTTATTATTATTACTATTATTATTTTACCCACAGAAACTAGAACCACACACATATCCTTCAGGAAGATGCATTTGTAATATATTTGTGATGAGATTCCCTTGATCACAACTGTGAAAACACAAACTCAGTGAATTCTTTACCTTCAAATGATGCTGTTTAAGAAGTTTCTAAAACCTTCAGCTAAAGATTCACTAGACTTTTTTTTTTTT
>NC_034603.1:66980007-66989630 GCF_900095145.1 Mus pahari
GGAACTCACTTGGTAGACCAGGCTGGCCTCGAACTCAGAAATCCGCCTGCCTCTGCCTCCCGAGTGCTGGGATTAAAGGCCTGCGCCACCAGGCCCGGCGATTCACTAGATATTTAAATAGGTTTTATGTACATTAAAAAGACTCCTTGGAGGTGTTTGAGCAATTGACTATACAGGGCATTGGGACTAGAGAAAGGACTCACATTTGATGTATACCACGATCTTTGGGAAAACGGAGGCAATTTCTCATTATCTAAAGATAGAGTAATAGTCACATTTGGAGTATTGCTACAGGGTGCAACTGTTGTGTTTCTCTGGCCTGGCTTCCTTCCTGATCAGGCCACATGGTTGGGCAGTCACTCCACCCTTGTGCTCCGATCCCAACATTTGTTCAGTAAGGGTTTTGTATTAGAAACAGGTGACTCAGAGGTCCCTGCTTTTAAGCTTTTGCAGTGCAGCTGGGGAGGCAGAACCCGTGGGCATTCCCGCTGTATTTGTACAGGTAATTCCTTTATTTAGAGAGGTTTATTTTCTTAGGGTAAAGCTCTTCCTTAATACAAAGGTGACTTTTAAAACTCTAGTCCTATTTAAAGCTTCATCAATGCCTTGGAATTTGGTCCCGTGAAGGAACAATAGCACCTTTCACAAGTAGCGGGGACGCTGGGTCTAGACCTCAAAGATCAGGGCTGGGGTCACTCACTAGCTGGGTGGGGACGTCAGAGACTCATTTTCCACATCTACGACAATAATAAGGTTACCGACCACTGGCACAGACCAATTGTAAGAGTCAGAAGATAGTCACGAGATAATGTTGCAGGCATACTTGGCCTGCTACAGGCACCGTGAAAGGTTCATTGAACTTTGCTGAAAGTGGAAACTGCAGGTATTTCCTTGCTTCCTGTCCACAGCATTGATTTGTGGCATTTTTGTTTAAACCAGCCTTCTCCCTTCCAGGCTTCTTATCCTTGGTATTATTTGCTCATGCAAAATAAAAGTAGCTCCACCTCCAAAGCCTGGGACTCTGCGGTAAGCTTTTCTTTCTTATGCACTGAGTGGCTGAGTATTCATCCATGCTGCTAGGCTGCCCCCTCATGAAGCAGCCTTGCAGTGTAAACACCAGAGACAGACAAGTCAAAATACCCTGGGACCTTACTTGGCTTTTCCAAGTTAAAGTGGTCCCTTATCCACTGAGAAGCCCACACACAGGTTTGTAACCCCACCCTCTCTCTCCACCATCACTCTTATGGTCCACGAGTGTGAGACCATGGAGTGTACTTGGCATCTAGCACATATAGGACTGGGGATGAAGGTCAGTTTGCAGAGTGCTTGCTTAGCATGGGTTCAATTCCTAGCACTGCATAAGCGGAACATGATGGCATGTTCTAGCAATTCCAGGGCAGGCAAGGCGAAGGTGGGAAGATCAGAAGTTTGAGGCCATCCTTGGGTATAAAGTGAGCTCAATGTCAGTCTTGGCTGCATGAGGCCAACTTCCTCTCTCCCATCTACATATGTATGTGTATATGTGCATTTGCATATTTATGTTTATGTGCCTGAGTTTGTGTGTGTGTGTGTGTGCAGCATGTGTACACGGAAGGCTGCAAAGGACAGAGAGGCCATTGGACCACCAGGAACTGGAGTTATAGGTAGTTGTGGGTCAACCTTTAGGGTCTGGGAACTGAACTGAAGAGCAGGAGCCATGGAGCCAGTTCTCCTGCAGCCACATCTCACATTTAAAACTTCTCACTCTTTGGCTTTGCTTAATGTAATATTGTGGTGCAGTCACTGTTTCTGAGACATCCTTCAGAGTCATAAAAGGACGTGGATGGATTGAGAAACAAGATATGAGGCGTATATTTTAAACCCTATGTTGTAATAATCACCCAGTTTCTCCCCAAGGCGCTGAGTTCATTCTGTGAAAATCTAGTTGGTGCATTAGCAGAGTATCATTGCCTCAAGGTATGTAATCTCCCACTCAGGAGACACTTTGACCATGCTTCCAAATATCAAATACTAAGAATCATCAGGGAGTTTTAGAAACGATATTCCTATTGCTCTGTCCAATTTCTGTGTTTCAAAAGGTTTAGATTCATTTCTGAACTATGTTTCTCACAGACTTTTTGAGCAGCATTTAACATTGCAAAACGAGGATAAAATGTCTATTTATTCAGAGTACTTCATCAGGACCTGGGAGAGACCAGCCCCAGGTGACTGAGGAACCCCTTAGGATCTGGCAGAAGTCAGACATGACAGGAACCTCAACCTCCAAGAGTGACAGTCTTCCAAACCAGAGAAGATGAAACATCCAAAGTAGAAGTCTAGAAAAACATGAACTTGGACCTATTTGGCCTGAGAATCCAGAGGCCTGGCCCTGTTGAGAGTGGGCTGGCTGTCCTTACTCAAAGTTGAACCCACTCCTGATCTCCGTCCCTGCCCCCAATTCCATTCTAAAGAATTTAGAAAAGCAGGTATAAGAAGTATCCAGTTTCAGTCCCCTGGCCTGGACGTTGGGGATAAAAATATTTGCTTCCCAGATCGGTGAGAATTGAATGTTGTGAACTATGTGTGGCATGGGCTGTTCTGTCAACACGCTGCATGATCCTTGGGGCTAAGACATGCATTTCATCTTTGTATGAGGCTATTGAGTTGGTATCACGCTGGGGTGGAGGTTGGATCATTTGAAACAGACCTGAAATCGCCCTGGGCTGCTGGCTTGGAGGTTATTTCACAGTTTTGAACTTTAGTTTCCTAACAGAGTTGCGAGAATTAAGTCAGATAACATATATGAGTCCTGTTGTGGCAGAAGGCCCTTTGCACAGGAAGTGCTCAATAATTGTTTCCTCCCCTTTCTTCCCTCGCTCTACTTCTCTCTCTGGTTGGACTGTCTGCTGCTGTTGGAGCAGGTGTAATCTGGTTATTTCTTTTGGGAGTCATGCTCCCAGCTCTCCATCTGCAGACATCATCTTTCCCCCTCCGTTCTAAAACCAAAGCAACTTCACGAAACGCAAAAACAGCGTGAGGATGTTGAGTCACCTTGTTTTCTTCACAGAGAAGACCGCGCACTCTGTAGTTAAGGCAATTACGCACTTGGTTATTAGGCCGATTATTCAATAATTAGGGGTCATTACAAGGACAGATTTATATTATCTTGATTGGTCCTTCCTACATTCAAGCAAAGATGGCTGAGCATTGTGAAATAATATGGTATTAATATTGGAAGCCTGCGATGGCCTTTCCGGGGCTGTGGGGGTTAAAGCATGCTTCTAGGGGGATTTTTCTGGAACTCCTTCATACAAAGGGAAGGTTTATAGCTTTAAGAACACAAATGTGAGATGATTGTCCCCCCTCTGCTTGTATCCAGGCACCCCAGAAGATAGGAGCATCCTAGGTGTTTGGTCGAGAAGTGTGGTAATTTTTTTTGGAAGCACATCTCAGTAGAGTAACCCATCTCTCCAGTTTTTAAAGACCCAATTTTATCATCCCCCACCCCACCCCCACCCCCAGCAATGTGCCTTTATCAGAAGTGTGAGCCACTTTATCTCCTAGCAGTTCCTAGAAAAATAGCCAGGGATGTCATCACGATCTATCTGCTGCTATTTCCCGCATGACCTACACGGTAGCGTAACTCAGCCTTTTGTTGATTGAGAGTCACACTGTCGCCAGGCCTCTGAGGTGGAGCAGAACTGATTTGAAAGCAAATTCTCTCCTGGGCCTTGTGTACTGAGGGTGCACCCTGCATAGCAGCCTTATCATTTCTGTGATGGTGCTGGCTCTTAGGTGATACCTGCCCAGTGACCAGCTGGCTGTCTGACATTCCTAAGGCTCACATATTTGGTTCCTCCCCACCCCATGTTTTAAAGTGTGTAGAAAACCAGGCAGTTTTGCTGTTTAAAAGATAGTGTCTAGTAACTCTGAAATGTTTGCTGTCTGGTTTCTACATCATTTGTAGAGAGGAAATTATTTTTGCAAACAGATTTTCCCGCGTCCATACTTAAGCTATGGCAGTAAGATTTCAGCGAGCAGTACTTGAGCCGAGTTCTTTTTTTGCTATTTTCCCTGGAACTGTCTGTTCCACTATCCAGATGTGCACTATCTAGTTTCCCCTCCCCCTATCCTCTCTGGGTATGGCAGTACCATAGCAAGCTACAGGGTCTCTCAGTGTCTTACCTGTTCCTGCAGGCGGCTGATGTTTTCCTCATACTGGGAATAATCCTTTCTGTGGCTGGGTTCTCTCTCCTGATGCCACTGAAGGATACGGGTTTCCAGCTTCGAGTTAGCCTCCTCTAGAGCCCGCACCTTCTCCAGATAGGTGGCCAGGCGATCGTTGAGATTCTGCATGGTGGCCTTGCCATTGCCACCTAGCAGGGGACTGCTTCTTCCGGACTCCCATGACCCTCCAGAAGGCAGGCAGCCTGGCGTGGTGAAGGAGAGGGAGATGCGGACACCCCCTGCGCCTCCATGGACACTCGGTGCCCGGTGGCAGCTCCCCTGCCGCCCCCGGGTGCTTCCGAGGCTGTGGACAGAGGCCGAGTAGGTCTGGTTAAAGCTGTGGCTGGAGTTCATGGTCCCATCTGTGTATGGAGCAGGGCTATCTCAGCTCTTGACGCTCACAGGACTGAGCTGCCTCAGACTGCTTGGGATGGTTTTATGCTCTTTGCTGTGGGAGTTTCCTTTTCTGACAACCGTACCGACAAGATCCTATCATTGTGCAATGTGTGTTTCCTCTTGGTCAATCCCGAGGTGCCCCTGGGCCAACACACTCTGCTGTTGTTGTTTAGAACCACGTGAATATGCCAGTTACCGCCTCCCTCCCAGTGGTAACCCGGAGGCGTGGCCCAGGCCATCAGGTGGGTAGCAGGTCTCAGATGTCTTTCTAATCTCGCAGTGGAAATTTTCCAATGTACATTCACCAAAAAAAAGGTCAGATTAAAGCCCACAGTAAGACTGTTTGGTGTGGTATAGTTTTTCTTTTAAAATACCAGCGCCATTAATCTCTCTCACACACAGCGCTCCAGATAAACTCTCTCACACCAGGATAAGAAAGACTTACAAGGTTAGAACCAGAACAAACCAGAATCTCAAGTCCTAGAAGAAATCTGCTCCCGTGCAGAAGGAAACAGAGAGGACTCTAAATATCTGATTCCTTTGTGTCTGCTGCCGTTTGATGGAAAGTAATTTCAAAGGAATCACTCTTCAGAACAAACCCTCAATTACAGTCATAATTAATTAATGAATGACTGGCCTTCCGCTTCCAGGATGCCTTTGATCCCAGCACACCTCAAAACCAAACAAGCCAGCCTGTGCCTGCGATGTCCCTGGGCTCCAGGGAAGAGAAGATGACTTTGACCAGCAGCCCTGGGCCGTCTCTGTTTTTTTTTGGTTGAGTCCCCGGACCATTGACCTGTATGCCATCTACAGCAGGGGCTATGAAAACAGGAAGCCCGTCATGGTCGCCTGACATGTATGATGCATCTTAACTTTCTGCCAAGGTAAAGGTTGGGAGTGAATAATGATGCGGTTTGGGGAAAGGGCTCTGCCCTGGTTATTGGTGACTCCATTTAAAGATGACATAGAAATAAACTGTCAGGGTCTATGGAGATAGTTCAGAGGGTCAGAGTCCTTGCCGGGCCAGCCGGAGGACCAGGGATCAACTCCTCAGAGTCTATGTGCGGTGCTGCTATTACACCTTTCCGTCATTGGTGTGAGTGCAGAGACAGGAGGATCTCTGGGGCCGGGAGCCCACCAGTGCAACTCCTGGTTTAAAGAGAGACTCTGTCTCAGTGGAATAAGGTGGGAGGTGACAGAGGAGGACACCCAGTGTCCTTCGCTGCTTTTTGGTGTGCTCCTCCTCCCCCGCCCCCCATGCTCACAGACATGAGCCACACACACACATGAAACAAAAAATAAAATGTCAGTTATCAGAAGAGATCTTGGTGTTACTCTTTAATGCCACCAACTGCACAGATCAGGGAAAACGAGGCCTGTAGGGGATGTGGGGAGGATGAACTGAGTTAGGGAAGCCACACAGCACTGCTATCAGTCACAAAGGGGTCCTGTACAGCTCTTCTTCCATAATGGTAACAGGTCTTCTCTGCCTCCTAGACATAGTTTAATCCTTATAACAACTATTGGCATGTGTATGTGTGTGTGTGTGTGTGTGTGTGTGTGTGTGTGTGTGTGTGTAGGGGGCTACTGAGAATGGAGCCTATAACCAGGGGTAGGCAAACACTGCTCAGTTATAATATGCTTTGCAGATAAAGGACTAGGGGTTCCCAGAGGTGAGTTATTTGAGGCTATTTGCATGTGCAGTGTAGTTGAGTACACGACTTTGTCTCTTCCTTGCAAAGATGGGTTCAAAGGTTGCTTCCTTCAATAATCATTTTCTGAATTCTCTGGGAGGAATTCGGTGCCGTGGCAGGAGAGCATGACCTCATCTAGATCCAAGGTCTTCCTACAGAATGGGCCACTTGGTACCTCTGCTCTGCTGCAGAAGTCAGAACAACCACAGGGACCAGGTGTTTCCTGCACTTAGTGAGGTTCATTCTTACTCTTTCCATACTTGAGGCAGAGTCTTATGTAGCTTGGGCTGACCTTCAACTTTCTGTGTAGCTACAGACGGCCTTGAGTTTATGTGTCTCCTGTTTCTGCCTCTTGAGTGTTATAGGCACATGTCTGATGTTCTTTATGCAGCGTTTTACACAGTAGGCAAGACCTCTACCAGCCAAGCCTGGTCAGTCCATCTCACTACTGATCACACCACACAGCACGTTGTTACATGCCCCTGAGACTGCAGCCTTTTGGGATGCAGGGTTGAGTCTTCTACCGCTTGGTCAGAACACTGGAATACTGAAAGGTTTTCATGAATGGTGTTGTTTCATAAACTCCATATTGACGTTTTCTAGAGTTAGAATTTTTAACTCGGGCCCTTCCATACCATTTTCCCCCATCCCTGTGAGGCGTATAAGCTCAACTAGGAAAAGCCAATCCAATTATAGCCCATTCCGAATATAAATAAAACCAGTGAGACACACCAGACCTGGTCCTTCTGCCCCTGCATCAAAAACTGATCCAAGAATGACCCTGGATTTTCCTTATGTCACCACCAAACTGCTGCAAAGCTATAGGTGTGACTGAAGAAAGTTCAGTGGTTCTTAGAAGGGGAGCTTGGGACCACTTATGTCCCCAATGAGAAAAGAAGAAAAAAGGTAGTGCGTTGCGTCAGTGTCTCTTCCAGAATTCACACTGGAATTTAATTTGTACTGTAAAGTATGCAGAGGTGGCACCAGGCGAGACCTTTAGTGGCTCTGCCTTCGCAGATGGATGAAGCTATGCATTAATGGGGTGGTTGGTTAGCAGGTTATCCTGAGAGTGAATCTCTTATACACTTCAGTCTGGCTCCATCTCTGGTTCCCCTCACCACATGATAACTTGGCCTTCAGCAGGACCCTCCAGAGAGCCCCCACAGGCAAGACGACTCTCACCAAATGTGACATGACACCTCAGGCTTGAACACCATGGGCTCTTGAATTGTAAGAAATTAACCTCTAAGCTATTCTGTTATACTAATAGAAAAAAAAAAAAAAAAGACCAAGAGAGATGGAGAGAGGCAGTTAAACTAGTGGAAGTGTTGTCCTTTGAATCTGAAATGTCCCTCAAAGGCTCAAGTTTTGAATATCCCCAACAGGTATGGCTGTTCTGGAAGGCTGGTAATGTGAAGAGGCTACGGCGAGGAGGCACTGGAAGGTTAGTCCTCACAGTAACCTCCGGGATTTTAGCCTTGATCTCTCCACTTCTTGATCTACCACATATTTGTCTCTGCCGTACTTTCTCGATGCCATGAATTTCACTACACTTTTCCCACCGTGGTGGAACTGAGACTGTCTGGAATCATGAGCCAAAATGTTTTTTTTTTTTTTTTTTTAACATTGCTTTTGTGAGGTCCTCAGTCACATCGATACTGAAATCCCTGACTCAGCGAGTGAGTAAACTACAGACTGATAAGCAGGAAGTCATGTTCTGATTATACACACAAAGCTCTTCGTCACTGGCTTTTGACTCAGGCTTGTGGTAGTCTCTGGGTTCCGTTGACATAGACCCAGCCTCCGCAAGGAGGAAAAGGCAACCCTGCCTCCAGTGAGTACAAGGTCCAGGCTGAACCCCTAAATTCTTTCACAAGGATCTGGATGGAACTGATCCATCCCCAGTCATGCCATGGGTGTCTGTGGAGCTGTGGCTTAAGTAGCCCGTACAGTTGACTCCTGTCTCATTTTACATCAGTGTGTGTGGGGTTTGATTTATAAGAACTAACCTTGAACAAAATGTTGTTTAGTTTGGTTTTGCCTTTTTGTCTTTTTGTAGCTGGAACAGGGTGGGGAGACTTGATGGTGTAATTTGAGAGGCCTGGGGAGAAGCAGTGTCTTGTAGTCTACCGTAGAGCAAATTTCCTTGTACCGTCTATGGAGAACCTATTGGTTTTTAAAGGAAATGATGTGTTATAGTTTTGGGTGCACGAAAAATGATATGTGCGCACTACAAAAATTCAGTTAGCATGTGAAAGTACAGGACAGGGTTAGAAATGCTCTGATTTCACTACACAGAGACAACCCATGGTAAAGCCCAATCAACCGCTTTCAGATACTCTCTAGCTAGGTCATTTTGAAAGACAGGGAT
Organism: Mus pahari; assembly: GCF_900095145.1. NCBI lineage: Eukaryota > Metazoa > Chordata > Mammalia > Rodentia > Muridae > Mus > Mus pahari. The sequence continues at coordinate 66,988,675 of NC_034603.1, forward strand.
GACTAGAATAATTTTGGAAAGATGACACAACATTTTAAAAACTATTTTAAAACAGTTCCTCCTGAACGTCCTCCTGCTTTTCCATCAGGTGTCCAGGATTTTGTCATTTTGTTCAGGGGACAAACCTGCACCTGAAATATGGTCCCAAGATTTTCCATGTAGTTCCAGCTGTCCATGACTGTCCTCGTCCCTCTGAGTGACACTAGCTAATCTTCTTTCCGCACTTGTTTCATCTGATGGGCTGAGACTGTCCTGAGAAGCAACCGAGTGTTTCATTGGAGAGGCTGGGTGCTGAGGGGTTGGAGGTTGCATGTGAGCATCTCAGAAGCCAGCAGGAAGCAGCCATAACCCAGAGCACCGTTTGTGGCTTTGAAAGGCCACCATTGCACCAAAGAAGCTCTTCAGGGCACCCTTGTCCTTTTAGTGGCTGAACGGCTACAATGATCACCAAATGTATTTTTGCTAAGTATGGCATTTCTATACAGATGACAGACCTCTGGGCAAAATTTCTATGCCATTATCCAGGGGTTGCAAGGGCTAAAACATGTACAGAAGTAAAACTTAGTAACCATGGTGACGGTGACACCACCTTGGACACCGTGCTTGCTTTGAATGAGGGCCAAATGAAACTGATATCCTTCTGTTTGTCTAGGTCAAAGGAGACAACAGGAAGGAGTGAGGCTCTTAGCATGGTATCTCAGACTCCGGCTGGCAGAGTTGGCTCGGAGTTGCTTCCGAATAGTTTAGGTATATGGTGATGGGTGAACAAGGAAGAAACCAGACCAAACGAAAACCCGTGGATGAGCAAAAATGAGTTAAGTTCACAGAAGGAAGTTTGATGAAAACACAAGTATGAAAATAACCAAGGTGGAAACTTTTCTGAAATTTGATTTTGTGTGTGTGTGTGTGTGTGTGTGTGTGTGTGTGTATGTGTGTGTGTGTGTATGTGTGTGTGT
>NC_034603.1:66989674-67022097 GCF_900095145.1 Mus pahari
TGTGTGTGTGTGTGTGTGTGTGTGTGTGATATGTATGCATGTGTGTATGTACGTTTGCACGTTTGTGCATGTGGAGACCAGAGGTTGACCTCAGGTATCTTTCTTGACCATTTTCCATCTTCTATTGAGGCAGAGTCCTCAGTTAACCAAGAGATCCCTGATTTGTCTAGTCTACCTAGACAGTTTGCCTTAGAGATCACTTGTCTTTGCCTCCCTGGTTTTGTCATTGACCCTTTTGTCACTTACATGGGTGTTGGGGATTGAACTTAGGTCTCCAGGCAAGAGCTTCATCCACTGAACCATCTCTCCAGTCCCTTTTACTGCATCTTCAAAATTGAGAAATAATTTGATACTTATTTATAGAACATTGATATTCATAGGTTACAGAGGTGGGCAGGGCCTTACAAATAAGCACCAGCAAATAGCATCTGGGATTTTAAGAGAAGAAAGAAGAAATGGGAAGAGGCAGAGATACCAGAATTGAGGAAGAGAACGTAAATCATAACGCAGTGGGATCATATACACAGATTCCAGATCAGCAAGCATTAAGGCCCACGTATGTGTTCTAGGCAATGTAGACTCATGAATACATGACTGAAAGGCATGTTTGCTGCACATGCCACATGGAAAACCATGGCCTAGTTATCTCACCACTTAACTGTTGAAGTGCTTAAGGGCCAAGGCACTGCCTGACTCAGCTTTAATTCCCTAACATTTCAACATGGGGCAGGAGTGATTGCTGAAGCTGGGACCGAGAAGGCTCCAAAGCAGAAGTGAAATAAGTGGAGAAGCCTTTGCGAAACAAAATGAGCAGAAAAGGAAGCTGGTTATAGGCAAGGGAGGTTAAAAGTGTACACACTCTCTGATGGCCTAGTGAGAGACTGAGACACAGCTGGGAAGGGGTAGGAAGTTCTGTCCAGAAAGAAGAGCTGGAAACACAATCCTGTCTAACCTCCCCAAATTTTGAATTAGAGGAGGTTTTAAACACACGATCATCTGACCAATGTAGTTCTTGTAAGCTGGTGAATAGATGGCTTTGGCAGGTTTAGGTTTCACGTCTCTGGTGAGAATACTTCACAGAGAATGCCGGGCACTTCCTGTTGTCTGCAGGGGGACAACACACCTATGCCACTTTCATGTGATCTCAAAATACTTCAGTTCCTGTAGTGCCTCATTCATTTGGGAAGAAAACATCCCAGGAGAAAAAAAAATAATTTAGCTCTTTAGTGTTAAGCTGAGATTTTTTTTTTTTAAACTCAGAATTCAGCAGATTGATTATAAAAGCTAGTAAAATTCTTGAAAAGTGTATGTAATTTTCTTCCCATCTTCTTTGCACCACCCTTTCCCATGGAGATTGAGTGTTCACTGACTTTTTTTTCCTTTTTATTTATTTGAAACAAGGTCTCATTGTGTAACCCAGGCTGTTTTTGATCTCAGAAGTCCTCCTTCCTCAGACTCCCAGGGTCTGGGATCCCAGTATGGGCAGGAAAAGGTGCAATAGAGAATTTAGTGTCCACTGATGTAAAAGCTTTTAGAGTTTTCTCCCCTGCCCTTTAGTTGCCAACTAAATACTGAGGCTGTTAGGAACTCCATGTTTTACAGGAATACACTACTGGATGACCTGGTCCACAGTTTATGTCTTCATTTTACAGTCAAATGAACCCTAACAAAAGGAGAGCAAGGACCCCTGGGGAGACAAGTTCACAGAAGGGCGAGGGTGGTAGCTTTTAAGTCACAACTAGATTCCTCCTTCCCACACATTTTTTTTCCTTCTAGTTTAGTGTTTCCCAGTGATCTGGCCTGTCACATAAGGGTCTCTGGTCCTGGGTGCTCAGCCCTTTATCACTTACGATTCCAGTTTTCATGAAGACACAGCAATTTAGGGTCATCACCCCCACAAAAAGCCACCCTTTCTTGGTTGTCAAAGCCTTGTCACCTCATGAAGGCTCTGTCACCATCATCTGGGCTATACGTCTGTCATTCGAAACATGGGTCTATGCCAAGGAGGAGTGGCCTGGCCTATCAGACGATACTAAGAATTGCATGTCGTTCCTTTGCCATTTTGATCCACAAAAGAAGGCCTAGGTCACCCTTCTCCTTCTCAGATGACACCAAACCTTTCTGAGACAATAGGCAAAGGTCTCGGCTGTGTGAGTTCTTTGAGAGTGGTGCTGAGATGCTGTGCTGTAAGCCCAGCTTTAGAGACATCGAGTCTTTTCGGTGCTACTTTGACATAGCGCCAGGCCTGTGGAGTCTCAGGTTGTGTTCGGTGCAGGTGATGTAAAAGCAATGGAAGTCCACCAGTGGGTGGGGTGTGCTCTCGCAAGACCGGAGTGATTTCACTCTTCTCTTTTCTCTTCATTAGCACCTTAATCCAGCAAGTATGGCAGCTAATCACCCAAATCTCTTCTATAAAGGCTGCTGCCATTAATAATCCCCGAGCTTCAACACTTATCGGGTGTTCCTTTCTTTTTCCATTGCCACATAAGGAGACATTCTGAGCATCCCTGGTGTTGGTTGGCTGAGGCATTACCTCATGCAATAGGCCTAAAATCTTGCTCTCATAGGTTTCTACCTTTAGCCCTGAAGTTCTTGTTGTGACAAGGCCAGGGGGAGCTGGGGAGAGTTTCTGCTTGTCTCCACATACCAGAATCCATCCCTAGTTGATAGTCTGGGGACATGAAATGCAGCCATTTATTTGAATGACTCCACAAAACTTCACCACTTCTTCTCCGTCTCCTTCTCCTCTTTCTCTTCCATCTTCTCCCTTTTCCTCTCCCTCTTTCTCCCCTTTACCTTCTTTCTTAAAAGTTTATTTATATGTATGGGTATTTTGCCTCCTTCCTCTTCCTCTTCTTCTTTTCCTTCCATCCTTAACATTTTATTTATTATTTTTATATGTATGGATATTTTTCCTGCATCTGTGTCTGTGTATTATGCGAATGCAGTGTCCCCAGAAGCCAGAAACAGGAGATGGAGTCCCTGGGACTAGGGTTACAGCTGGTTTGCTAGTCACCCAAGCTTCTCATCTTTAAAAAAAAAAGGATTCATTCATTCATTCATTCATTCATTCATTCATTCATTCATTCATTCATTCATTCATCACCTATTCATTCATTCCACAAATGTTAACTGAATAGCTGTGCTGAGGTACTAGAACAGAGAGAACAGAGTGAGATGAAGCCAGGACTGCCTCCAGATGCTGCCTGTCGAGACCTTTGTGTTCACTGGAACTGGCAGAAGCTTGACAAACACCCACAGTGGGTGACCCCAGCTCTCCCAGCTCTGTGATGTGCTTTGCTCTTCAGCATCAGAGTCATGGAAATTCCTGAGCCTTGTGGAACTTAAATGAGAGCAGGGGTAAGCACATGGGGACAGTAAGAAGGGAGTTTGGTGATCAGCTTGTGGCCTTTGGTAGTAGAACGCTTTGGTGAAACCTGCAGAGATGGTAGGGTGGCGTCATAATGTCAACTGCTTCTCTGCTATGTGAAAGAAGACGTTAAAGTAAAATTCAGTGTATGGTTTTTACAGTGCTTAGACTGTGTATGCTGAATTGTCTGACCAGCAGTGTGCAATAAATACACTCATTACACTAGCTGGACCCTTCAGTTTGATACATGTGCTAATCAGTATGCCTTTAGATGGGAGTACCCAGACAATTCCACTAAAGCAGTCTTTTGTTTGAGGTTCTGGCCCTGTTTTACAGTAGACGAAAGAATTAAAATAGCGATAAGACAAAGCATTGCTTCACATTGCCTTTTGAGGCAGTGGTGAAGGGACCAGAGCCTGCCTGATCACATGACCAAAGCCTTTGTACTTCATCCCTGTTTGTGGAGGACACACACACAAGAGCACCCACGAATGTACACACACACACACACACACACACACACACACACACACACAAACATGGAACATGCATAAATCACACACACAGGAAAGACAAAGTGAATGGATGGAAATAGAGGCTTTTATTTTTCTTAATCAACACCTAATACAGTGCATGTTGTGGGATACCTGTGCAACATTTCCACACCTATGTGCCATAAGTGATGACCAAAGAGAGCTACCAGAATTCCCAACTTCTTTGCTCATCCAAGCTGTTGTCTTTCCGTGTTCCTTGAATATACATTATTTTATCCGATCTGGGTCTTACTATGTAGATTCATTTCATTTTCAGGTGTCAGACAGAGCCTTGTCATCTAAGGAGCTGTGGTCCCTCTGCTTTGCTGATGATAAACTACCAACCACAGCTCGGCCTTTGGGCTCACTCTTTGCCTCCTCGTTCTTTTCTTTAGCTTTGGAACGTTTGCGTTTATGCTCCTTTAGGTTCATTCCCACCTCCTCCCTTCCCCTTAAAAAAAATCACCTTGTGGTGATACAGATAAGTAGAAGGGATCGTGCCTGGGATCACAGTTCCTATTCTGTAATTAAGCAACCTGGCAAAGTTGACCTCCCTGGTCTCAATGGGACCACCAATGACAGTCATGGTTGTTTACAGGGTAGTTGGGGTAGTGGATGAATTAATGCACATAGAGGTGCTTTTTAATATGTATGATGTGTGTGCGTGTGTGTGTGTGTGTATGATGTGTGTGCGTGTGTGTGTGTGTGTGTGTATACACATGACTTCATCACTGTGTACATCAGTATCCAGGAATTTGCATCTTGGTGTTTTAGAGGTAATAATATGGGGCTGCTTCTCCTCCTCCTACACTTTCCTCAGTGTGTGTGTGTGTGTGTGTGTGTACAAGTACACACATGAGCTAGTTAGTTTGCTGTGCACAAATTCAAGCAGACGATGAGGGTGTTGTCATTGATGGTGATTTTAAATAGATCAGTCTTAGCCTGTAGTCATGACCCCACACAGCTGAACAGCAAGGAGACTGGTGGGTTGTTAGAAAGCCATGAGGGCTGGATTAAAAGTTTTAGTGTAAGGGCATCCATCTCTTTCCAAGTGAATTCAAAGAAAAGCACTAGCTTTCAGGTTTATATTTTATAAACACAGACATGTGACCATCCATCCAGATGCAGATGGCAGTTCTGGTGACCAGCCTTCTCTGACCCCGCTGCCCAAATTCCAGCCCCTCTCTGCTCAGTTCCTACAGCTTTGAACTAAACTGAACTGACAGCCCTCTTGTGGGAAGTTCACCTAGGTAATATACACAGCATCGTCCATAAGAAGTACACACAGTGATACTATTGAAACACATATATGGCTAGGCATGGTGGTACATACCTTTAATCCCAGCACTTGGGAGATAGAAGCAGGTGGCTCTCTGTGAGTTTGAGGCTAGATGGGTCTACTTATTGAGCTTCAGACAAGCCAGGGCTGCATAGTAAGACCTTGTTCAGATAATATATGCTCGAAGGACAATGGAAAAACAACAGCTTGGAGTTTCCAAAAAGAAAGGAGTGACAATGTGATGGGAATTCTGGTCATCACACATGGCGCACAGGTGTTGGGATGTTGCACTGCATCCCACAACATGTGATTGATTATATGTTGATTAAGAAAACAAAGCCTATAACTCCATTCCACTTTCTCTTTTTTGTGTGTTTGTGTGGTTGTATGGGTATCACATATTCATTGGCGTGTGTGTGTGTGTGTGTGTGTGTGTGTGTGTGTGTGTATGCATGTGGAGGCCAGTATAAAAAATAAAGTTTCCTCCTAGCCCTTGCTCCTGGAATGATGACTCTGAGACTAATTATTTATTAATAAATGCCTTGGCCATAAGCTTCAGTTCATTCCCTGACTAGCTTGTAACTTATCCAATCCATTTAAACTATTCTATGTCTTCTGCATGGTTAGTTACCTCTCCTCAGTTTCATGCGTTCAGGTCTGGGTGAATCCTCTTTATTCTGTCCTGAATTTAGCTCCCTGCTGGTTTATGTCTGTCTCTTCAGTGTTCCCTGGCAAATGTCTTGAGCCCCTCACTATTTCCCAGGATCCTTTCTCTTCCTGCCAGTGTCCCACCTCCGATTTCCTGCCTCAGCTCATCGGCCATAGGCTTTTTTATTGACAGGTGATGCTGACGAAAGCTTCCCTCTCCAGGCCAGAGGCTCATGGTGGCTGCCTTCCTCTGTAACACTTTATCTTAGTTTTCTGAGACAAGGTCTCCCACTGAATCTGGAGCTCACACTCCAGCAAGGTAGCCTCAGGGACCTGTCTGTCTGTCTCCTCACTGACCACACCACTGGGATTACAGATGTGTGTCTGACTTTTACACGGGTGCTAGTGATTCGAACTCATGACCTCATGTTTATGGGACAAGCGTTTATTGACTGGGTTATCTCTCCAGCCTCCTGTGTTCTGCTTTGAATATCATTTGCTGGGAAGAAATATTTTCATGGTAGGTTTTAAATGTAGAGAATTCACTTCAATGACTTTGGTGCCTTTTGAGTTCTCTCTCTCTCTCTCTCTCTCTCTCTCCCTCCCTCCCTTATGTAGATATCTTACATACAGCCCCAACTTCTTTATTTTGATATATTTTATTCTCACCGTTACTGTGTTACTCGTTCAGAACTATAATTATATTTTGGGATAAGCACAATTTGCCTCTTTGAAAAAGCTACCAGAACATCCTATATGTTATGCTGTGTTACAACAACTAGGGCTTAGGGTAGGGTGGTGCACAGTAAACCAGTTTTACTGCTCTTCCTTGGGGACTTAGATTTTTCCATGCCTTTTGAGCAGGTGACAGCCATTCCCACATTCCTCTCCTAGATCTACAGTTTCCTTCTAATCTCCAGTCCCTGTCATTCTTAAATGGTTATAACCTTTTCTTTTATTTCTCACCAGGAATTGTAAGAGAGGACAAGGGATAACAGCCAAGACTGACCTTGGGATAAACTTCATTCAGCTAATTGTATCTTTTGTTTTGCCCCAAGATTACTTAGCAGTCAGTTATTTTGAAGTAGATATTGTGACCTAAAAGGAAGAGGCAGATTTTGCCCAATGCTTGGAAATGCACCGTTGGGAGACCCACGGTCCTGAGACTGAATTTGAGCTCAGCCATTATCTGAATGTCTCTGATGAGTTAGGAGCCAGTACTTCCTCATGTCTGTACAATGAGACATTGTTAGAAAAAAAAACACACGCAGAGAACACTTAGCCTTTTGGCACATTGTAAATGCTCAATAAAGGTTAATTGTTGTTGTTGTTGTTGCTATAAAAAGATGATCTCTAAAGGCTGTAGAATATGTTTACACCTGCAAACTATTAGTTATGATGTGGCCTTAAGCATCCTTTATCCTTGTATTGGCTGTGCTCCCCGAGGCTTGAAGGGCTGCATGGATACATGATCGGTCAGAGGGTGCAAGCACGCATGTCTTCACCACTATACATAACAGTATTCTGTTTGCATGCTGGTGTTTTAGAGAGGTAACAGTGAGGTCTTGACTTCCCTTCCCTTCCCTCCCCTCCTTTTCTCCCCCTTCCCCTTTCCCCTCCTCTCCTTTTCTCTCCCCTTCCTCTCCTCTTCTCTCCTTTCGTCTACTCTCTTCCTCTTTCCCTTCCCCTCATTTGGTTTATTATAAGCAAGTGTAAGTACAATAGGCAGACTCCTACCCACTCCCAGTTGTCCACATTATAATACCCAGAGCCTGTAAATAGGATGTATAAGGTAGCAAATGGGGAATTAGAGTTTTAGATAGAATTAAGGTTCTTAATCAGTTGGTCTTAGAGTTAGGACATTATCCTCGGTCATTTAGATGGGCCAGCACCATCTCTAATGTTGACGGGGGAAGGAAGAATCACTCAGTGTTGGAGGTGGAGATGAGAGGAGGTAGTTCTCAGAGCCCTGCACCCCTTCGCTTTGACTGTGGAAGGACATCACAAGCCAAGGATGGCACACAGCAACCAGAAGGTGGAAAAGGTAAGGGACTGGAGGGTCCTTCAGGAAGGAGCATGGCAGGGCCGATACCTTGGTGTTAGTGCCTGGAGGCCCATGCTGGGCTTAAAACAGACAACTGGAAGGTGATACATGTGTGAGTTTGAACCACTAAGTCTATGGTAACTTGTTACAGTCTCAGCAAAGACTACAGTGTGTGAATGTATGTGCATATATGTGTGTTTGTGTGTGTGTGCACATGCGCACATATAAAAGGAACTCTAGTGATTATTTTTTTCTGAGGAGTCAGAAACATTATAAACATGTCACTAGATGTGTTGAGTAGGACTCTGTTGGTGTAACAGCACAGACGACCATAGCTTCTTTATGTCCCAAACCCTAACTTACCCAGTTTATAGGTGTTTTTTTTTAAAACAATGAGAACATGTATTTCTATAAGACTTCACACAGCTGTGGAATTTCAAGTCACATTTAATTCATTTTTACAGGAAAGGTTGAAATGACACAGAATCACAGCTGTTTCTGAACATCTAGTCGCCTCAGGCCCCACAGTTAGGACTTAAAGTGAATATGTTATCTTTTCATTATGACTCAAGCTTGTCTCCTCCTGGAGTCATCCTTTGTCCATGGCTCTTGACATCCTTTATGGACCTTCTTCTCAGGCAGGGCCACCCGGTCACAGGGTTTCTTCACCACTAATTGCTGTTTACCACACAGGCTTAACATTGCTATGAAGAGATGGCATTGTAATTGGGACAATGGATGTGGTCTTGGTGACCTAGAGCCACTGGACACTCTGTCCTGCTTGGGTGAGCTCCAGTTGACTCCTTAGCTCTCCTCGCTCTCTGGCCACAACGCAAACAATTTCGCCTTTCCTCATTGTCATACCCCTCCTGTCCCTGACAGTCAATTTGTCCCTTTCTTAAAGAGATTCTGGGAATAGACCCTGAAGATCGCATCTGATTACCCCGTATCCTTTTAATTGTAAGATAGGTCAGAACCAACAAGTCCTTTACAGCTCTTACAACCCACAATTGCTGACGAAACCACAAGTGGAGTGTTAGAAACATGGATGTCTGGAAGCTACTGTTTTAACACTACACTCATCATGAACGAGATTGAAAATGAAGCTTCCGGTTCCTGCTTGTTCCTCTAATTAAGACCTCTTAGTTTTGCAGCTGGTAGGGAAGAACCAGTATTCGAGCAATAAACTCACGTAAACCCAACAACTAGACTTGTGCATTGAGGATGTGGTGGGATGAATGCTGTCTAGCACAGTCTTCTGGCCTCCAGGTCTCCAAGCACAGCCTTTACTTATTTACAATAACCCATATCTGTTCTCAGACTGTTGAATTCAGAGTACCATTTATATCAGTGCCCAAGAACCAAAGAGATTCTCAAGAGCCAACTCACAATTGCACCCTTTAGATGCCGCATGAGCTAGAATTCAAGCCCAGCCATACCCAGAGGCAAAGCATCTGCAGCCTCGTTCCCATCGGAAGCTGGGAGCACTTTGTTCATCACAGCTCATTACTTGGCAATGATGGAGCCATAAGAGAGATCAGCTGCCTTGTCAGGCCTCAGTGTGAGAGGATGTGCCAGGATGGAGGGATATGGTAGTGGGGTGGGGGTGGGGGAACTCAGAGTAGAAGGGGAGGGGCTGGGAGGATGGATTATGAGAGGGGCTGACAGGGAGGGGGTCAGTGAGTGGGATGTAAAGTGAATAAGGAGAGAGAGAGAGAGAGAGAGAGAGAGAGAGAGAGAGAGAGAGAGAGAGAGAGAGAGAGTCCAGATCTTAAATATCTGGAACCTTCATGCCTTTGATTAATCTACAACTGTTATAGTAGTAAGCTTTAATAATCATGGAAGCCATTTGATGCTATGACCTATACAGGCATGGAACTGATCTGACTAGGGTTATAGGGAAATGAAGACATGACAGTCACACATACAGAGGAGCTGAGATCATGTGGGTTGTGTGCTCTGACGAAGGCACACACTGAACACATTTATTACATAGGGCTGAACAAAGAGGAGGGTCAGCTCATCTCGGCAGAGAAGGAATTCTTTGTAAAGAAGCAGCCTCAGGCTTCAGTCGTTCAGGAGGAGGAAGCTTTCTGCCCAAACTGTCAAGATTCTTCCCTGGACCGAGGCCTTGTCATTCCCATGGGTCTGAGACACTAGGGTTTCTAATGTGGTTGTACTCTTGTCAACAATACCCGTTCACTCAGCATTTCATCCACTCGTCCACACAAGGTCATTTGGAGTGTAGAAGATAAGAATTTGTTTAAATTTTGGCATTGCCATGTACTAATTGCAAGGCATTGAGAAGGTTAGTTGACTTCTCCAAGCCTTGGTTCAGTTGTTAGTTGTGTAAATAATGACAGCATTACAGGGGAATCATGAGAGGTAAGTGAGATCATTCATGGAAAGTTCTGAAGGATTCCTCCTATTGATTTCTCTATAACCTGGTTTCAATGAACACTGAGACCAGGAAGAACAAAGACACCAGATACTGTGCTGGGGGAGGGGCAGCCTGACAGACCCATATGAGCTGCCCTGCTCTTTCTCATTTCCACAATACTGATTGTGTATGTGCAGGACTGACTTCAAGCCTGTCTCTCTCTTTTGAGAGGGCATCTTCTTCCTGTTGACTGTAGGAAATCTGAAGGTTAGTTATCAGGGAGGAGGAGCTTTCCAAACGAATCCCGTGACGTTCTGGGAGAGAGCATCCCGTGCTCTATTTTCCTTTGGGCCAGTCCATGGTTCCACTTTCTAGTGGAAGGAAGTAGTTAGGATGGCTTTGGCTGGCTGTTCTGTTGTCAATTAGCTTAAGTGAAATAACTTGTAAGGGTTAGTGTGTTTGTATTACCAATGGAATGTAAGTCCCTCAAAACATCAAAAGGACACCTTACTAATAATGTTATGGGGTGTCTGACATGCTCTAAGTGCTTTGTATACATTAATTAGTGTCGTCACCCCAAACACTATGAAGTACATGCTATTAATAGCCCCATTATACAGACAAGGAACTAGAGTGGAGAAGTTAAGTAACTCCCATAGGATCCCACAGCTGGGGAATCAGATCCAGCTTGTCTAAATTCAAATATTCTCTGTTGTTTGGTTCTTGAGACAGGGTCTCATTCTGTAGACCAGGCTGGTCTTGAACTCACAGAGATCCTCCTGCCTCTGCTTCCTGAGCACAAGGATCAAAGGCAAGGACCACCATATCTGATAAGTATTTGTTCTTAATCAGTGCATGATTCTGCTTCTTAACCAGACACAAGCATATTCTCTTCTAGCTATTGCTAATGTCTCACTTCTAGAGTTTTCTAGAGTGCTTCTTTTGGATCTTTGTCTTAGTCTCCTTTTCCTCTTCTGGTTTCAGATTTCTCTGAAATAGGCTGGAGTTTTATTTGCCTTTCACCTTGTGTCTTCTCTCTTCAATCAAGGTCACACTGCAGTGCAGGACAGGTGTTTCTCAGGCAGTGACAGTGAAACATAAACATAAACCCACCCACAATCCCCACTCATGTTCAGACAAGACTTGTACCTACAGTTGGAGATAGCTAGTTGACTATGACCAAACACAGCTTCAGAGAAATTCTGTCTCTTCCTGACTTTTCTGGGTCAGTAGGTTAAGCGGCTTCTCCAAGTACCTCTGATACCAAATGAAGTAAAGCCATCTCCAGCATGGCTCTGAAGCACCTGCTGGTCCCACTGGGTCACCCTAAGGAGCTATGATAGCAGACTTTTGCTTCTGCTTTGGAAGGAAGGTTGACTTGATTTTTTTTTTCTTATGACAAGGACACAGGAAAAGGAGTTTAGTTTCTTCAGGAAATACCAGTATGTCTCCTTGGCTATTGCATCATGCAAGACAGAGAAGCACGAGAAGGTTAGGGAGTGGATAGGATGGAGAGAGAAAAGGAAAGGGAAGAGATTCTGAGAAAGGACGACGCGGAGAACTTTTTTTCCCAGAAACGCTGCTTCTGTGATACCTTTATTGAGATGTTTTAGAAAACTGGCATTTTTCTATGTTGTTTTTCTGTGCCTGGAAATGGTGACCTATAGCTTGAAGGCATGGCCTAAGAAAAACTCTCCGAGCATGATGCTCAACCTGAAAGGATCATTCCAACGAAAACAAACCTTCCTGCTGTTGCCAAACATGGTTGCTCCCCTTTGCTTGCATGCGTGGGTTGTTCCCATGAAGCTGTGAATCCTGCATGAACACACTGACCAGGTATTTCCAGCCAGTCAAATAGGGGAAGGATTCATTTCCTATAAAAGACCTTTGATTATAGTGTTGAAGCAATGAACACATCCCAGGCTTGTCTGTGCTGATGCTAACCCAGGGCTCTGTAGTTTGGATGTTCATTCTCTTTGCCCATGACTTCTTCCTAAAATGAGCATTTTGTGTGTGTGTGTGTGTGTGTGTGTGTGTGTGTGTGTGTCTGACACACTTCACTTTGTTTCTGAACCTTATTCTCCTTTTCATTCCCTCTCATCTGAAGAGAACATTTGCCTTTAAAATGTTTTTTCATTAGAGAGAAAAAAAAAAGGCAGATTAGGATAAACTTACCCAAGAAATAGGCTCATTTCTTCCTAGAGTAAGATACCATTTCCCCTTGCTAGCTACATGGGAATCAGAGAGTTATAGTAAGACACTATCATATCTAGTTGCTAAAAATCATATATAGATCACCGACAGTATTTATAGCCTTTAAAAGATACCTGGAAGAGGAGTTTGAGGTTGTTATTTCTGGCATCTCCTCCTGTTTATAGATATAGATGACTAGACACAACAGGGTGAGTCAAATCACATCTGTGTTTATAAGAGAAGCCAAGGATATTTGATTTGAAGAGTCTATGATGAACACTCTAGAACATATTGAGAGAAGGCAAGTGACACCTCTGGGACTGAACCAGAGATCAATGTCTTGTAGTTGGCTCAGGGTTGGCTCCATTAGACCCTCCTGTTCCGTTTTTTTACTGTTGTCTAGTGTGGATGTGTCAGGATGTGAAATAGGAGAAAGAGTTGGATTTTCTCATCGTCCAGTTGCCTTTCTCTCTGGGTCCTCAATTCTCTGCGACATGAAGAAGCCAACTAGCTGCTATCAAAACCTCTTTCTAATGTGAAAGCTCACACAGCCCATGAACTTGGATAAAGGGGACTGTGGGTGCTAATGACACAGGGTTCATTTTGGTTTCTCCCTAGAGACAGCGAGTGGGAATGGAACTCTGAAGAACAGAGAACCCCCCCCCCCACCACCACCACCAATGCTAATGTGGATTTCTGCTAGAGGAGACTGCATAATAATATATCATACAACAAAGGAATGTAAAGCACTTAGACTTCCTCACTCATCATTGTGCACCAATGAGTGCTAACATCTGTAACCAGTGGCTTCTCCAACGGCTCAATGAGATTATTGGTAGTGGCTACATTATGATGGTTGTGTGATCATCAAATGAGTTAGAAAACTTTGCTAATGTATTATGATTATTGGCTTACCCCATTTTAGAGTCATGTAGATAGACACGAGGAAGAGAAGCTGTCTGGAGAGTGAGGTATCTATAAGGCTAATGCCAGAGACTAAAAATAAAAGGGCTAAAAGGGGGACATGTATGGAGATGATCAGTGAATGCTACCTGCATATGTAGACAGATCACAGTTGATCCTCATTAATGCACAGTTACTGTGTTAACTTAAAAAGATGGGCGAGAAGTCATAGAGATTGTGTGTGTGTGTGTGTGTGTGTGTGTGTGTGTGTGTGTGTGCCTGTGAGGAGCAGTGGTTGATGTCAGCTGTCTTCTTTTACCACTTTCTATTTTATTTCTTAAAGACTGTCCCTCACTGAACCTATAGTGATTTGGAGTCTGGGTATCCAGCAAGATCCATCAATCCTCCTCGCTGCCTCTCCCTCCAGCATCTGTGTCTAGCTTTGTATATTGGTTCTGTGGATCCAAACTCAGGTTCTCATACAGCCGACCTGTTACTGAAGCATGTAAAAACAAACAATGGACAAACAAACAAGCCCTTCACTCCCCACCCCCACCCCTTGGCTGTATAGGACACTTATTCAGTTTTCTAGAAAAATCTAGAAAACACTGCTTTATTTTATGTTTTTGGCCATAGGCAAAGAAAATCCTGAAGATAGTTTTACATGCTCATATACAAAGGAAACAGGTATAGGCCTTAGAGGTGTCAGATTCTGTTTTTATTATGCAGGTCATAATATTATTTTTTTTTTGCATGGCATGGCGGAATGTTTTAATCAGAGTAGGAGAAAGGTGTTTTCTTTTGGGGCATAAATGGAGAATATCATTGTTGCATCTGCCCCAGGTTAGAGGTTCCTAAATCCTAGATTCAGATGGAATCAAGAGAGCAAGGTGAGTACCTCTCACCTCTTAGCAAACAACTTTTCAGCTAGTGTTGATGATGTATACCAGGCAGGATCTACCTGGCCTAGCACTGAGTCAAACCAAAAAGAAACGACTATGGATAAAAGCGACACATGTCTAGTGCCTAATTTAAGGACTGAGAACTTATTTCTGCCTAGCACTACGCATCATTTACAAAGTCTTCATTAGCCCATTGAACCCTTCCATTATATGCCAGGCAAGGCCAATGCTGTTAAATCACTTTTACTCAAGGTCACACACACACCTGGGTGGAAGCTATTCATGGTTTCTGAGGACCAGGTCTTTGCTCTGTCCATAGTTCCATCTTGCAGGCTGAGCCAATACAGAGTGAGAGGCTGACAGGAGCGACTCTGCTTATGTCATTGAGAAATTGACAGCAGAAGAGACTCTTCCTGGAGACGTGCATCCCACCTGCTTTGTGTAAGCCATTGCTCTTCTGGAGGAAGCATTCGGCTGAGCTGTGAGTCCAGCACGGCAAATGTCTTTGATGTGAGCATCAACTGGTATCTGACACACACTCTAAGAATTCAGAGACGCTTTATTTAGTATAATTATGAGTATGATCACAGAAGACATTCTATTTTTGCACTTCCCCTTCCCCGCCATTGCTGAACATTGTTAAAAACTTCTGAATCATGACTGGATAACTAAATTCTCAGAGAAAGAATTTTAAAATGAAGTAATGATAAAAGAAAATTAAGTCTAGCTAATTAGCTAATGGCAAAACATACACAAGGATCAGGTACAGAATGGGTTTCAAGTGTTCTCCGCAACAGCCCTATGAAGTAGGTATGACCTTCGGTGAGCAAATAAGGCTATCAGTTTGAGGAAGGCTGGACATTTTATGCAGAGTCATGGTAAGGAATTGGCAAGTTTAAGAATCAGGTCTTGGAACTCTACAAACTGTGTTTGATTTAGATTTTTTTTTTTTTTTAAAGCTGACACCTCTGAATGGTCCAATAATTTTTTTTTTTTAAAAGAATGACTTCCCTGCTCTGTGGACCTGCTCTAAAAGTTGTGATACTGGCTGGAGCCGAATGGTGGCTGCTGGCATTTGCAGCAGCCTCTTACTGGCAAGCAGAAATTACTCACTAATGCTCTTTTGGAAAGGTTGGGGCTCTTAATTCCATCATTCTCTGATGGAAGGGTTGATGCAGTGATCTAAGCTATTTGGTCCTTGTTACCCATCAGGTCTTATGTCTTGAGAAATCTAGCTCTATGTCCATTGTCAAACAAGCAGATCAAACTCCCATACCCTAAGGGATAGGAAGAGAAACAGCCAACCTTTAATGAGAGGACCCAGGCTATTGCTTCAACATGATCCTAAAGAGAGACCCTTGGATTCATACTACACAACTAGTCTTCATTCTTAAAGAAAATATTTGGAGAAGAGCCTTGTGATTCCTCAAGTTTCAGAGACTGTAGACATCTGCCATATGTGATGGCTCCAGTAGGCCTACGATCCCACATACTTAGGGGGATGATGCAGGGGACCACAGGTTTACATCCCAGCTGGGATACAAAGTGAGTTCAAGGTCAGCCTTGGCTTTTTAGTAAGACCCAGCCTGAAAATAAAAGATGAAAATCAGAATGGGGGAAGACCCTAGAGCATGCAGAAAGCCCCCCAAGTTCTGTTTTGGTGACAGGAAATTATACTAGTACAGAGAATCAATTGGTTGAGGTGGTGAAGGTCAGCAGGATCCAGGCATGTCATTGTTTCATTCCTGGAGACTAGTCATCTGGGTCTTCCTTATTTATTCTGATCCTGTGTCAGCTTCATTCTACATCCAAAGAAGGAATTCAGAAGGCAAGGCTGTGGCTTTTTATGTTCACGTGCCAACTGCCAAAACCAACCCCAGAACTTGTCTGACTGGCTCTACAGAGGTACAGAGATAAACAAGGCTTGAATAAACAAAAGGAAAACCTGCCTGTCTGACACCTAACTAGGCAAGCAACTTAGGCACTTTGCTAACCAATTCCCATCCCTGCAACAATACGAAATGTCCTTCCAGAGAAATGTGACTTATTATCATGTTGGTAGCAGTGACTTAGGGAAGGAGAAGAGCAAAACATGGGGGCCCACTGTAGTAGTAAGAAACTAGGTACCTTAAGGGACTGGGGGTTTCTTAAGCCTTTCTGGCAGGAGCATGCACTGGCCTCTCTTTCATGAATGGAGGTCATTCTTATCACCTTGGGATGCTAGACTTTGGCAGCTCTGGTGATGTAGCAAGGCTGCACATGCTCGTAAGAAGAAATGACCTTCCCATCCTTGATCTCCTTGGTGATGGTGCATATCTTAACCAGTATCCGGGATGGGGGTCCAGAGGCACGGCAGGGCTTGTGAATCCCAGGGAGTGATGAAGATGTGAAAACAGGGGTAAAACACTCCATAGCTCTGGCCTGGCAGGATGGCTCCCACTTAGTGGCACATGGGTTACAGGGAAGCCTAAGTAGAAACAACAATGAGAACAACAACAACAATAGCAGCAGCAACAACAGCAAGAGCAGCAACAGAATTTTAGTGATCAAGGGAGGGCAATGATCACTATGGAGAAGATGGGAGTGGCTAAGTCTTCAATACTTGTCACTCAAACACAATCACCACTAAATGCTCATTCATTCATTTTGTGCTGTGGCTAGCAGAAGATTGAGACTTAGAGCAGATCCACTTGAAGATAGCTTCCTGGCTTGAGAAGTATTACCTAGGTTAAACTGCTATTCTAGCTCCATGGGAAACATACTGCATCAGCAATCAAAGACAGGGGCAGGGCCCAGCTCTCTCGTTTGCTAGTGGGCGACCTTGGCTGAAGCAGTCAAGCCCTCCTGAGCTTTAGTTGGGTGTGGTCAGAATGGACGTAATGGGGACTTAACTCCCATAAAGGGCATGCAGAGGGTGGAGGGGCTTTCTATCTGGAGAATGGAGATGAGTTAGATCATTTTCTGGTGTCGGGGGAGTTTGTCACATAATTAGAGGTGGTCTGAACCCTACTTACAGAGGAATCTTTAGCATATCACCAGGAAGTATCAAAGTGCCCCTTGGGGATGTCTATATGTGATATATATATATATATATATATATATATATATATATATATATATATATATATATATATATTTATATATATATGAAATTGGAGTAGCCAGTGGTTTGCAGTAAACATTCTTTTTACAATACATGGTTTTTATTGGGTAACTGGTGGTCTTTGCTGTAGTTCTTTAAAGGAACAGTGCCCCTTAATACTTGTGGTGTGTACACATAGCAGTAAAGAGAATGCAGTGAATGGAGGTGACTGATTACTGTGGCACAGTTGGTGCAATTTTGGTGAGGGTTTTGTGGGGTTAGTTTGGCCTGAGTTGCTTCAACAAAGTCATGATTAATTGAATTATAGATGGGTTGCCTGGATTATTATCACTAAAAAAATACAAAGTCTTAATTTGTAAAGGAAAGCATGTGGAAACCCTTGTCAGCATGCTGCTGTTGGGGTGAAGGACCACATCTAGACAGGGTTGGGGGTTTCAGCTTGAGTATGCACTGTGTGCCTCTACTGGACCAGGGTTGTCCTTTCTTATATCAGCAAAGTCCCGTGTTCAACTTAGGTCACTGTTTCCCAACCTTCCTAGTACTCTGACCATTTAATACAGTTCCTCATGTTGTGGTGACCCCAACCATAAAGTTATTTTTGTTGCTACTTCATAACTGTAATTCTGCTACTGTTACAGATCATACTGTAAACATTTAATATTTCATAGGGTCTTAGTTGTCCCCTGTTGAAAGGGTTGTTTGACCTCAAAGGGGACGCTGCCCACAGTGTCTTAGAACCCATGTCTTAGTGAGATGCAACCTATGAGGAATTAATTTGGTATGCTTCTCTTCAAACCGGTTTAGTTCCACCCACATCTCAAGTTAGGACTATGTTACACTTGAAGGTCTTTAGAGAATATTTAATAATCTCCATCCAGACGTCCCCTTCAAAGTCTAAGCATAGTTCTTGAATGGATGCCCTATTTCCTGTGTGTGTGTGTGTGTGTGTGTGTGTGTGTGTGTGTGTGTATGTTCGTGACACACACATTTCTTTCATTTATTTTGCTTTAATTTTACATACCTGCCATCTAAGCTCTCGAGAAGGCTTCGGTATGTGGCTATCTCACACTCCAGCCGGGACTTGATGTCTAGCAGAACTTCATATTCCTGGTTCTGTCTTTGCAGGGCACTGCGGATATCTGCCACCTGAGCTTCCAGGTTGTGGATCAGACTCTGGATTTGGGCCAGCAGAGCTGTGTAGCGGGCCTCCGTCTCTGTCAGGATGCATTCCTGGGACTCTCTCTATGGAAGAGGAAGCAAACAGACTCTAATGACCCAGAAGGCCATGGTTAAAGGCATTTTAAACAATAGCTTCTCTGTGACAGTACTAAGGGTTCTCTAAGTCCTTTATTACTTCCTAACCAAATAAATCCAAACAAAAATAATGTTTGCTTTCCTTTATCCCATCTCTTTCTTATCTCTCTGGTTTATTTCCCTTTGTCTTTTTTTTAAAAAACCACTTAGTCTCTTAGCCTCTGGCTCAAGAGAGAGGAAAAAAAACCCACCTCATTTCACTGAAGGCTCAGGCACTAAAATCATACCACGACATCTCATTTAGCCCGCGTTTGAGCCTTGGAAAGGAAGTGAGCAATGTTTAACTAGAAGCATTTGCCTCAGTGTGTCAATTCCTTTGTAAGACATGAGTGTTGAAACTGGAATGGGTCAAGTTCTTTCTTGTTCTATCATTTTGTAAGTCTACAGATAATGGTGGGGTTTTAGGTTTTAATAACCTCGGTTATTCACGTGGTTATCTCAACTTTTACAGATGAGAAAAATGAGGTTCAGTGAGTTGCCCAACGTCCCGTGAGTAGCAGCTGATGTAACCCGGGGAAGGTTTTGCTAATGCCTGCCACTCCTAGCAGGACATTTGAGTTCTGTCTTATTTCTGAGTCGCAGTCTGAAGAAGCAAAGATGCTGGCAGTGGGATCCGATCCTGACTCATTTCTTTGGTGACTTTGGGAAGGTCACTCACAGCTTTGGGACCTCAGTGTCTCTACCTGTGATCAGGGTGTGATGGCTCATAGTGTGGGTCTGGCTTGGGAAAACCACTCTGGTTCTTAGAATGTCATCAGTAACGCTGGTGAATGGTTTTACATCACCTCTTTCAGAATGTTGTTTCATAATCCCAATATGAGAGTTTACAATAATGCTTTGCATAAGAGAAATCTAATGCTCTCCTGGTGATTCCAAAAGTATTTTCCATGGGTCATGGTCTCTGTGACATACTCGGGGGAGGAGGGGGAAAGCATCCATAATCAAATAAGTTTTGGAATGCTGAGTCCTGCACACCTCCTTGGAGATCCGTGGCACATGCCACTTTGTAGGCTAGCTGGCAGAAAGGCTAACCTTTGTGAAAGCCAACATTTCCAAGACTTACTTGACCACGAAGTTCTTTTCTAGTCACAGACCCTTTAACCAATAGACAGTTTGGGAAACAGCGTAACAAACACTCAGTCATCGGGGACTGTTTGCCACCGGTGTAAGGTTAGGCTTGGTCAGCCTGTTGGGTACCATTCTGTGCTGGGCCTGCAGCTCAACCTCGAGGGCGCTTATGGTCCGTCTCAGCTCTATGATGTCCTTTTGGTAGCACTGCTGCTGCTGAGAGCTGCTCACTACTTGTTGATTCAGTTCCTCCATCTGAAACACAGAGATTCCAGGTATTTTGCAAGGAAGCATAACATATCTAAGGACTCCTAGAAATATGGAGCTTATGGATTTTGACTTGTTGGCTTTCCCGACCTGTGTATTGAACCATTCTTCTACTTCTTTACGGTTTGTCTCCATGATGGACTCGTACCGGCATCTCATTTCTTGTAGGACTTGATTTAGGTCAACGGAAGGGGCAGCTGTTACTTCAATGTTGATTCTGTCCCCCAGTTGGCACTGTAAGGAGTTAACTTCCTGTGGAAAAGAAAAGAATGTGAAGTTGTTTAGTGAACAGATAACCATTCCCTACTGTGTTGTTGTTTCAATCTAACAGAAGTAATTTAGTTTAATTGTGTCTGGAATACAGTACACAACAGAGGGGCACATGACTTGTTGGTCTTATTGGAATGCCCTATGGTGACTGAAAGGTGATTTCAGGTATGGGTGTGTTCGAACATGTGGAAAAAGATGAGGGAGTGACTAACAATATTGACTGACAGTATCAGAATTCCAGAAGTTTTAAGACCATTTATAGAATGAAAAAATGGAGGCAGCATCACAGAAGTGGTGTTTTATGGAAAGACTACCATCTCTAGGCTGCTCATATGAGCTCATGCCAGAATTGGCTTTTTTCCCATTAGGATGTGGCAGAATCTGTTCAAGGATATCTATACCAATGAATATGACAAAATTGGGACCAATGGAGAATATCGTACCCACATGGCATTAGATGTTACATAGTAAATAACATAGTATGGGCGGTGGGGATACACTTTGCTATGTACAAGTCAAAGGAACCAAGGCTAATTTTAGGGGTTCAGCCTGTACTGGCTCTTGGTCTTTTTCTCACCTCCTCATGGTTCGTTTTGAGGCACAGAAGTTCCTCCGTCAGAGACTGGACTCGGGCTTCCAGGTCAGCCTTGCTCAGAGTCAACGCATCCAGGATCTGCTTCAGGCCATTGGCATCAGCTTCCACAAGCTGGCGCAGGGACAACTCAGCTTCATAGCTTTAAATGCCAGGAAGGGGAAAGAACAAGGCATTAGAGTGTAGATGCACACGGCGGGCTCGGCAGAACTTCCTGCTTCATTCTCCTCTGGGTCTCTCTCTGTGTTTCTATGGAAGACGTTATTCTTTGTAGCAGTGAAGCTGTATCATGATTTGGTTGTTAGGCTTAAGTTAGTCTACCTGCACGATGCCACCTTGGTGTCTTTTGAGATGAAGGAATTCATTTTTCCATCTTTGCTCCTAAAGGCAATAAGTGTAAAAAAACCATTGTGTTTGGGCTCAGGAAGTGTGGGTCTGCCTTTTGGCTCTCACTTGTCTCTCTCTCTCTCTCTCTCTCTCTCTCTCTCTCTCTCTCTCACACACACACACACACACACACACTTTAGTGCATTTTACCAAGGTTTTCCTGCCTGGAGCAAGGTTACAAGATATTGACCCTACTTATCCTCACAGGGGGTAATCATATCGGTCCTTTTGTGTGCAGGTTAGGGCTATTAATCTTAATCACATAGAATGAAGGTCTTTTCTGGGTTACATTTGATAGGCTATGGAGCGGAAGGCTTAGTGCATGTGGGGACCGTCTCCCTGGGAGTAGTTAAATCAGACTCAGATGAAGTCTGTCATCACCAGTGACAGCGCTGGGCAGGCTTACTTGGCTCTCAAGTCATCTGCAGCCAGTTTGGTGTTGTCAATTTGTGAGACCAGTCTGGAATTTTCAGCCTTGGTACACAAGATCTAGAATTAAGAGATTGCACACACAAATGAGACAAACACCAGGATCCCATACTTTAAGAACCAAAGGACCGTGCGTTCTAGTTAGCAGAAGACTAGAATTTTCCTGACTCTTCAGAGCGATGCTTAAGAAACATGGGGGGAACATTGGACAATCAGAGTTCTTGTCAGTTTTCTAAGAGATTATCAAAAAACATGCAAATAAAAACCAGTTGTGTATGTTTTTCTATTAAAATATAGCATGTCTTATCTACATTTTCCCAAATTTACCTTGGCATTCTAGAATGCAATTTTGAGGTCAGACATATTTTTTTCTCAGAGCCTAGAATGGTGGCTGGAACATTTTCGTTGGTGCTTAGTAAATATTTGTGGAAAAAATAAAAATTAAGTAAACCCAGGAAGGCAGCAGAGAATGATTAGACCAGAAACAGGTTTGGTATAGAGACACACTATTTAAATACTGTCACAGTGACAACGTGGGTATGAAAGGCACTAGTTGTTGTAACATGGATAAACATTAAAACTATTTAGAGAATTTTTAAAAATCAAAATAGTTTCTTAGAGCCCTGTTCTCGTTCTCTCTCTCTCTCTCTCTCTCTCTCTCTCTCTCTCTCTCTCTCTCTCTCTCTTTCTCCTTAAGTTGTGGCAGCGACTCATTAGGTTTCAGTCCCAAGTTATTTGGTTATAAAATGGCAGAACACACTCTTGATAAGCCAAAGGAACTATAAAACTGTGTACCATCTCAAGTTTTCTTTTCTTTAAAAAAATTTTTTTTTTTAAAAAAAATAGCAGCACAGAAGGTTCTAGAATGAATAAAACTGAACAGATCACCATGATGTAGAGAGCATCCATCCACAGTTTGAGCACCTTGCTGACCTCTTACCTTCTGCTGCAGCTCCTCAATGGTGGTGTAGTAGGACAGGTAGTCAGGACACAGGATGGGGAGTGCCTTGCTGCATGCCTCCTGGATTTTTTCTTCTAAGTCTGTGTTCTCTCCTTCCAGCATCCGCACCTTTTCCAGATAGTTCGCAAGGCGTTCGTTCAAAATCTGCATGGTCTCCTTCTCATGAGTGTTAATGCCTTCAGTGCACCAGCTGCCGTCATTCAGACAGGGATGGAAACTGTAGGTTCTTATCAAGTAGTGAGGGCAGCGATAAAGGCAAGGGCTGGATCCACAGCCCTGGCCCTGGGGAGTTTGTAGAGCACGGCCAGTTGACTGGCCATCGTGACAACTCTTGTTAGAAGAAGAGTTAGTCCTAAAATTTGTATTCCCAGAGCAGTTTTGGGGTGGGGTTGAAGACGAAATCGTCACTGTAGAGCCCTTGGTATCCATGGTGTGTGTCCAGCTTCACGTTGTCTCAGAGTCTGAGGTCACCACCCGAAGCACCCTCAACTGAGCCTAAATGCCGAGCCTGTGGCTTTTCTCCTTTGAAGTGCTTATATAGCCTTCCTTCCAGGTGGTGACACAGAGGTGGGATGTTTTCCTTTCTCATGTTTATATCAAATCCCACAGGAACTCCTCATTAATCTGCCCGAGTTACTCGTCTCATAAAAATGTGCATTTAGGCGGTTACTAAGTTATTACCCGTCGCAACTGCTACTTGTCATCCGGTCCAGAGCTTCACACCGGGTCTTCAAAAGGAACTCCCACCACACTCTTAACAGCACCCATCATTATGCAGGTGTGAGGGTGTTACGACCTTTAAATCCTTGCCGACCTTTCCGGCTGACATTTAACTTGACCTGGAATGAGTCCAACCTTCTTTTTCCTTTCTTCTCTGGAAAAGGGAAACTATTAATATCAGAGAACTTAGAAATCAGCATTTTATTTTGTCTTTGATCTGACCAGCTTATGTCTCCATTTTTACGGCTTGGAGATGGTGAACATGGATTAAAATGTTTAAACAGAGCTTGGCCAATCCAATTGCCGGGATCATGTTTGAGCTTTTTTGACAGGCTTTGATGGCTAATAGAACATTCCCTAGGAAAGACACTGATTAATTTCTGATGGCCCACAGTCTATATTTGATAGCATTCATATTGCCCAGTGTTTGTGTGGTACATAAACCTGTTGGGCTTGATTTGAAGTTGAAAGTCAGGCATGCTATTTCTGAGGAAAACAGCTTTTCACCTTTTTTTTTTTTAAAAAAAAAAAAAAAAGTTACTTGATTCTGATTCTTCATATAGCCTCCAAGAAAGAATGACTTTTCTCACTTTTCCCAGCTGCTAGAGGTGACCCACATGTATGCTTGGATAGATATCACTTAAAGGCCAATGTGTCATTGGTTTGGTCAATCAGTGTGGTTGCCATGGGGAGATGGTAGAAGCTTTAGGAGGCAGGGAGAACTTTAGGTCAGTGGGGGTATGTCTATGAAGGGGATATTGGGACCCCCGTGGCTTTCCATTCATCCTAGTTTGTTTCCTGTAGCTGTGGTAAACACCATGACCAAAAGCAAGTTGAGGGAGAAAGGGTCCATCTTACATCTTATAGTCCGTCATGAAAGGAAGTTGGGACAAGGAACTCAGGCACAAACTGAAACGGAGGCCATGGAGGAGCTCTGCTTATTGGTTTGTTCTTAATGCCCACATTCAGCTACGTTTCTTATATCTCCCAGAACCACCTGTCCACAGAAGGATGACACTTCCATCTCAACCATTAATCTAGAAAGTGTCCCACAGACGCGCCTACAGATCAACCTGACAGAGGTGCCTTTTCTGTTGAGGTTCTTTCTGGATGCTAATAGTGGTTAGGCTAACAAATACCAGCACACTCTCTTTGCCTCCAGGATGCCAAGGACAAAGCAGCTTCCCCCACCACACAGGTCTATCATGAAGTGCTCTCTCCCCAGAGGCAGTGGAAACAACTCACCATGGACCTCTGTGAGGATGAGCCAGAATAAATATTTCCTCCTTCAAGGTGGTTCATATGAGTATCCCACCCCACTGAGATGGAAACCTATGCGATCATCTTACATCTTCCAAACCCAAAGGGGTCCCCTTGTATTTTGTTAATATCAAGCCACTCTTACACAGCTTCTGCCTCTTTAAGGATTGCCGTGATTACATTGGGACCACACAAATAACTCCACATAACCAGATAATTAGCAACTTTATGTCCCCTTGGCTGTGTAGCATAACATATCAACAGGCATGACCATATTTGCAAGGAATCACATAATTCATAATAGTGGCAACAAACATAAAGTTATAGGAATAAATTTTGTTTAAAAAGATACATTTGCATGAAAAAAAGTTTAGCTACACTCAAAGACAGAAAATCAGAATAAACAGAAAGACATGCTGTGTTCTTGTATGGAAACACAGTTTACATTATTAAATAAAATCTCAATTGTATCTATGTTAATTTAATTTATATCCCAATAATGTGTTGAGATCCTCTCAAAAATATTTTTTCTTCAGTTAGATATGATGCTTTAATATTTTATGAGAGAAATTAGTCAGGAAAACAGAAGTAACCCTTTCAAGATGATTATAACAAAATGCAAAACTTTAGTAATTGAAATTGTTATTCTTGTGTTATTGATGTGTGAGTAGTCAGGCTAATAGAATAGATTGAATAGCCTATGGAGAGAGTTCTAAACAGATTTGGATCTAGTGCATGATTAACAGGATGTTTAAAACCAATGCTGGAATTGTAGACTGTCAGCTGCACCATGGGGATAATTATGCATAGCCATGTGGAGATGTTGAATACAGTCTCCTCCAGAGCAGATGAGAGTCACAGATGAGGGGAGATGGTGAAAATGCTTAACAACAAAAGTGCAGTGGATGCCAGGCAGTGGTGGTGCACATCTTTAATCCTAGCACTCAAGAGGAGGGACAGGTAGATCTATGTGAGTTTGAGACCAGTCTGGTCTACAGAGGGAGTTCCAGGACAGCTGGAGACACACAGAGAAAGCCAAACAAAACAACAAAACAAAACAAAACCCCCAACCAACCAACCAACCAACCAACCAACCAACCAACTAACCAACCAATCAGCCAGCCAGCCAGCCAGCCAGCCAACCAGCCAGCCAGCCAGCCAGCCAGCCAGCCAGCCAGCCAGCCAGCCAACCAACCAACCAACCAACCAACCAACCAAAAAGTGCAGTGGAAGGACTAGATAGGGAGAGTATAGAAGACAGCTGAGGATACAGCTTCGGTAGGATGAGGGGGTTACAGGACAAGGTTGACTAGGGTCAGGCTATGCAGACAATCATTGCTAGGTAACTAAGAACCTGAGCTCGTTCCATAGGAATCATTAGTTTTGTACACTAAACTAATATACTTGTCGACTATTTTAAGATTCCCATAACTTTTATGTTTGTTGACTAGCTCAAGATGACCAAAGAAGCACATCAAGGTGGGTTATGTAGAATAGTCATGGCATAGCCAGAATGCTGAAAGTGAACAGAGGCTCTAGCTGGTGATGGAAAATGGTAATGACAAATCTCCACTGCTCTATCACAATGAAAAGAGGAAGCACAATGCCTTCATGGAAGAAGAAACTTGCGGCTACAGGGAAGAGGGATTTTATGGATGGGAAACAGACATGCTTACAGGGAAAGGAAAATTGACCACATAGTAAAGGAGACACAGAAGAGGCCAGAATAAGAAGTTAATGGATGGATTGTGGTTTTGCAGGAATCAAAGGCAGTTCAATCGTACAACAGGAGGAAGTGACTCACGGGAGAAACGACTTAAAGGATGGAAGCAGAGATAAACACAAATCCCAGGCTTGCCTTTCTTGGCCCTGAAAGTAATTCAGTCATTTTGTGGAATTTATATAAAAGTGCACTGAAAAAAGATAGTTATTGCGAAGAGCTACAAATTGCAAAAGAACACTACCATTAGTACTGTTATGTGTCTCCCTCCAGCCTTCTTTATACAGCTATGAGATTAGAAATTGTCTCAAGCATTATAGTGACCCTTATCAATATTTTACAGATATGCAATTTTGAGTTCTTGTCACAAAGTTCTTTCATATTCTGAAGTTGTAAAACAGATTCTTCATGTTCTTTTTAGCATGTTTGGAATTTGAATATATGATGAAAGTAGTGAAGGTTTGTGTGTACAGTTGTAGTACATCTTAATTTCTATTTTTAACTGTGTTCTTTTAGAGCTCAATTTATAATGAAATATATCCATTGAAAATATGCAGCCTGTGGAGGTATGAAAACACACACACACACACACACACACACACACACACACACACACACACACACCACCCAGATTTAGAGATATAAACAATATCAGAACCAGCCCTGTAACTGCCCTCATGTTCTTTCCAGCAGAATCACCCTCCTTGTAGTGGCCACCACTTATGTATGTATGTATGTATGTATGTATGTATGTATGTATGTATGTATGTGACTACACTGCTGCTGTTTTCAGACACACCAGAAGAAGGCACCAGATCCCTTTGCAGATGGTTGTCAGGTACCATGTGGTTGCTCGGTTTTGAACTCAGGACCTCTGAAATTGCAGCCAGTGCTCTTAACTGAACCATCTCTCCAGCCCCAGAAGCGTATATAAATATAATCACATTGTTTATATTTCCTTGTCCCTGACACCATCTCATCAGGTATCTGAGATTCACCCACACTCTGATTACTAGTAGCTCATTATTGCTGCTGGGTACCATACCATTACATATTATGCCTCAGCTTATTGATATATGCACACACACACACACACACACAAACACACACACACACACACACACACACACACACACACACACACACACACACACACACGTATGTGCCTGGTACTCACAGAGGGCAGGATAGGGCATCGGATCCTCCTGGAATGGAGTTACAAAGGATTGGGAGTCACTATGTAGGTCCTAGGAACCAAGCCCTCCCCCCCCCCCCCGCTCCCAATCCTTGTCAAGAGTTGCAAGTACTCTCAACCACTGAGTCATCTCTCTGAATCCGAAGCCCATGATTTCTGACTCAAGATTCTGGGACAGGGAATGCTGAAGTGGTGTATGTTTTGAGTACAGGACTTATATGTGTTTTCTCTTCGTTTTGGTCACGTAATTTTGAGATTTCTGAGGAGTAAAAGTGTTCAGCGTCTCTCCTGTAAGAGTAAATCTGAGAGGAACGACAGGCATTATCCCCACAGCTTTGTTCGGGGCAGAGCCATCTGGACATGGGGCTGTGCAGGAGAGGAGAAGGTGGCTTAGCATCCAGTCTGTGGTGAATAGCTGAGGGCTAGGCAGGGTCTAGCTCCTTCTGTAGAGCCAGTAAGGGTTCCTTGAATTGTAAACACAATCATGTCTTATATAAAAATATTATCAATCAACAATAGACACTTTAGATCACAGTGGAATCATAGTAAGTTGGAACTTAAAAATTTATCACTCAGTGACACCGTGGCCATGGTGATGTCCTATGAAGTGCTTGAGCTGACGCTACATATACGCTATAGCATGCTCAGTGATATGATAGTTTATATGATAATAAACTATCCACTGGCTCAGGGATTTACTATGATGTACCTTTAATGATCATTTTAGAGTACATTCTTTCTATTTATAAAACAGCTTACTATTATGCTCACAAGGAATGATGGTGCATGTTTGTAATTCCATCACTTGGGTGGCTAAGGTAGGAGGATTCTGTGAGGAAAGCCTAGGCTACATACCTATACCCTGTCTCAAGGACAAAACAAAGGCAAACCCCCAATAAATCAGTATGCTGTGTTCCACCACAGCAGCCTCATGTACCTTATATTTTCCATATTTTTTAATTGCATCAAGAAGTCTGACCAACTACTATACTTGCTTCATAACTACACTCTGACATTCACAAAATGAAAAATATTGTCTAGTAACATATAATTTAAACATACTCCTATTGTGAAGAAAGACCTGACTTTCCTAAATACATACTGTGAGGAGTGGGAGCCTCACAAGTCATGAACGCTTCTTGCAGGTGAGGTTCAGAGCCAATGTTGTCCCTAGAGTCCTTCTAGAATGCTGTCTACACACACTAAAATGCAAGTCTCTCTCTCTCTCTCTCTCTCTCTCTCTCTCTCTCTCTCTCTCTCTCTCTCTCTCTCCTCTTTCTATGTGTGTGTGTGCTTATAGATGAGAGAGGTCACCATAATTTTTATCTAACGCCAAGTGTTAAAATTACAGGCATCCTATCAAGTGAATGACTAATCCTATGAAAACATCATATTCTTAACCAAAAATTAGGAACCTTCTACATTTTACTGGATGAATGTCTATTATTCAGTTCAGAAACAAATTTCCATTTAAATACTTGACAAGCCAGAAGAATACCCACTGTGCGTGTGCATGTGTCCAGTGCTGCAACGAGCGCGGAGAAAGGCCTGTCAGCACTGTTTTGCGATGTCAAGCTTCTCATAACTGACATCCCTGCCCTTTGTATGTAATTTGCTCTTGGTTTATCATCATCATTATCACCGTCATCAGCATCAGCATCGTCATCAGCATCAGCATCATTGGCATCAATTAATTTGTTGTAGGGTGTTGGGTGAACTGTAGAGTACGTAGTGATCTAGATTCCTATCAGTCATAATATTGGCTTATAATCTTCCAGTCTTAAAAAACATATTTGAGTTGCTATGCAAATGTATTATACCTCAGTGAAGTAAGGGAAAAAAAAATCTGTGTAATGGTCTTGCAGTTTTAGAGGTTTTAAATCATTGTTGGAAGACAGAAAGGTATGGCCATTTGGACGGTGTAAGTGGACTGTAATCAAAAGTCTTGTTTTTCCAACAACCCTAATACCACTGAGAACAGGATGGGTAATCCAAGAGCAGGTTAGACTTGGCATTAACCTGTACCATTAGAATAATGTCAGTTCAACACTATGCAAAGGACTGTGAAGGGTTAAAGGTAACTGGGGGTCCCCCAAGTGGCCACCCATGATAAAGGTTTTTCTACTTTGATTGTCCTATGCTTTGCAGGAGCCCAGGCTATAAACAGCCCCTATTTTTCCAAAAACAAATAGATTTACTGACCAGACAAATTGTCCAGCTTGGTGGGAGGTAGCCATGACTATCTTTTCTAATAGGAAACATGGATATATTTCACTGAGAAGTGTTTACGGGTACTGAAAAAATTGTTGAAAAAGAATAGATGCATACATATATATGTGTGTATATTTATACATATTAATAACATATAAATAAATAAATATATAAATATGATACATTGTAAATAATTACATATAAATGATATAATAATATATTATAATCTTTTTTATCTTTCATGTGTTTTATTAAGACCAAACAGGAGGGAGACCCAGAGACAGAAATGTCCATTTACAAGAATAAGGCAAGCAGACAGTACACACTTCTAGCTAATCAGATATTTCCACTAGCTTCTCTGCTTGCATAGGTTCACAGGTTGTGTCAAAACCAGAGGCTACAATCCAGTGTGTTAGATACATGAAAAGTGTGCACCTGATCACACACATGCCTCAGGTTTTGAGTAATGGGACTACAATCCAGTGTGCTAGATACATGGAGAGTGTGCACCTGATCACACACACGCCTCAGGTTTTGAGTAATGTCTGAGCTGTGCTTTTGGAGTTGGAAACGGGTCTGGAGTTTACAGAATACCACTAGCAGGGTCTGGAAGTCGGTCATGACCTTCTATGCTCATTCTGGGCTGTTACCCTAATTAGTCGAATGTCGTGTGGAAGGGGTCCGTTTAATGAACATGGCACTTGAGTTTCTCTTCTATAGCTGTAACAAAAAAACCTGGGCTTTGTACTCTATAAAGGAAAAAAAGAAACTCTTATTTAACTCACAGTCACTATTTAAGAGATGGTAACATCACCTGCTTAGTTTTAATGAAGTGGTTTTTTAAAATTATTTTTAAAATTTTCTTTTCTTTCTTTCTTTCTTTCTTTCTTTCTTTCTTTCTTTCTTTCTTTCTTTCTTTCTTTCTTTCTTTCTTTCTTTCTTTCTTTCTTTCTTTCTGCAGATGGCCTCAAAGGATGAGATTGTGTGTGAGGGAACTTCATGGTGAGGATAGAAAAAGACACAGAGGAGGTGCCCAGTTTACTTATAACTGTGGCAGGATCTAATTTCATATGACTTCATACATTTCCCCCAGGACAGTGTCACTTTGTTCACAAAGCTAGATTTAGGTCGGACTTCATCCCAGGAGGTCCCATCCCTTAATGTCCCCACCACCTCAGGCAAGGTGTGATGGTAGATGTCTATGATGCTAGCTTTTGTGAGAAGATGGAGATTTCAAAGCTACTGTGTGTAGCACACTCTGTGTGTGTGTGTGTGTGTGTGTGTGTGTTTGTGTGATTTAACTCCAATAGTTAGAGGACTGACATGAAGTACAAGCTGCACATCTGCTACATATGTGTAAAGGGCCCAGGTCCAGCCCAGGCATGCTCTTTGGTTGGTGGCTCAGTCTCTGTGAGCTCCCATGGGCCCAGGTTAGTTTACTCTGTAGGTCTTTTTTTGGTGCCCTTGATCACCCTGGCTCCCTCATTCCTTCCCCCTACTCTTCCACAAGACTCCTCAAGCTCCACCTTTTGTTTGGCTGTGGATCTTTGCACCTGTTTTTATCAGCTGCTAGATGATGCTTCTCGGACAACAATTATGCTTAGGCTCCTATCTGCAAGCATAGCAGAGTGTCATTAATACTCTCAGGGGTTGGCTCTCTCCCATGGGATGGGTCTCACTTTGGAAATCAATCTGGTAGTTTCTCAAAAAAAAAAAAAAGGCAGTAATTCTACCTCAAGACCCAGCTATGCCTCTTCTGGGCATATACCCAAAAGACACTCGACTATCCCGCAAGGATAATAACTCCACTATATTCATAGCAGCACTATTCGTAATTGCCAGAAACTTGAAACAACCTAGATGTTCCTCAACTGAAGAATGAACAAAGAAAATGTGGTATATTTACACAATGGAATACTACCCAGCTATTAAAAATAAGGACATCAAGGAATTTCCAGGCAAATGGATGGAAATCTATCTATCTATCTATCTATCTATCTATCTATCTATCTATCTATCTATCTATCTATCTATCTATCTATCTTACAGTTGAAGCAAAACTGTGGTGAAGATGGGTGATAGCCAGCCAGCCAGCCTGTGAGGAGATTTATCTGCTGGAACATTCCAAGTGACTTGAACTTGCAATTTTCTTCCATGGTATTCTTGTGTTTCTTGAAATTTTCGCATCAGAGCAATACTGGAGCTGCGATGATATCCCATGTGTTAATTCATCTGGAAGACTTTTCACTTTAAGTATTTTCAAACCTTTTAAAATTGTTAGAGGGAGAGCCATGCTGCGTAAACACATTTGGTATAAAGTTTTAGGTCTGAAATTTGATGTATCCTTAAACCCTCATGAACTCCTATTGGCATAAAATAGAAAGGAATGGGGAACTATCCTCTAGTTGTCTGTTGAGTTTCTCTGAAAGTTTTAGATTTTGAAATAATTACATACGCACAGGAAGTTATAAGCAAGGCATACCGGGATCTGAGAGTCCTGCCTCCCCTGGTTCTTACAGCTGATTTAATTAGACTACAGATGCAAAATCAGGACATTTACATCCAAACATTAGGTCATTTTTGTTCTGAGTGATCTTTTAAATGTTGTCATTTGCAGGAAACTGGGTGGAGTTAGAGGTCGTCATATTAAGCAAAATAAGCCAGACTCAGGTGT
>NC_034603.1:67022747-67035114 GCF_900095145.1 Mus pahari
AAACTTTATATGACCCAGCACAAGGGAACGCCTGGGCCAAGTAGTGGGAGTGGGTGGGTAGGGGAGTGGGGGCAGGGGGGTATAGGGAACTTTCGGGATAGCATTTGAAATGTAAATAAAGAAAATAATAATAAAAAATAAAAAAAAAGAAAATGTTCCAATGAGATCCACTAATTTGTACGCTTAAGGTAAATTAACAAAATAGGTTTTGTTGTTTTTGAGATAGGAGTGGATATATCGCAGGCTGACCTCATTCTTGCCATGTAGTTATGGTTGATGTGAACTCCTGATCCCTCTTTTGTCCACCTCCAGAGTGCCAGGATTATAGGCTTGCACCACCACGCCCAGCGCTGTCATCAAATCCAGAGGTTTGAGCGTGCAAGGCAAGTGCTCTGTCAACTGCGCTACATGTGCAGCCTCCAAAGTGGTCATCTTGGGAGTGGACAGAGAAGCACATAAACATAAGACATGCCTATGTGTCCATAGTTCCTATTAGCATTTGAAAGTTCTACTGGTGTCATGGTTGTAGTCGTTTGGGTATGCAGTGTCCCCCAGTTTGACCTTTGTAAGATGTTAAAGGTTTGGACCCCATGTTTTCTTGAGATTTTGAGAAGTGGGGCAAGTTTGAAGAGGCAAGTAAGGTCTGGTTACAGGAAGTCCCTGGTGATGCTGTGCCTTTGAAAGGTATCTTTTCCTTGGCATCTTCCTGTTTGTGTGTTTCTCCACTTCCTGGTTACTATGAGTTGACCATCCTCTGCTGCAAACTCATTTTGTTGCCATGGAATCCTGCCTTACTGGCCCAAAGCAATGGACTCAGCAGACCATGGCCTGAAAACTCTGCACCTGAGATCAGAAACTAATCTTCCCTACTTTAGACTGTAGCTCTCAGGTATTTGTCGCCATAAGTCCAGTGGCTTATGGTGTCAAACCTGTCACTGTTTAAATAGCTTTTTCTTCAATAGGTAAAGTTTTATTCTCTCTAGATTCTCTCATTTTAATGCTTGCACTTTGATTTTCAAAGGTCTCTCATCTACCATTTCTCTCTCTCTCTCTCTCTCTCTCTCTCTCTCTCTCTCTCTCTCTCTATATATATATATATATATATATATATATATATATATACATACATACACACACACACACATATCTTGTGTGGATTCTGATTTCTAAATTTATCCTTTCGGATGTCAGCTTGTCTTCTTGAATCTATCAGTTTGTCCTTTGTAAGATGTGGAAAATTTTAACTTCTATTTCTTTAAATACACTTGGCCAAGCACTTTTCATCCCCTCCATGATATGAAGCTTAGATCTTCTGATATGGTCCCTGTTAGCATTTCTTCTAGGCTCTGCCCCATAGTTACCTGGCATCAGCCAGGTATGCCTGAATCACTATAAAAGAGGCTGCTTGCCCCATCCTCACTCTCTTGCTCTCTTGCTCTCTTCCCTTATTCTCCCACTGTCCCTTCTCTCCCCATTCTCCTCCCACTTTCATATGTTCATGGCTGGCCTATATTCCTCCTCCTCCTCCTCCTCCTCCTCCTCCTCCTTCTTCTTCTTCTTCTTCTTCTTCTTCTTCTTCTTCTTCTTCTTCTTCTTCTTCTTCTTCTTCTTCTTCTTTCTCTCTCTCTCTCTCTCTCTCTCTCTCTCTCTCTCTCTCTCTCCTACTTTCTCTATCTCTATTATTCCCCCCAACTCCCCTCCCCATCTTCTCATGCCCTAAATAAACTCTACTCTATACTATACTCTTGTGTGGCCCTCGTGTGGCTCATACCTCAGGGGAAGGGATGGGTCTGCAGAGTCACCCCCTTCCCCTGCACCATACTGTGTCTCCACCAAACACATCCCTGGCTTGGCTTCTCTCTCTCTCTCTCTCTCTCTCTCTCTCTCTCTCTCTCTCTCTCTCTCTCTCTCAATAAAACAAAGCAGTTGCAAAGTTCCCCAGAATGCTCCAGGGTTTCTGGATTATTTTCTGTTTGTTGTTCAGGTTGGGTGACAATTCTGCCCTGTGATCAGATTTTCTGCTCTGTCTTTCTTCAGCACACCAAGGTCTGTGACTCTATCCACTGAGATTCACATTATGGGTTTGTGGGTTTTTTTTTTTTATTTCAGTTCTGGAAATTTCCTCTGGGCTCGTCCTGCTGTCTTCTTTACTGAGACATCCCTGTGCTTCTCACTTGCTGAAGGAGCCAATCGGATCACCGTCACAGGAGCTTTTCTGTGACAACTTCTTTTGAATCCCTCACCAGGTTAGTGTAGCACCCCCATGGGCACCTTGGAATCTGTTGTTTGTACTTTTTTTTTCATTAGACTTGATGTTTTTCTGGTTTCTGAAAGGACACGTGAATTCTGATAGACACTGGAACATTGGGATACTATATTTGGAGACTCTGGCTGTCATTTCAATCTGGTTCAAACATGTTTCCCTGACGTTATTTGGGAAGGGACGGGAGATGCTACCTCATCCTGCCAAAGAGGAGTGGAGACCCAGGCTCCCCACTTCCTGTTTTAGCAGCTAAAGGGGGTTCTCTTCCTTAGTGCGGGAAGGCTGAGATTTGGCTCCTTCCCTGGCACTACTTGGCCAGGTGGGTAGCGTCTTGTTACTACTGTCTTCCGTGTGCCTTTGTTATTGTTTTCCTCTAGGCTTCCTTGGAGACCAACCCTTAAGAGGATTTCTCACAGCTAGAATGAGTTATTAAGTCCAAACTCACTCCATAGTCTTCACTGCAGTAGGGGGAGGTCTTGGTATTATTACTCAGTGGAAATGAAAGTCCTGGGTTCCCCTCCTCAGCCTTCTCTGACTTGACTCCCAGGGGGCAGTTTATGGCCTGGAAAGATGGGAAGGCCTGTCCTGGTAGGCATGGTAACAAACATAATGATCTTTTACTCCTGTGGCATTTACTTGGGTTGAGTGGCTAGTGTCTAAAGGTGTCTGTCTTTCTAGGTGGTCTCCTTTCTGGTTCTTTATCTAGAGAGACCAAGTTTTTTCCCTGAGACATCTTTTTCTGGTCTGTGCTTGTCGATGCTACAGGGATATTGATCTCTTCAGCTCCTGCTTTGGGATATATGAAGAGAAAAGGAAATCCAAGGGTCTCACCACAAAGTCATTCATTGAGACTCCAATCTCCAGCCGGTCTTGGCTTTTTCTACCTTTCAGGGTATTATATTTGCTTCATGTCAACACCTAGGATTTCTCTAGAACTTGATGATCTGAGTCTATTGCCAGACTATAGAGATGGCTCAGAGGTTAAGAGCACTGGCTGTTTTTCCAGAGGTCCTGAGTTCAATTCCTATCACCCACAGGGTGACTCACAACCGTCTATAATGGGATCTGATGCTCTCTTCTGGCACACAGGCATACAGATAGAGCATTTACACATTAAAAAATACATAAATAAGTACAATTAAAAAAAGATTCTATTGCCAAAGACATTAGACACTGCTCTCAGGTCATAGACAAATCATGTTGGTACTGACCAGAAGCTCCACCCTTGCTGGCTAGTTTGAATAGCTACTGCTATCATTTTGCTAAATGGATATAGTATTAAGCCAGCCTCTTGATTCATATTTGTATACCCATTGACAAGTGCCACTATCAGAGCTCATAGAGAAGTTTCTTTGTGCAGTGTATGTACAGGTCAGCTCAGAAACATGGACCTTGTCAAAGTGCAGAAGATACCTCTCAGAGGGATGTCCAGCTGCAAATGTGATGTCTACAACATGCATGTGTCCCCAACTCAGAGACTATTGTGAAAGAGAGGCCAGAAAGATTGCAAGAGCCAGAGGTCCAGGAGCAGCTGGTGTTTTCCGAGCACAGGGTTTGCTGTACTCGAGAACTGGAATCAGCTGCAGATGCCACACAAGATCACGCTAGTCAACAGTTCGTCGTGGAATGAGGAGGAACTCACAGGCCACCACCCACAGCTGAAGCGCTATAGACAGTTAATGGCTCATTCAGAAGGGAGAGTCAGTTTCCTTTAAGGGTGTTGTTGCTGGAAGGTAGACAATGCTTCAGCAGATGGCCCCATGCTCGAGAATATATGGACAATATAAATTGGATTTAGTGGGTTAAAAAAATAAAAGAGAAAACATCAAGGTGGGGAGGGTCTGCATGGAGTTAGGGGGACACATATCAATACACCTGTATGAAATTCTCAAAAATTAATATATTATATTAACTTAATTGATATATTAATATATCAATTAATATATTAAAAGAATTCTGTGGGTTTCTGTTAGGAGGAAGAATAAAGAAATCTCCATGTATTTAGTCTTTTTGTAAGTGCCCTTCTCTTCCTCCATTTTTATTAAACCACAGTCTCTAACTTTGAGCTCACTATGGACATCTTGCTGTATAGCCTGGAAGCCCACGGTGGACATCAGATTCAGGTTCTTACTATGTAAACCTGGTCTTGAACTTGTTTTTCTCTTCTGAGTGCTAAAATTACAGCTGCTAATGATGGCATCTGTGTGAGAGTAATTATTTTTATAACTTAGGTGTACTTTATGATATATTAAATAGTGCAACCACTAAAATGATGAACACAGAAAATGTTTTCTTTTAAGTTGGGATTAAAGTGCTTAGGTAAGTGAAAAAAAACTATGAAACTGTATAAACTGTTAAGTATAATTATCCCTATGTAGAAAACCAATTATAAGAATGAAAACTAGAAGTCCCTTCTAAATATTGGCCATTTGTGGGCTGAAACTGTATGTTTCCCTTTAATATGCAAAAGTTAAAAAAAATAGGAAACCCTTATTCATTGAGGATTAAAAATAAAATACATGTTATTTTATTTCTGAGAAAGACACAGTCATCCATCTGTTAGATATGCAACATTTCTCATGGATTATTTAATCTGTTTGAGGAGTAAAGATATTTTTAGACCGGGTTTAGGTAAATTGAAACTATAGTCCTGGGTTTAGACAACTTCTCTTCTGTTAAATGCCCATTATAGCCAAGGCCATTGACCACTAAACTATATTTACCACCCTGAAGAAGTGAAACAAGTTTTATTTGGAGATTAGCAAGAAGGCGTCATGGGCTTCCAGAATACCCAAAGCAAGCTTAAGGCAGAAGCTCTGATCAACAGACCCAGGATGCTTAGTGCGGACTTTCAGGATCTGAAATCCCAGTAGCTCTGTTTCTGCACTGGGTGGAGCACGTTTGAGGTCCTGACTCCAGGACAGATTTGTGTCTCAAGGTTGGGCGTGGCCAGGATCAGGTCTCAACTTCTTTCTTGAGCAGTTTTGATTTCCATTCACCGTGCTGGAGATTTAATTGTCATGCACAGCAGTTTTCAACTGTGCAAATCACATAGGCTGAACACGGCTCACACGTGCTGTTTGAACACGGCTCACACGTGGTATTTGGCCTGGGCGCTCTGGAGCCTGGATTGCAGGGGAGTCTGGGGGAAACCAATTCAAACTCAGTTTAGTAAGAGAATGCTGGTAGCAAGTCATCTCAGAAACATTAGAAACTGCCTTACAAATTGTCCTCAGTGGAGGCTTTGCATTTGACTCTAGCCAGTTCCATCTTTGGCCCCAGAACAGCCCCGTCCATGGCTGCTTCAGTTCACTGCAGCAGACATTACTAAACAACTCCTTTTTAGCTTGTGAAATGTTATCTCACCTGTGCTCCCAATTTCCCTCTTGTGGAAAGGCGACCTATGAAAACCATTCTGATTCAGAATTTGAGTATATTTTAGAACATTTTTCATAACTTAGCCTCAGCTATTCACTTAAAAATTTTCTTTTTATACTGTGTGTGTGTGTGTGTGTGTGTGTGTGTGTGTGTGTGTGTGTGTGTGTAGGTCAGAGGAGACCCTCTAGAGTCTTTTCTTCCACCAAGTAGGTTCCAGGGATTGACTTCTGGTCATAAGGCTCTGCAGTAAATACCTTTACCCACGGTGGTAGTTTGAATGAGAAATGTCCCTCCGCCCTCATAGGTTCAGATATTTGAGCGTTTAGTTCCTGGTTGGCAGAACTGTTTGGGGCAGTAGTGCAGCCCTGCTGGAGGAAGTATGTTACTGAGGGTGGGTTTTCAATTCACTCTTCCTGCGTCTGTGTTGCAGTTGGGGATGTGATCGCTAAACTTCCTGTTATCTCTAAACTTCCTGCTGTCAGGCCTGATGCTTGCTGCCCCGCTGCCCGGCCACGACATACTCTTACTCATCTGCAAAACTCTCTCTTCCTCAAGTTGTCTTTGTTCATGTTCACAGAAACAAAGAAGTAACTGACATACCCACTGAACCACCTAGCCATGCCCCCCCAAACATATTATGGAATTGACCTTGGTCAGGCCTTGAGGGAACAGGGTTCTCCTCGGGGACTCTGGGGTCTGTGTAACTTGCCTGCTGTCTTCCTTCTCCAACAGGCCCCTGTATGTGTTGATCTCACACTCCAGCCGGGCCTTGGTGTCCAGCAGCACCTGATACTCCTGGTTCTGACGCTCCAGGTCACAGCGGATCTCAGCCAGCTGGTGTTCCACACTGTCAATTAGGCACTGCATTTGGGCCAGTTGCGTGCTGTACTGGGCCTCGGTTTCTGCCACAGTACACTCCAGAGACTCCGTCTGCAAGAGGAGGACCTTCTCAGAAGGACCCTATGACAGACCCTTGATGTACCCCTTCCCAGCTCCGAGACCTCAGGGACAGTTTCTTAGCTTCTCTAAGCCTGTTTTATTCTAGAGTCAATGGAGAATGCAAAGTATCTATGTCATGCGGAGGTTGGGACACTTGGGGAGGATTTGGGACAGTGTCTGGGAGCAACTCAAGGCCTTGTCACCTCTATCATTAGAACAATTGTCACCCAGGACTTTTTTGGGTAACTCAAGGAGGGTTGACATTATTTGGGAAAAGACTCTTGAGTCTGAGCATCTGGGCAGTGCCAATACGACAAAAGAAGGTCAGAGTTCAATCAACAAGGAGGATTTCATTTCTATTGAGAACTGCAGAACATTCTGGCACCTTTGACCCTAGCTTTCCCCCACCTGTTCAGCTAGGCTAGTGAAGGTGTCTGCCATAGATTACACCATGCCTTTCCTAGATGAATGCTCAAGTGACGTTCACCTAGGTATACTCCCTGGACGCAGCTTAACGTGTACCGCAGTGCCTGACGGGACCTGGTATATGTGGCTTTCAATGCATGGTGCTCTTGTTGTGTGGGTGGGGAGGGCTATGGTGATGTGCAGGCCTTAGCTGTAGTATGAACACTTGAAACTTGATTTTTTTTTAAAGACACTACTGTAAACTTGAAAAACTGTTCATTGATTAACAGAAATGAAAATCTGTTGCTAAGCTTAAGGGCCTTTGACTCAGCTCCCCTGTCCCAGCTCCCCTGTCCCTGTGTTCTGAGACTTTTCTTGTCTCTAGCAGATGGTATTGGGGGACATGCTCAGGCTTAGGGGGGCCAGGGAGGCACTCTGGTGAGACCACAAGGCAGATCTGTCATTCTGCTTCTATTATGGACAAGTAACATACTGGAAGAAAGGGAGGAAAATGCTAGCTAGGCTAATTGGGTACCCAGACCTGCTGCTGAACTGTGAGCATCTCTCTGGACTTCTGTCAAAGAGCATAGCATCTCTGGGATGCTGCTGACAAAGACTGGCACTGTTCATCCCACTCACCAGGGTTTGCTGCGCCTGGAGCTCAATTTCCAGAGTGTTGGCCGTGCGCTTCAACTCCAGCATCTCAGTCTGGCAGCCCTGCAGCTGCTCCGCGCTAGACCTCTGCTGCTGGTTCAGCTCTTCTGTCTGAAACAAAGGCCCTATTAGAGAGCTAAGGCAAGGCACCCTCCGGGATGCCAGTCCTTGCCCGAGGGCACTGACCTGAGCAGCGAACCACTCCTCTGCATCCCTGCGGTTGTCGGCCAGCACCCTCTCGTATTGACATCGCATCTCATCCAGGACCTTGTTGAGGTCCACAGTGGGGGCAGTGTCCAGCTCCACGCTGAGCCGATCGCCGAGCTGCTCACGAAGCAGGTTAACCTCCTGAGGGTGGAAATGGAGTAAAGAATGTGTGTGTGTGTGTGTGTGTGTGTGTGTGTGTGTGTGTGTGTGTGTGTGATGTTAATGTGATGAAAAAAAGCATCACATTTTGATTTTGGGCACATTGGGTAAAAGTCTAGGATTTTAGTTCAGATTCTCTTGGTTAGATTTCTTCTCATTACTTCTGTTTAAGAAAGATTTTTAAAATTTACATTTAGGTGTGTCTGTATGCCACATGGAGCTACAGTTATGGGCAGTTGTGAGCTCCCTGAGATGGGTATGAGAAACTGAACTTGGGTTCTGTGGAAGAGTAATCGGCACTCTTAATTGCTGAATCATTTTCCCATCCCCTCTTTCCATTAGGTTTAAATGTCTCAGCTTCTCCATCTGCAAAATGGGTATAATATTGTGTACCCTTTCCCTGAGGGTTATTATGAGACAGGGAAGAGTTACTATACAAACAATAAATCTATAAAATTGATGACACATGCTAAGGTATCCACAATTGCCAGCTATTGTTACCATCAAAATATTCAGAGTAAAGTTTGTTTTACTTTGATATATCATTCTGCATTTCATAGTTTATGATAGAAACAAGATTATAAATGCACAATACCTGAAAACATGATTCTAAATATTGCATGATTATTTATCCCTTTTTTGGAATGGGATATACAGCTTCTTTCATCAGTTCAATTTTCTTGTTATACAATAGAGCTTATGGAGAAAACCATGAATCGAATTACTTCTCCGCCCAAGCAATGGCAGGAGAAAGAGAGGCCTCACCTCCCTGGTACTGCTGAGAGTTATCTTACATAATGGTACACGCTGTATACCACATCTACCTTGAAAGACACTGGGGCAATCATGCTATGCAATGAGCATGTCTCTAGGTCTCTTCCAGCTTAGGCAGCATCTGTACCTGTTCAGTTTATACACATGAGATCTCTCAGCAGAGCTCTTCCTATAGTCTTTGGCCCAGCGGCCACTTCGCTCACCTCTTCATGGCCTTTCTTAAGGCAAAGCAGATCATCTTTCAGAGATTCCACGTGGGCCTCTAGATCTGACTTGCACAGGGTCAGTTCACCCAGGATCCCACGAAGCCCAGTGATGTCGTTCTCCACCAGCTGGCGCAGGGACAGTTCGCTCTCATACCTTTCAGACAGGAGAAAGGGAGGGGAGGGGTTTAGTTGGCTAAAAGTACTGGGGTGCAGGGGAAGATGACAATTGGACTCCAGGGAGCCACGTGCCTCAATTTCCCTTGCATTCTAAATGAAGGTGAGTTCAAGGTTCAAACATTCTCAGTTTAAAAATATATTATGCAGAGAATATTTTCTCTATCACTGGAAGCCATTAATTATTATTAATTATAATTTTATAAATTACTTTCTAATTAAATTTAAAATTTAACATGTAAATTGCATACAGTGTGGCTTAAAAAATTGAACATAATTTGACTTACTTTGACCTGAAATCATCGGCAGCCAGTTTGCAGTTGTCCACCTGAACGGCAAGTCTAGAATTCTCTGCCTTTGTGCACAATATCTAAGAGGTAAGTCACCATTAGAACAGCTCTTTAGAAGAAACCCACATATCTGTTTTAATAGCCATACCATTCATTAGTTTATGGAAGTCTTTCCAAGTTAACATAACATCACTTTCAACCCATGTTCCCTATTAACTACACCACTATGAGAAGAAAAAAACATTCAGTGCCAATTTAGAAACAAAATACAGAAATAAAAGAGGTTTTCTTCCTAAAAGGAAAGATTTTATTTTGTTTTTCTTCTTATGTGTAGATGTGATGTGTGTATGTGTGTGCGTGTGTGTGCGTGTGTGTGTGTGTGTGTGTATGTGTGTGTGTGTGTGTGTGTGTGTGTTGGTAAGAGTGTAGACTTGTGCAGTGAGAAGAGGGCATTGGGTCCTCGGGAGGTGAAGCTTTAGGTGGTTGTAAGCTGCCCTACCTGAGTGTTAGGATCTGAACTCAGGTGCTCATGAGTGGTACAATGCTGTTAACCCCTGCAGAGCCATCTACGTGGCTCAAGGTTTCCTTTGTAAGTGATGTAGGGTATTTTGCCATCAACAGATTGAGAATGATTACTAGGTGAACTCAAATGGATGGTATCCAATACCTTTTTAGTAAAGAATATAAATATGCAATGATACATGCAGAACA
The DNA here is from genome assembly GCF_900095145.1 of Mus pahari. Taxonomy (NCBI): domain Eukaryota; kingdom Metazoa; phylum Chordata; class Mammalia; order Rodentia; family Muridae; genus Mus; species Mus pahari. Next base: position 67,032,908 of record NC_034603.1, read on the forward strand.
GATTTTAGAAGATATCATAATTCAATTTCCCTCACACTGTAGACAAAGTCTATAGCAAGGTGACATTTCTATAGTCACCCAATAATTCGCCGAGAATGAGACTGATTATTTGACCTAGCTCTGGGAATCCCTCTTTCCTTTGTTTTACATCCACAAAGCAACCTGCCCCAGTATAGCTATGAGAGAAATCAGAAATGAAAAACACTAAGGCAGTGAGACACCCAACCTTTTGTTGGAGCTCTTCAATGGTGTCGAAGTACCGCTGATAATCGGGGCAGACCAGTGGGGCATCAGGCTCGCATTGCTCTCGGATCCTGCATTCCAGCTCTGCATTGTTCTCTTCCAGGCTTCTCACCCTCTCCAGATAGCTGGCCAGGCGGTCATTCAGGAACTGCATGGTCTCCTTCTCATTACTGTTGAACGTCCCTTCCTCACACCACGCACAGCTCCCCACCAGGCAAGGACTGTTACAGCCACCAGCCAAATAGCATGGCGAGAGGCAACAGGCTGGGAGGGAAGCCCTGCAGAGGAAGCTCGGGGTTTGACATCTGGATGCGGAACAGGTGTTGGGGAGGCAAGTTGTGTTGGTAGGGCAGAGTGAGGCGGTTGCGCAGCTGGACGCCCCTGCACAGGGCTCAGAAGAGCAGCAGCTAGGGGAGCCATCGGAAGTCATCTTCTGAGAAGGAACAGACTGGATGCAGTATTGCTTAGGTCTCGCCTAGTCTCCAAAGGTCTAGGACTTTTGGCCTCCTGAGACTTTTATATCTCCCTTCAAATGGGTATTTACAGGACACACCGATGTTTTCTCTAGCGCTACAGGCGCCAGTTTTCCTACAAACATCTCATTAGTGTTGATTATTTATGGAGGAAGTTTTATGCCTCGTAAAAGGAGGATAACTTCAGGTTACTAAATCAGGACTAACGCCATTTCCACATGCTGCTTGGATAAAAATTCTTATTTCAGCAAATGGCCATAGTAAGCATTATCCTTTTGAACGAATAAGGAACCAAAGAGAAAAATCGAGCCATCAGTAAGTATAGGTAGAAGTCATTAGGGATATTAATATTTCCATAGGGTTTTATTTTGAAAATTGATTGCTCTGGTCTACCTTACAAATGGATATCACAGCTTATTAAATTGCATGTATTTGTTTGTGCTACCAACTGCTGTGAAAATGATCATTGTGGTTAACAATCTTGAAGTGCTTTTTTTTTTTTTTTTAAAGTGAGCTTGAAGAATATGCTTGCATAGCATAGGAAAAGGTTTATGCTGAATGTAAAGTGTGTGCATGCATTTTATATACTGATGAGAATAATTGAGCCAACATATGAACTGGTTATCAAGATCTGAATTGTGATCTTTGGTCATCCTGAATTTGCGGTCTCTAGCCAAGCACTAACCATGCCTCACCCTGCTTAGTTGGTGAGATTGGATATGTATGCTCTGAGTGTATAGTCAGATACGTAAGCTTTGCTTTCTCATTTACGTTTTAGATGCATTATGCTATTTTAAAAAGTTGTCTTTCTTCCTTCCTTCCTTCTTTTCTGCTTTCCTGCAGAGTTGGAGATCAATCATAAGATACTGTTCATGGTATGCAAATGATTTACTACAACCTACAACCCCAGTCCTTACCTCTACTAAGGAGAGCAGAGAAAGAAATTGCAATGAGGGTGTGGCTGTAATGTTTCAGCTCCTTGGGAAACCTCAGCTGTTATACTTTGGAGTAGAGCCAAGGAAGTTGCAAAAATCTAATTTTTGGTTATATGGAGTCTGTCTCCTCTTGTTTATTTAGGAAAGTCTCAATTTCATGAAAATTAAAAAAAAATGGGAACTGGGGAATATGATTCTGTGATGTCTGTTTCAACCAACAGTTCCACTGAGTAAAAACCTCTGGTACAGAATTAGGTGGGCATTTGAGACAGAACATTTTTGTATTGATTCTAAGGATTTCACGTCTACTGTAAATTGGAATTTCATGTTGTCTGACTTTAATCATAGTTTTTATTTCACTTTCAAAATTACATAGAGAAAATTGCTTTCAGCATCAAAAGAGCGCAACCTGTGTGTGTATGTGTGCATGTGATATATGTGTGCATGTGGAATCTACACATTAATTTTGAGTGTCTTAAATTCTTCTTCTTCTTCTTCTTCTTCTTCTTCTTCTTCTTCTTCTTCTTCTTCTTCTTCTTCTTCTTCTTCTTCTTCT
>NC_034603.1:67035794-67045060 GCF_900095145.1 Mus pahari
AAAAAAAAAAAAAATTCCTAAAATTATATTAGTACTTATTAAGCTCTTTTGTAGTGGAACTGTTTTTAGTTTCTCTCTGACAATCCAAACTATGTTTAGAACGCTGCCAGTCTTTAGTGTCATGAGTTAATTGCTTCTGAGATACCAAGTAGACACCTCCTATGCAGCACATTCTAAAAGGTTGTAAAACCACTAACTAAAGGTCATTAAAATGGAACTAATGATTTATTATAGGTACTAGGACATAAGATAAAATATTGACTGGGTTTATTTATATAAAATTTCACAGGTAGCTTGGTTGTGGATTTTAACTCTACATGAACCTGTAGAGCTGTGACAGAAAACGTTTAGTCAGATAGTTACTCCCACTGAATGTGTATGAAAACATTCTCTGTTGTAAACTTCTTATTTGATTCATGATGTGAATTTATGTGTAAACTTGTGATGACCTTTTAACCATGTGATTATGTGTTCTGAAAGATGTGTAAGTGCTGAAGACAAAGAGAAAAGAATATTCCTCTTGTCCCCCTTTTCCTTAGATCCTATTAACCCCCTTTTCTTACAAGGCCTTTCTCCTTCTTCTTAGAGAGCTTTCATAGGACAGTTTTTACAACTTAGAAACAAATGCTAAAATCACTTTTCAAAGTGCCCTTTTTATTTCTTTGACTTAAACTAGCAGGCTGAAAGTTAGAGCCCTGAAATTCCTACTGAGATAGAACAAAAGGTGCTTTGTAGTTATTTAACCCTTCACCCTTAGGCTACAGATGGTGATCACCTAAACCAGTGATTTTGAACCCTCAGAATTAGCAAGAAAGGTTTTTTTTGTTTTTTTTTTTTAGAACTTTTTAGAAGTTATTATCAGCATTCAGTATAGTTAGAGAGCTAGAACATCCAGAGAGACCATCAGTCTTTAAAGCTACATGGGAATCCAATTCTTGTCTTATTTCAACCTGCTCCAGGCCAGGAGGCTCTTGCCAATGTGCCACCTTTTAAGACAATGTCTCTCATGGACTCAGAGTGCACCCACTTAGGTAGGCTGGCTATCCAGTGAGCTCTAGTATATTCTTCTCTCCCCCTGCCTCCGGCACTGGGATTACAGTTGTGGTGCTGTGTCTACCTTGATCTCAAAGCCTCATGCTTGTGTGTGTGCAGCAGACTCTTTACTGATTCAGCCATTTCTCCCCAGCTCCCTATAGACTCATTATAAAGGACACCAAACCCACTGTAGTGGCTATTCCTGGTTGTCAACTTGACTATATTTGAAATGAACTACAATCCAGAATTGGAAGGCTCACCAGTGAACCTAATCTGGAGACTGGGAGATAGACGTTTCTGATCTGGATCTTGGTATGGAGATCTTGAGACACAGTGGTGATTGAATCCAGAAGATTAAGACATGGAGATCTCCGAGTCCAAGGTCATCTGGGATTAAAGGTGTGGTGGCACACACCTTTAATCTGGGCTACACCTTCTGCTGGGGACCATATAAGGACATTGGAAGAAGGGAGTCTGGCTCTCGCTCTTTCGCCTTCTTGCTGTGTGGGACTCAGCAACTGCTAGATCCTTGGACTTCCATTCACAGCTACTACTGAACCATTGTTGGGATTTGGACTGCAGACTGTAAGTCATCAATAAATTCCTTTACTATATAGAGACTATCTGCAAGTTCTGTGACTCTAGAGAACCCTGACTAATACACCCACTAATCTGATAAAGGAAAAAAGGTTCATGATCCAAAACAAATCACAACCCCTCACCTCAACCTCGACTGAACATTGCTTCCCAGGTAGCTGCCAAGGAAAATAAACTAATAGAAATCAGAAGAAATATGTAAGATAATATCCTGGGATTTATTAGCAAGTTATTTAAATCCCTGCTCTATATTCTAGAGGGGTTCATGGTGCACTGATACTACTTTGTGAAGGAAGTGGGGCTGAGGGTTCAAAGGCGCACTTGAAAAGACTAATACCTAAAATAAAGTCACAACCCAGGAGTAAACTGATAACTAACATGCAAAATTGCTTCGAAAAGAAATGCTCTTCTTCACTAGCCAGCTGTCATAGGCCCAGGTAATTTAAACATAATACCAAGAAGCAGGCTGTGGAGATGCACAGCTGGAGTCCCAGTTTGGGAGGCTGAGGCAGGAGGATCAGGCATTTGAAGATGGTCTGGGCTACATATCAAGATCCTGTCTCAAAATCCCATCTGAAAAAGTGTTATGATATAACACGTTATTACTTTAAATTAAGTGCAAATGAAATAAGAAGTATTTCCTTTTGCCTTGAAGTGAGTTCTGACTGGAGAGTTTTGGCCGCTGGTTCTTGTGACTGTGGGGCATGGCTATTCATTTTGGTCTTGATTAAACAGACAGTTTTGCACAGTAATGGATAACTGTACTCTCAGAACATGGGAGGGGCCAGAGTACACATCTGCAAGTTATGATTCTCAGAAGCAGAGGCCATTGGGAACAGAGGGAAGCAGGCATCAGGAGAGGTCATGGTGGCCAGCATGCTTGTTTCATGGCTGGTATCCACTATGGCTTTGGGACATCCACTGACTCCTGCTGCCAGAATAGCTTTTCAAAAATATGATTTTATGTATTTATTTATTTTTTATTCTTCACTGATATGATCCAAACCATTTACCTTGCCAAACAGGCTCTCCCTTCCCCTGCTGACAGCTACCTTGTGGCTCAAACCCAAGCTCCAGCCACTCTACCAGCTCACAGATATTGTTTCTCCTTCTTTTCATGGCTCAGCTTTTGTGTTGAAACCCGGTGGAAATGCCATCCAGCTGCTTCAGGTTGAGACATCTATATCAGACTCCTCACACCAAGGCTCAAGGAGAAGGTTAGCAGAAAGACTGTAGGAGCCACAGATGGCAGACAGCAGGGAAACAGTGTTTACAGGACACAGCAGGGCAGAGCACAGAGGAACTCACAGTGGCTGTGATAGCAAGCTCAGCTCATGCAAGCTCAGCTCATGCAAGCTCAGCTCATGCAAGCTCAACTCATGCAAGCCCAAGTCATGCAAGCCCAAGTCATGCAAGCTCAATTCATGCAAGCTCAACTCATGCAAGCCCAACTCATGCAAGCCCAAGTCATGCAAGCCCAAGTCATGCAAGTTCAACTCATGCAAGCTCAACTCATGCAAGCTCAACTCATGCAAGCTCAACTCATGCATGCCCAAGTCATGCAAGCCCAAGTCATGCAAGCAATAGAAAGAGAGGACACAAAGTTGGGTGAACTGGAAAGTGGGGGTATATCTGGGTAGAGTTGGGAGAGGGCATGAATAGGATCATAAGACCTTGTGTGAAATCCTCAAAAACCACACATGACAGTGGTGACAAACGCCTTTAATCCCAGCACTTGGGAGGCAGAGGCAGGTAGTTTCTGAGTTCGAGGACAGCCTGGTCTACAGAGTGAGTTCCAAGACAGCCAGGGCTACACAGAGAAACCCTGTCTTGAAAAACCAAACCAAACCAAACCAAACCAAACCAAACCAAACCAAACCAAACCAAACCAAACCAAACACACACACACACACACACACACACACACACACACACACACACACACAAATTCATATGTGGTTTTCTTTTGTAGCTTTATTAGTCTTTTTTGGACAGAGTCTCTTAAGACATAGTATGTGTTGTGTGTAGTTTTGTGCTACCTGCCTTTAGCCCAGGGAGGTGGCAGAGCTACCAGCCTCTGCCCAGCTTCCCTTGAATCCGTGGATAAAGGACACACACACACACACACACACACACACACACACACACACACACACACACAGTTGCTCCTTTTTAACTTGCCTTATTGGCACAATTGCTGGGTGCTGCTATCTCCCACCTAGAGAGTCATGCCCTTATCAGTTTCTTATCTCTGTCTCTCCCTCCTGCCCTAAACTTCAGTTGCTAAACTACCCTGGCCACCTGCCTGTAGGAGCGGCTTGTGGCTTGTGTAGCTGCTGTTTTGAGATCTCACATGGTTGCCCAGTTCTCATCTCTCCAAAGCATGGTGAACCTCATTCTTCTTCCTTGCATCTCTCTACATCCCCCTCCAGGAACCCGGAAGTCCTGATTGTTCCTTCCACCCAGAAACTGGCCAACCGCTTTCTTCTCTGACAGATCAAGAACCAGTTTGGGGAACAGGACCTTAGCATCAGCCCCACTCCCTACAAGTATGTCTTATCTGTGGTCTTTAGCACATAGGAGGTCATTAGTAAATGTTTGCTAAAGATAAATCCACTTATCTTAATAGAGACTTCTGTTTTGATATATAATTCTTTACAAAAATTAATATTGAAGACAAGAAGAATTGGTGGAGGATGACAAATCCTGGTCTTGTGGGCCCTTTTCCATGTAATTAATTTAGATGTACATCTGGGTGTAACATTCTTATTCACTAGCTGTATTTTCTTTTTCTAGGAATGGAATCCCTTTGGGCCTTACTTGTCTTCATCATAAAAATGAGAAAATAATACCCATGCTTTCTACTGTATGGTTGACAAACAGTAAACAACAAAATGTATATTACTTTATAAAAGTTAATACTGCTAAATGGGGCATTTTTGGCCCCCAATGACTGCATAGTTATTAACATGTTCACTTTCTTTCTTCAAATTAATTTATTAAGAATATCTTATCTATGGCTATGTGCAGTTTTGGCAAAGCTATGTATGTAGCCATCATGTTGACCAAGACATCACATAGGGATGGTATATTGTTTTGTGCTCCTTTTTTTTTTTTTTTGGCTCCAAAGGTAGATATTATAGTGATTCCAATAACCATGAATTACTGTTTAGCATTCTTGAATTTTATGAATGGAGTCACATAGTGTGCATAATTTTATGTCTGATTTCCTTCAGTTACTATTATTCTTTTAGTTCTCTCGTGTTACATCAGTATTTTGTTATTCTGATGAATTTTTAAAAATCTCTTCTGTGGTTGACATTTATAAAAGTTTTATTAATAAAACTTTTATAAATGTGCAAATGTTTTGTAGATGTATTTTTCTCTTCTCTTGGGTCAATATTAAGGGTAAAATTATTGAGCTGTGAGTAGGTATATATTTCTATATTTCTGTTTGTAAGAAAGGTCAGAGACTAGAGAGATAATTCAGCAGTGAAGGTCACTTCCTGACTTTTGCTCTTTTGCTATAGTTATGGGAAACTAATATAAACTAATATAATATAAACTAATATAAACTAATATAATATAAACTAATACAACTCAGCCTTAATATAACTCTTTTGAGGGAGAAAGACCAGAAGTTTCTTTTTTGAGATTTCTTTTATTTATTTTTAAAAATATTTTTAGTTTCATTATGTGTATTGTATCTATTTGTATGTGGATACATATGTACGAGTGTAGGTGCCTGCAGATGCCAGTAGAGGGTGTCAGAGCCACTGAAACTAGAATAAGTCTTTCGTGAGTGCTGGGAACCAAACTCAGGAGGCAGAATATAGATTAGAATTAATTATTTTAAGTTATGAGCTAGTCAGAGAGGAGCCTAGCTTTATGGCCAAGGTATTTGTAAAGATATTTGAGTCTGAGTCTTGTGTCTGGGAGCATGGGGCTGGCAGGAAGAAGCAGACCTAACTTTTATAAAGGATCCCACTGCTGTCTATTAGCCATTCTTCCTAAAGTTTCTACTGTCTCCCAACATTGTTGTCAACTGGGGACCGAACCTTTAACACCTAAGTTTGGGGGACACTTAATATTCAGGCCATATTGGGGTCCTATAACACCTGCTGTCATCAATAATGGATAAGCTGACTGGTCAATCCAAGTCTTCTCCAGTTGATCATGCCAGACATTACAGTTTCAGACACTCTGCCCTTTGTAAATGTTGAGGTTTGAGTTACATCTTCCTAGTAATGAACTATATAGAACAATTTTTCATGTGCTTTTCTTTAGCTGTTCATCTACTGATAGTTATCTAAGAAGGTTCTATTTCCTGGGTATGGTGACTAGTTCAGCAGTAAAGAGGGGTTTGAGCAAACAATTCAGGGACTAGTTTCATATTCACATATGTACTGAACTCTCCCATGCTGGGTGTCACTTTTCTGGTGTGGTGATAGAATACACTGACAAAAAGCAAATTTGGGAAGAAAGGATTTTTGAATTTTTCTTTGGCTCACAGTTCCAGAGAGATATAATCTGTAATGGGGAAGACATTGCAGAGAGAGAGAGAGAGAGAGAGAGAGAGAGAGAGAGAGAGAGAGAGAGAGAGAGAGAGAGACAGAGACAAAGACTGAGAGACAGACAGAGACAGAGAAATAGAGATAGACAGAGAGAGACAGAGAAACAGCTAGACAGACAGAAACAGAGAGACAGAAACAGGCAGTGAGACAAAGACAGAGAGAGACAGACAGAAACAGAGAGAGACAGAGACAGAGATAGAGAGAGACAGGCAGTGAGACAAAGACGAGAGAGACAGAGATAGAGAGACAGACAGAGAGACAGACAGAAACAGAGAGAGACAGAGACAAAGATAGAGAGAGAGACAGACAGTGAGACAAAGACAGAGAGAGACAGAGATAGAGAGACAGACAGAGAGACAGACAGATAGGGACAGAAAGAGATAGACAGAGACACAGAGAGACAGAGAGAGGTAGAGACAAAAAGAGACAGAGAAACTCAGAGAGATACAGAGAGAGAGACAGAGATAGGGATATATATATATATATATATATATATATATATATATATATATATATATATATGCATATATATATAGAGAGAGAGAGAGGGAGAGAGAGAACAGAAGTGGAGCCAGGTTGTAGAACCTCGAAGGCCACCACAGTGATGTACTTTCTCTATCTTCTAAAGGTTCTATAGTCTTCTCACTCAGTGCCACCAAGTGGGGGCTGTGTTCAGAACCTATGGAAAGGGTGTCCTGGTTGGTGTTTTTAAAAATCAATTTGACACAAGCTAGAGGCATCTGAGATGAAAGGATCTTAATTGAATAAATGCCTCTGTAAGTCTGGCCCATAGACAAGTCTGTAAGGTACTGTTTTGAAAAATGATTGATGTGGGAGAGACCAGCCATGGTGGGTGGGGCCACCCCTGGGAGGTTGGTCCTGAATTCTATAAGAAAACAGGCTGAGCAAGCCACGAGGAGCAAGCCAATAAACAGCCTTCTTCCGTGGCTTCTGCTTCAGTTTCTCCCTCCAGGTTCCTGCCCAGATCTCTTTGATCATGGACTATGATAGGACGTGTAAGCCAAATAAGTTCTTTCCTCCCCAAGTTGCTTTCGGTCATGGTGTTTTACCACAGCAATAGAAACCCCAACTATGAAACCAGATGATGAGGTTTCCCTAGAATAGCGAGAGCAACAAAACCAGTAAGTCTTGCTTTGCTGCCATTATTTTCATGACTCTGAGATTTTCTTAAAACAACATCAGTAGTTAAGAAACACATTTAACAAAGTCATAGAAATAAACAAAAATTATAGACATTTGTGCTATGCCATAGACACAAAATTTATTAGGAAGATCATGAGAAAATTCCTTGATTCGCAGAAAGATACCCCCCAAGACTGAAAACAGAAACCCCAAACACCCGAAGAAAGGCACACATTAAGATGAAGGAGTCAACGTCTTCAGACATCTTGAAGCATCAACAGTCTGAACTGCACGTGGTAAATGCTGCATTACCAAAGACTCTGGTTTCTTTTGGTTGAGGCGGGAGAGGTTGTTGTCATGACAATGTCACTCAACTCCAACTTCTAAATCAGAGTAAGCTAATTGCAGGTTCTGCCACGTAAGCACAGAGCTTCTGGGCTGACTCTTCTGAAGACTGGTGCCAAGCAAGGGAGCCACAGGTTAGCAGCACTGTGGGACACAGGGCTCCTCACAGCCTGGCTGCACATAGGTGGTGAGGTTGACGGTCAGCAGGTCTGGGGTTGGGTGGCAGGAGTTGAGCAGGAAGCAGGTGGGCACACAGGGCTGAGGGATGTGGCAGGGTGGGGGGCAGTTGTCACAGCAGGTGGGCTCCAGCTGCCAAATGGTGTGTGGGCAGGTGCTGGGCAGGCAGACTCCACAGCGGCAGGACTTGTCTGAGGAGCAGATGGTGGTGGCAGGGCCAGTGGGGACACTGCAGCAGCGGGCGACACAGCAAGCCATGGTGCTGGAGTCTGGTTGGCTTTGGTCCCTTCAAAGATGAAGTTTCTGAGGTTCAAATGTCTCCTCTTGCTGTGGGGTTCTTATATACCCTCCCCAGTGGGCGTTGACCCTACCAATGGGCTTCTTTCCTGGTTCTTGTGTTCCCATTATCTTTTAATTGGCCTGCCATTTAGATGCCTTTAAAGAGTCCCTATTCTGCTAATTACCTTTTATTTGAATTCATTGCCAAATCTTCACTGATTACACTTGCTGTTTGTCACTAGGACACAAGCTTTATGATGTACCACAAAAGGCTTCTACAATTACAGTGTCACCACCAGACTAGGGGACCACAGAGGCATGACAGTAGTCTGCAGAGGGCTGCTCTCCCTGCTTTTGCTAACCACCTTTTAGTCTCTTTGCCCTTTCTCTATCAGCTTGATGAACTGTTTACATTTTGAAGAGATGAACTGTAGTTTAGTTACTGTCTATGAGCATTGAGGTACTTGCAGTTTAACACTACACTAAAGTGGTTTGATGAGAAATATGGATGAACTTTGCAAATAGTTATTATTTTTATACAAAATACTACATATTTATTAAAAATTGAAAATGTAAAAAAGCATAAAGATATCATCTGAAAATAACTATTGATATTATATAGCGCACATGTAAATATGACAGAATTATTTTAGACTATATGCACTCATCTATTTTTATATTTCTGGAATCATTTTATGTAGATTCTATAATGTAGCTTCTTGCATAAGCTCATATTTCATTATCTTGCATTCCTGATTTTTGTTTCCTAGTATATATCAGTAATTGAACTTTTGGGTTACTTTAAGATGTCATTTTTGCTGGTGGGATTGTAAGTTGGTACAACCACTCTGGAAATCAGTTTGGTGGTTCCTCAGAAAATTGGATATAGTACTACCAGAAGATCCAGCAATACCTCTCCTGGGCATATACCCAGAAGAAGTCCCAACTTGTAATGAGGACACATGCTCCACTATATTCATAGCAGCTTTATTTATAATAGCCAGAAAGTGGAAAGAATCCAGATGTCCCTCAACAGAGGAATGGATACAGAAAATGTGGTACATTTACACAATGGAGTACTACTCAGCTATTAAAAACAATGAATTTATGAAATTC
>NC_034603.1:67045635-67047436 GCF_900095145.1 Mus pahari
CCCCGAGCTAGTGTCTCTAGTTGCATATGTAGCAGAGGATGGACTAGTCGGCCATCAATGGAGGAGAGGCCCTTGGTCTTGTGAAGATTATATGCCCCAGTACAGGGGAATGCTAGGGCCAGGAAGTGGGAGTGGGTGGGTTGGGGAGCAGGGCTGGGGGGATGGTATAGGGGATTTTTGGAGTGGAAACTAGGAAAGGGGATAGCATTTGGAATGTAAATGAAGAAAACATCTAATAAAAAACAACCTGAAAAAAAGATTTCATTTTATTAATTATTTGATTTTTATTAATGTCAAGCATTTTCTTTGATAACGGTGGCAATAGAGATTCTTTATATGAATCTTTCACTTGTTTCTAATTATTCTGAAGTAGAAATATTTACCAGATAGAGTTATGGGGACCAATAATTTCAAAGCCTTTAATATTCATCATACTATTTCTTTCCAGTATTTTTTTCAGGTGTGTTTAGTTTGTAAACATTTTCAGTCTTTTCCAATTTGCAAGACGAAAGGTGATATTTCCTTTTTTTGCGTTTCTCCCAAGCACCTTAGGCTGACACATGCTTCAATTGTGCATGTCCTGGGCATTTGCCTCCTATCATGAATTATCCCGGATTCTGTACTGTCACTTCGTTTCTTTGGCTGTTCAATGTGGAACAGAACAGTTGAGTTCTTAATCTTTAAGTAGAATAAAAATGAAACACTAAATGAAATAATAAACTGAGACTACAAATTTAGAATCCATGTAATGCTGATCACAATAGAAAGCAAACTTATGGGCCTCTACCAGATGGATTTTAATTTCTTGTCCTGTTTGCTGAAAGACCCAAGTCTCCTTTCAGAGTTCCATTTAGACTTCAGATACACTTCAGTGCTTAAGAGCAAGTACTAGATGTGTTCCTGGGCAGGATCATGCTTGCAGCTTATTTCTGCTCAGCTTAGACTCATGCAGCCTTTAAGCCTCATACTCTTTCCCCCTCCCACTCTAAGGCTACCTGTCCATCAGTCTATGATGATAGGTGTGTTTGTATATTTGGGAAACAGGCATATAGAATCAAGAGACCATGTTTGGAGGCAGAGGAGCTCTGTATCATTGGTCCGGGGAGTACTGGTTACCCCCTTGTTATTGTAGGCAGTTCGCTTTTGGGACACTTGCCATTCTTTTCTGCAAAGGGAGGGCAGTGACATGTACACTCTCTTACTTAAAGAACTATTGTGAGCCTCACATGAGATGAAAAGAGCTTAAAGTCCATGGTATGCAAAGATGAGCACCATGATGATTGAAATAAGGTGCAGATCACACAAGGCAAAGTAAAGATAAAAGAAACAGTCACAGAAGGAGGAGGGAGACGAGGAACACGAGTCAGAGAGACACCTCAGGCAAGACAGTGGGCACTGATCTCAGAGTTCATGCTAGTTAAGTAAGTAAACAAAATAAAAATAAGTGTTAACATCTGAGAGCAGAGAAAATGGTTGGCATATACACTAAGTTACTGTAATACTCAAGAATCTTCGGAGATTTATCACTGAATGAATAGCTGCTAAATTGCACATTGGCTTGCTTAGGGAAAATGAATAGTTCATGTGTGTGTGCGTGTGTGTGTGTGTGTGTGTGTGTGTGTGTGTGTGTGTGCACATATGTACCTGTATTTGGATTTATGTGTGCAAGTGCATGTGGAGGGCAAATCACATAGTTTTTCCTTACACACCATTTTTCTTTTCTTTTCTTTTCTTTTCTTTTCTTTTCTTTTCTTTTCTTTTCTTTTCTTTTCTTTTCTTTTCTTTTCTTTTCTCTTCCTTT
>NC_034603.1:67047545-67055864 GCF_900095145.1 Mus pahari
TTCCTTTCCTTTCCTTCCCTTCCCTTCCCTTCCCTTCCCTTCCCTTCCCTTCCCTTTCCTTTCTTTCCCTTTCCTTTCCTTCCGCCTCCCACCTTCTCTATTTTTCTTTCTTTCATTAAAAAAAAGATTTATTATTTTAATTTTTATGTGCACGGGTATTTTGTCCATCTATGCATGTTCACCATGTGCGTGTCTGGTGCTCACAGAGTCTAGAAGAGGGCATCGGACATCTGGAACTTGAAGTACTTGAAGTGAGCTGTCATGTGGATGCTGGGAACTGAACCCAGATCCACTGCACGAACAGCACGTCCACTTAACTTCTGAGCCATCTCTCCAAGCTTCGACCTTTTGGTTTTGAGACAGAATCTCTCACTGGTCTGGAACTACTCAAGGAGGACACCTGGTTGGTTAGTGAGCTTCAAGGATCCCCCTGTCTCCACCTCTTCAGCACTGTGATTACAAGTATGTGCCACAACACCCAGTTGAATTCTAGCAATCAGATTCAAGTCCTTGCATTTGTAAGGCAAATATTTTACCAACGAAACTACCTCTGCAGCTGTACCTCATTCATTAAAAAAAATTAATGACATAGTCATTTACTGAAGAGTAATGCCAGGCTCAGTGAGCAGAATAAACTTTATCTCTGTCCTTGTGCAATTTACAGTCTGTTGGAAAGGTTTATGACACATATATTATAAATTGCTGATATTATAAATCATAATGGTGAAGGAAAGATTATGTTCTAAGAGCAAATAACAAAGGGCAGGATGTTACTCTGACATTTTCTGAAGACAGAAAAAAATGGTGTGAAGGCCATCAGATTTTCACGGCTGAAAGATGCCAATCTCTTATTCAGAGTGCACTGTTATATCTACAATAAAAGACTTACTATTGAATATGTAGGACTTTATGCCTCTCTAGTCATAAATGAGATTTAAAGGTACATTAATAGACCAAAGCAGCTATTAAAGAACAAATATATGATGATAATCATTCTTATTGAGGAGAGATGCAATACTTTATGAATGTATTTTCTCTTCAGTGGCCTAAGAGACCTGGAAGCTACTAACTACACTTATCAGTGAAACTAGTGAGACCTAGGACGCTGACAGAATCCTTAGATCATCTGCTGACTCACTTGCTAAAGACTAAACATAGGATCCAGTGGCAACGAGCTACCATTTCTGTAAAATTTTATTTATAAAAACAAAAGATTTTTTTCTCATATATTCTTGTGGCTTTGTCTCAGGGCTTTTTCAGATTTGACTTCTGACTTTTATTTCCATTTTCTTTTCTTTTCTTTTCTTTTTTTAAAATTTTATTTAGTTAGTTTATGAGTACTGGTGTTTTGCCTGTGAATTACAGATGGCATCATGTGTGAGTTTCAGATGGTTGCTAGCTGCCATGTGGCTGCTGGGAATCAAACTTGGGTACTTTGGAAGAACACTAAGCTATTTCTCCAACCGACTTCTATCTTGCTATATGTGTTGTTTGTCTGTATGTGTATGTGTGTTATACAGTATAAGTTTACACAGCCAATACATGCACATATTCTTTGTAGGCCCAGAAAAGGGTTTTCTCTATCATATAAATTTATGTATGTTCATAAAATCAGCTAATGGGTTTAACTAGCCAATATCCATCCTTCTTCTTTCCTTCTTTCCTTCTTTCCTTCTTTCCTTCTTTCCTTCTTTCCTTCTTTCCTTCTTTCCTTCTTTCCTTCTTTCCTTCTTTCCTTCCTTCCTTCCTTCCTTCCTTCCTTCCTTCCTTCCTTCCTTCCTTCCTTCCTTCCTTCCTTCNCTTTCCTTCTTTCCTTCCTTCCTTCCTTCCTTCCTTCCTTCCTTCCTTCCTTCCTTCCTTCCTTCCTTCCTCCATCCTCCCTCCCCCTTCCTTTCTCTCTTTCTTTCTTCTTCAGGCATAGAAGAAAGAAAGAGAGAAAGGTGTTGCCCACCTGGCCTTGACCTCTCAATCCTCCTGCCTCAGACTCTTGATCTTTGGAGGTACAGGCACACTGTGCCCTGCTTTGATGGAACTTTTACCTTTAGCACCCAATCTGTCACCTCAAAGTATTTGATATCCTATTGACTACTGGACTATCACCTCTGTGATAACAGGGCGCAAACAAAGCATGTATTCATGCCCTGATGCTAGAGTTGACCACTCTGAGTTCTGTAAGCGAAAATAAGATTGAAGTGACCCGGCTCTTACAGCTGAATATTTGCCAATTTTGATTAGAGCCAATTTACCCTCTTTCAGTCAAAATTGGATATCATGATTTTGTTGAGGAGTCTTACATTTTTTTTTTCATTTTTAAAACTTTTTTCAGGCATGTTCTGAATCTGTGTCAAAGCTGCTGATTCGTTTCTTCATTTCTTTGTATTTGAGGCTTTATGATGTGGGGAAGAATCGGCCTTTTGAGTCAGACATGTCAGGAGTTAAATTCTGCTTGCCTTAGTAATTAACTCTATAATTTTGAAAACATTTAATAACAAATAGACAACATATCCCATATCATTATATAGTGTTGTTTTGAGGATTTGATGAGTTTGAGAGAAAGGAGAGAAGATGGACAGTAAAGATAGACAACAAGTCAGGAAGGCACGCCAGCAAGCTTGCTCTAGTGCTGCCTTCATTTTGAACCTTCAATTAATAATAATAAATAATAAATAATAATAACAATAATTATTAATAATAATAATAATAATAATAGATAATCTATTAAACACAAGAAATATGTCCCAAATACTAACATAAATAAAGAACACTAATGGCCAGGGAAATACAATTTATTAGAAAACCCATCAAGAGATTACTTTGCCTCTGAAAATACTCAATACAGAAAATGAGATCCCAGAAGCAACGTGGCCCAAACCCCCATAGTTTGAAATCTTAAGATTTCAATAGCACTTTCATAATGGAAGACATTCACCTGTTAAAATCAATCAAATGACTATTCATCCGAATCACATAAGCAACGTCTTGATTTCTTGCCCTTGAAAACAAAGGTAGGGTTTCCATGGCTTAGGCCATCTGCCTATTTTAACATTGTGATAACTACTGAGTCAGGTGGGTGGTGGTTGGGCAACTCCTGGGGTCTTCAGTATGAGGCACCAAGCAAGGGATCCATAGGTCAGCAGCACCGTGGGACACAGGGCTCCTCACAGCCTGGCTGCACATAGGTGGTGAGGTTGACGGTCAGCAGGTCTGGGGTTGGGTGGCAGGAGTTGAGCAGGAAGCAGGTGGGCACACAGGGCTGAGGGATGTGGCAGGGTGGGGGGCAGTTGTCACAGCAGGTGGGCTCCAGCTGCCAAATGGTGTGTGGGCAGGTGCTGGGCAGGCAGACTCCACAGCGGCAGGACTTGTCTGAGGAGCAGATGGTGGTGGCAGGGCCAGTGGGGACACTGCAGCAGCGGGCGACACAGCAAGCCATGGTGCTGGAGTCTGGTTGGCTTTGGTCCTTCAAAGATGAAGTTTCTGAGGTTCAAATGTGTCCTCTCGGTCTGGAGTGTTTTATACCTTCCCCAGTGGGTATGAGTCCAATCAGAAGGCTTCCCTCCTGTCTTGTGTTGTTTGTGACACCCTTTTCCACTGAGATTATCTAATCAGTTTGGCATTTTCTTGTCTATTAAAACTTCCTGCCCTTATTAATTCAATTGAAGTTTTGACTCATGGACCTGCCATTTTGTCATAAGACCATCATAGTTTATACCTTTACAGAATTCTGGGCATGCCCAAACTTGTGTGAGTTATGTGTAATTTGCTCAAGTGACAACTCATGGGCACTTTTAGGGTTTAAAATTTCTCAGTTCTTCTTAGTTTTCAAGAGTATGCATTGTATGATGTCACATGCATCGAAAAGTTCTAGAGAAATTACCTCAAATGATCAATTGGATACTTTTCCTTCCACTCAATGAAACCATCAAGCACATGACCACTTATCTATAACTATCTCACTGACAATGTACACTTCAACCATTTCCTTTATTAATTGATAATGGAATTTAGGCTCTTCTGAGCAAGCAATGGGGCAGAATGGTGTGGTGCTAGTTTTTTTTTTTTAATTGTTTAAAATAAATATATAGTATGTGGTTTTGTTTTGTTTTGTTGTTTATCTGGAGACCTTTCAAAGGTGGTGTTATATTTTATTTTCTCACAGCTTCTCTATTCTTAAAGATGAGTCAAAGTATAAAAATCATTGGAAAGAATAAAAAAATTCCACAGCTTTCCTTGATCACATGTCATGAAAAGAAAACTAACCTGGTCATCATTCATTTTCATGTGAGTGACACACACACTTACTCTCCACAGAGTTAACAGTAGGTTTTAGATGGTAATGCAACATAGAATGAGGAACTTCATTAAAAAAATCATCTGTTAGGGACTTTCATCTGCATATGTGTTTGTATTCCCCCCTTGGAGCTTTAACTGATAGTACATTCCTTTGAGAAGCCTTCTACAAGATCCCTCACTTCAGCTGGCCTTGGTTTGTATTTCCTGTGGGCTGAAGGAGAGACATAACAATGCCTAATGTGCAATGGTTCTAACATCTTCACATATCTCTTCAGCACAAACCCCTCAGCCAGTGGAATTGAAAACACAGATTTTTTTTTTTAAACATTTGGATGGCAAATTATTTTTGGTTAAGCACAGAGTACAGATTCCTTGGCCTTGGTGAGATATTGTTTCATCCAACATGACATGTTTAAAAGAAGAAGGATAGCTGAGAAAGCATTAGAACTCGATGCCACTGTGAAGTGCCATGCTTGACCTGTAGGAAGAGCAGACGGCTTGCCTGATGTTTGGATACCGAGCTTTTTCTTTGAAGAAAGATGTGTGGTGTGTCATCCCATTCGGATTCCTGCTTTATATGCAAATGTCCTGTCTTCATTCTCTGCTTCTCAAACCTACTCATTTTCTGGGTTCTGGTTCACATCCCTCCTTTATAAATCAACTCATCAGGTGTTTCCATAGTTTTCCATGCTGTCCTTCAAGTTGACCTGCCTCATTCTGCCACGTATTACCATTTCTCTTATATCTCTTTCTCATGCCTACACAGGGCCCTTCCATGTTGGGAAATGTGTCCTTAGTCTTGTTTATCTCCTTGAGAGGATATTTGGGCTTCAGAAGCATCTGAGACATGCTTGGAATGTGAGTGTGTGCACGTCTAATGATCGCTTGGCTGTGCCTTCAAGGACACATTTGAGTTTGTTTAAATATTTAGGGAAAACAAAAGTTAAAGGTAGGTGCTGATCTTGGAATTTAAAAACAATTCTATGCTCAGTGTGAATGTATTTTATGAGTCAGGCAGCCTTCTGCGTGTATCTGCGTATCCTAGTATGACTTCCTTTCAGCTATGGAGATTTATGTTGGTGTCATCAGAAAGCATAACTCTGTTGTACACATTTATAGCTTCATGATGCTTGTGTCAAGAGTCCTTGTGTAATTATAGCATTAGACACCGAGACAACACAAGATTTGGGGAGTAGTGGTGTTTATTTACTTTTAAAACACGGGGATCTAGGAGAACAATTTTTCCATTTACCTGAAATCATTGCTCAAAACACAGAACGAATACTTCTGTAAAACTGAAGTCTCAGGGTCAAAACATATTCCAAAGCGTCTCACTAAAGCCATTTGCTATGCAGCCGTCAGTGGCAAACTTTGTAGATCCTTAGGGTAAGGTAGGCAAGCGTTTTAAGTGCTTTCATTTAGCAGCAAGAGGGGTCACACTCACAAGGCTCAACACAGGTGGAAACAGAGATCCCTTTCACGTTTGGGGCAGGGTAGCCCTTGTTGAGCAGCCAACACGATGACACATAGGAATCAGGCACACAGCAGGGTGGGGGGCAAGTGTCACAGCAGCTGGGGTGAAGGAGGCTGATCTTGTGTGGACAGGTACTGGGCAGGCAGACTCCACACGGACAATATATGTCAGAGGAGCAGAGGGTGGTGGCTGGGCCAATGGGGACGATACGGCATCCTTGCAGATAGGAATTGCAGCCAGTCATGGTGACAGTGAAGCAGGTTGTGTTGCTGAGGAAGGCGTTCTTCCACAAAGTTGCCCTTGGAGGGCCTTTTATACCTACCTATTTCAGGGAACATGGCCTCAGCCTTCAGTATGCTTCCTTGTTGGTGTTTGCACAACTCCACACAAATAACGCAATGCCTTCTTTATCAGCCATGGGACACACACTCCTGAAGTTTTATTTGGCTGTGTTGCTTTACCCAAACTTGCTTCCTGCTGCAGATTTTTATTCCTTTCTTCTTCTTCTTCTTCTTCTTCTTCTTCTTCTTCTTCTTCTTCTTCTTCTTCTTCTTCTTCTTCTTCTTCTTCTTCTTCTTCTTCNTTCTTCTTCTTCTTCTTCTTCTTCTTCTTCTTCTTCTTCTTCTTCTTCTTCTTCTTCTTCTTCTTCTTCTTCTTCTTCTTCTTCTTTCTTTCTTTCTGCCAGACACATGGTGGTGTCTTTGATGGATCAGGGGGAATAAATGAATATTGAAGACACACAACATGATTCTGTTCAGAGACAACAGAGCTTGTTAGATGATTTCCTATATATTACCACAACATCATTTGGACATGGAAGCAAATATGAAAATGAATAAGTCTCTAGTTTTATAAGGTGCTGGTTATTTTAACTATAAATTGAAATGAATTAAAATACAGTTTTTTTTGGGATGATATGTAGTCTGAAAAATGTACACTTGCATTTCTTTGCAAACCAGCACGAAAAGCAAACCTACTGACCTGCCTCTTCCATTGTTCAAAACCGCGTTTAGTACTGCCAATGATCAGCTGGTCAGATCTCCACCTGTTGGCAAGTGCCTTCCACTGTAATTCTGCTAGAGTGCTAATACTTCATGGTTTAAGTTAGTGTGTGACCACAGTAAAGGCCATTGGTTAGCAAATCCATTCACTGGAAGTCATGTGCTCACTGACTCTGTAGTTTGTCCTTTACTGCCATGTCTGGACTGCAACCAAATATGGGACCAGATATGGGAGCAGAGAAATCAGCATTTAAGTAATACAAGGATAATCTTTACACAGTACACAATAACATTATGTCTACAATGTTCTAAAAGGGTGAGGAGGAGTCAGGAAAATAGAAGATACAGATGGTCACTGTTCTTAAGAACTTGGTAAAGCCTGACAACTCATAAGCTATAATGTAATGAGCTCTAAAACTTTCTCATCACTTGCTCTGAAACTCCATAGCTTTACCAAGTTCTTAATTAAGTGTCTTTAGAATCATATGCTAAAATATTACTAGTTGGCTTTCAGCAGATCATGTTCCCTACAAGAACAGTCCAGACCAAGCTTACAATTTCAAGGGATTGTAGAGGTGTGTATCGGGTGGTATACATGTTCTGCCACATAAGGGGTCATGTACAAGGACATTTTCTTCTTATCTGGAAAGGAGGCGGGTAGATTTAGCACGGTAGCGAAAGAAGGGATTTGGGTTCTGCCTGTTTTTGGATTTCAATATGTCTTTGTCACTAGTGAGTTTTTGGATTTCAATATGTCTTTGTCACTAGTGAGTTTTTGGATTTCAATATGTCTTTGTCACTAGTGAGTTTTGCGACCTTTGGAAGCCGCTTACCCTTTCTCAGCTCCGGTTTCTCCCATCTATAAACTGGAGGAGGAGGGAAATGACTGGCATCCCTTGGAGATTTTAAAAAATGATTTATTTAGGTATTTTTTGTGTATATAAGTACACTGTAGCTGTATAGATGGTCGTGAGCCTTCAGGTGGTTGTTAGGAATTGAATTTAGGACCTCTGCTCGCTCCGGTCAACCCCATCTGCTCTGGTCAGCCCTGCTTGCTCAGTCCCTGCTTGTTCTGACCCAAAGATTTATTTATTATTATAAATAAGTATACTATAGATGTCTTCTGACACACCAGAAGAGGGCATCAGATCTCATTATGGGTGGTTGTGAGCCACCATGTGGTTGCTGGGAATTGAACTCAGAATCTTCGGAAGAGCAGTCATTGCTCTTAACCGCTGAGCCATCTCACCAGCCCCTTTAGAGATTTTTTTTTTTAAAGACAAATAAGATCTGGCATGACAATACCTACCTGCTAGAGCACCCAGGACAATCGCCAAAGCTTAGTTACTACATTTGGAAGCAGTAAAGGCAGCCAGGCTGGGTGGGGATGGCAAGGGTTATAGACAATGTGTTGCTTCTTCCCTTGCTTGGATTAAACATCCAACAAAAGCAACTTAAGAAAGGGGCGGGGTGCAAGCTTGTACAACCACTCTGGAAATCAGTCTAGCAGTTCCTCAGAAAATTGGACATAGTACTACTGGAGGACCCAGCAAT